>NC_136731.1:45252520-45322520 GCF_936440315.1 Barbus barbus
AGCGGTGCTTTCGCGGAAGGGGGCGGGCCAGCAGTCGGAACAGAAACGAATAGAGGAGGAGATTGAGAAGAAGTGGGCGGAGTTCGAGCGGCTGCCACTCAAAGAGACGAGGTCACTCCCACCAATGGGCTCGCGGTCGGGCCTGTCAGCCAATCAGGCGCTGGAGAGGGAGGTAGTGCGTGAATAAAGTCTATCTGCTCTCATGAATGACTTTATGAGAACTGAATAGAACACAGAGAGACTGGTTAACCCTTATATAACACATTTCTGAACTGAAGATTCTGAAAAATTAAGAAACACCTTTTTGGTGGGAACCAAACTTTGAAAATACATAAAGGCTTTTAAAATACATTATTCACATGACATTATGCCAATATTCGGGAAAAAAATATGTATTCCCGTGTTTGTCCATGTGTAAAATATTTATTATTATATATTTTTAGCCTTTTTTCCTCACATAATTTTTTTTAATTGCAGCATGCAAAACAGAACTTTCTTCATAATTGTAAAATATGTGCAATTTAGTTTGAAAACATTCCAGAGTAATAGATATGTTGAAATCAGATATGTAGTTTTCATATAAATTTGGGCTGTTTTTGATCCACATTAGTTCAAAGGAATTCATTAAATTCTGGTAATTGTCATATTATATTCATATTATTTTATGAATTGTATGATATATTCAGATATATATCATAAATGATATTGAAATATGATTATGATTAAAATAATTTTTGTTGCATCACATTGGTTTAGATATAGTTGTATAGTAAAAATTTCAAAGAATTTCCAGGCTTTTTTATTAAACAAGTTGTAAGTGTGGTAAACACATGGTGAAAACATGGTAAAATGCTAAATGTCCAAATGTTTACACATTCACAAGGTTTTATCAGATTAGATCAGATTTGGTTAAAGCTATTAAGTAATGACTATTTCGTAAGCTTGTGTTCCCAGAAAACAGGCTTGTGCGTTATAAGGATTAACAATCGCCTGCACAAATGACTGTATGAGCTTTAGAAAGACTTTATTCACAGTCATTTGTGCTTCTCTCTGTGTGTGTGTGTGTGTGTGTGTGCATGATCGTGTTTCACACTTCCTGTCCAGTGCACCTGCACCTCCTGCAGAAGGCTTTACCTCCGCCTGTCCTCTCTCTCCTGCAGGTGGCGTCTCTGAGGCAGCAGCTGGCAGAGCTAGGGGCGGGACCGGGGAGGGGGGCGGGGCACTGTGGGGCGGAGTCAGGCTGTGGGGCGGTGCTGCAGCAGATGGAGCGCACACACAGGGAGGTGCTGGAGGAGCTGGAGAAGCAGCATTCACAGCATATCAGTGCACTAGAGCGGGAACGAGACGCGCTGCTAAAGGAGGAGAGCGACGCCACCGCACGTGGTAATGACCAATCACTGCAGAGCACGCTCTATAGTGGGCGGAGCTTCACTGTCTGCACATTTTCATTTTCTGGATTCCGTTTTTTCCCCGTTTTAGTTTTTCTAGACTCTGTTCTTATGCTTAAATGTAAACAATCAAAAAGCATGTCTAGTTAATTGAAATCATGAAACGCACACAATTTACCAGCAATTTAGAAATTAAAGCCCTATGAAATACATATTATTTCCCCTCAAATTCAGTTATTTTTACCAATTTCTGTTACCAATGTTCTGTATTTTAATAGGTTCATGAAATTTTCTCTGGATAAGTGATTTTATAAAAAATTGTTACTAGCCTGTTATTTACTTACTTATGCATTTCTCTTCATAAATACTGTTCTGTGTTTACATTTTTCTGGTCAATACATTCTGGTAAATCACTTCTCTGGTAAATATTCCTTTAAAAATAATGTTTTAATAATAATTCAGTAGCTATCATTAGCCCTACAATAAGTAATATATTTCTGTCACAGTTTCTTCAAGTTAAACCGCACTTTTATTTTGACGGGTTTCTGTTTGTATGTGAGATATGAGGATAGTTTTTCTCAAATGAAAGGGTCAAATGCTCATGAAGTGACTCTGAGAGCAGTTCTGGAGATGTTCATGTATTGATGTCTTCACTAGTGAAACAACAGAGACTAAAAACACAAGCGTCAAGCACACTTCAGCATGTTTGTAGTAAATGAAACCGTGATTCTGCATCATTCGTTCATATTTAAACAGTATTTTTGCAGCTTAATATTTACAGACCCTAGTCCATATTGTGTGTATTTAAGTGTACTGACTTTTTTGATTTATTAGTTCAAAATTTGGTGAAATTCAGTGACATTCCGCATTATACAGTAAATTCTATCTTTATGACTGGATTCCGTCCACAGAAATCATAGGGTCCTAATGTTTGCATGAATACGAGAGTGTTTGCTGCTGGACTCCTCCAGTGTGTGTTCAGTTCTGTGGTGATCAGTGTTAGCCGTAGTGCTCCAGTGATGTACGTGTGTGTGTGACAGTGTTTTTGTGTTGTCAGTGATGGAGGCGCTACAGAAAGCACACAGAAAGGAGCTGGAGAACACGACACAACTCAGAGAGACTCATGGGACAGACTCGCACACACCTGACAAACAGCAACAGTGAGTACACACACATTATAACTCACACATGTGTGCTGCATGAGTGGCGTCTGGAGCTCATCTCTCTGTGTGTGTGTGAGTGCAGGGCAGAGCTGGCGTCCTTGCGGAGGGAGCTGGCGTCTCTGTCAGAACGATACTCTCAGAAGTGTGTGGAGCTGAAGCGAGCGCAGAAGCACAGTCTGGATACGGAGCGACTCATGAGCCAGAAAGACACACAGATGGAGCAACTGAAGAGAGACAACCAGGTACTGCATAAAAACCTCCAAACACCAACAAAACCTTCAGTCAGAGCACACAGAAGCTTAAAAGCAACCCGCGTATTAAAGCCCTAAACGCACTGCACATGAAAGATTTGTGTTATTTGATAAATTCACAATTGTTTTATACATATTTTGGACTCTGGGGGGTGCCATTATTCAGATGAGGTCAAATGGTTGCACTTGGTGAGCTATACTGCTGCTACCTGTTCCTATTTTTACCAATAATAAGTCTATTTAAGTAATAAGTTTTATTTATATAGCACCTTTCCAGGGCTCAAGGACGCTTTACAATGTACGTTCAACAAGAAAATAATAAACACTGAAAGGGTAGACAATGACAAACAACGTAAAATCAGAATCAGAAACATAAAAGAGCATTATATAGACAGGGGAACATATAGCAGAAAAGAGTCAAGCACAACAGATACAAAACTTGTAATCTGGAAATGGAGCTAGCAGGTAAACCAATGAAGAGTCCATTACAGTAATCAAGACATGATGTAACTAATGCATGTGTAACAGATTCAGTGTCTTTAACTGGGAATGGTGAAGAGAGAGAGGGCAAACATTTAGCATTTTAGGTCATCATTGCTGTCTAATCAGCCAATATTGTCTTCAATATCTTGAATAGCACTTCATCTTTTACAACAAATGTATTCAATCATGAGTTGGGCCATCTGATCATTCTGATTGGCTGTTCAGCTGGCGAACCAGTGCGTGAGAAAGGCGCAGAATGGACGTGCTACTTGAGCGTCGGCTTGGTGTGTCAGGGCAACTTTGGACCCAGTCTCTGCCGACGTGAGCCGACCCCGCAGTCTGCTTTCGTCGACACTAGTTCGTCGGTGTCGGCTTGGTGTGTACCGGGCTTTACCTGTTTGCATCTCTGAGTATTAATGTGTGTGTGTGTGTGTGTGTGTGTGTGTAGGACCTCCAGGCGCGTCTGTCGGAGGAGGTGAAGGTCATTCGGTCTCTGGTCACAGGTCAAGGGTCAGACGGAGGGACTGACAGCACTGAGAGGTCATGGTGTGAGACACAGGTGATGCAGTGACTCTCTATCACTCGCTATAATGTGTTTCTGTCACATGTCGCACATATCCAGACAGATCAGTATCAAACTGAATCAAGAGCTTGTGATTCTGAATCAAATGTATCTGTGAAATCTGTCAGTAACCAGCCCTATTAGCCGAGCGCTGTCAAAAACACAAAACAAGCACTACAAGTGAATAAGAGAACACCGATTATACATGTTCCTCAGCAATGATTTGTTGATTATGTAACGGATCAGATGTTCATGAAGGACAGGAAGTGACGTATCATCCTCCTGGCTGCTCCTGATCAGTTCAGGGATATTCTGAAGTCACTTGAAATCAGACGCCTGCTGTGTTGTTTTTCATCTCTGTGTTGATTGTGTGTGTGTGTGTGTGTGTGTGTGGCAGGTGCTGCTGCGTGTGAGAGAGAACGAACTGCAGTACTTACAGAAGCAGCTCAGCAGCCTCCGCAACCAGCTGCACTTCCTCACCACGGTAACACGCCTGTGTGTGTGTGTGTAACGTCTGTGACCATATCTAACACGTTTCCCCTGTGTAATATATTTTGTGTATGTAATGCAAGTTTGCCATCTATAAATTGTTTCATATAACGTCTGTGTGCAGTGGCGGTTCTAGACATATTTTACTAGGGGGGCCAAGGAGGGGCCAGTGTTTAACCAGAGGGGCACATAAAAAATGGCAACAAATTATATTTAAAGATTATAAACTTTATTTTACTTTAAAATCCTACAAACATTTATTTTGTACAAGAGTGAGTGCAGGTGCAAAAGAGGTAGGGCCATAAAAAATGAAAAATACAGTACAGGGTACAAATACAGTGTGTCAATTCAATGTGAACAAAACTCCAGGGTACAACAATGTGCCATTTCCTATTTATGGAAGCCCCACTACTCTGGACAGTTGAGTCCACACTTAAAGTTTCTAGTTTCTAAAACCAGGTGTTGAAACAAAAACAGTGTCTGGGGCATTTGGTGTGCTAAAATGTCTACATGCATAGCAATATGTAGAGTCCATCATGACAGAATACTCAAGCCATGGATGAAGATTATACCAGTTTGGCCTGATGGTCCGTCTTCTGTCCCCCATCAAAGTGGCTGGGAATATATTAAAGTTGGGCTGTACTGGTACATCATTCTTGGACTTGCTGATATCTGTAGAAAGATGTACAGTAAACAGGGCACAACTACAACATTTAATTACTTATGCATGTATATCTGCATGTATTTCAAAATGTAGGCCAAGTATTTACTTAAAAAAAGAAACAGAGCCATATTGACATAAAAAAGAATTTACAGCAGAAAGCACCATTTTAAGGACACACAGCAGGCCTACAATTAAATTATAATTGCACTGCTTTGCAAATAGTAAGAACCTTCTTCATCATAAACCTGATGGTGCAGTGCTTGATCCACATGGATCCACTTTCTGTCCCTCTGGCTGTTCCTCTCTCTGTCCCTGTATGTTTTCTTCCTCCTCACACTCTTGTTCATGCTCCTCACCCTCTGGAATTTCCCTCACTTTCATCACATGCCCTCTCTCCAACCTCCACTGACTCCTCTGGCTCTCCCTCTTCCTGCTCCTCAACTCTCTCAATACTTTGATTTGTTTCTCTCCCTTTTTTGTTTACTGGGGCAAAAAAGGATGCTTCCTCGTATGTCCCTTCCTCGTTTCATGATAACTATTAGAAGAAGAAGAAATTTAGGGGTATGCATTACCTTTTGTTTTCTAACCATCCCTCCCTACAAATCTATTTGTTATCGCAATGCAACAGCCAAGACGGATGAAGTTACGTGGATAACATCACAACATTGTGTAGACCTAGCAAGGATACGGACATTTGGATATTCGCTTCTGCTTCGAAGAGTTTGCTTAGATATGATTTTCTTATTTTCTATGAAGTTTTTGGTAACACTTTACAATAAGGTTCGTTAGTTAACATTAGTTAAATACATTAGTTAACATGATCTAATAATGAACTGCACATATACAGCATTTATTAATCTTTGTTAATGTTAATTTCAACATTTACTAATACTTTATTAAAATCTTGTTAACATTAGTTCATGCACTGTGAACTAACAATGAACAGCTGTATTTATATTAACTAACGTTAACAAAGATTAACAAATACAGTAACAAATGTAAAAGTGTTACCAAGTTTTTAAACATCTCGAGACCAACCATTTACAAACTTGATTTCATTAGCCGTGTTACTTTTGTTCCTCACACTGATATGTGCAAGAACAACAAGTCACTCATGAGATGAAATTGTTTTGCTTACCTTCGACTCTTGCAACAGGAGAAATTAATCGTAGCTCCTCTCTCCAAGAGTAGTTGTAGTTGTTGCTGAGCTCTCATTCACCGAGCAGCACCGCAGACTACAGTGTTTGGGTGCGCCGCTCTAATTTACCCGTGTAGAACGTTGCGTCGCATTAGTTCCGCTTTTGGCGCTCGTGTGTTAAATCATAATAAATTCATATTTTTTTTATTTGGTCAGCATGGGGGGGCCACAGGGGTGGCCAGGGACATGTCTACAGAGGCACGGGCCTCCCTAGGCCTCCGTGTAGAACCGCCACTGTCTGTGTGTAACAGTGTGTCGGTATGTTTCCCATGTGTAACATGTTTCCTGTTCTTGTGTCCATTTGTAACGTGTTTACCATGTGTAACAGGTGTTTTCTGTGTCTGTGTAACACGTTGTAACACCCTGTGTGTAACACGTGTTTCTTGCATGTGTCTGTGTGTAACGCAGTGTCTGTCTTTGTGTAATGCATGAATGTCTTGTGTAACTCATTTCCCGAGTGTAACGTGTTTCCTGTGTGTTTGTGTCCATGTGGGTGTCTCTGTGTAACGTGTTTCCTGTGTGTAATGCATGTTTCCGGTGTGCGTGGAGCATTTCTATTGGTGTCTGTGTGTAATACGTGCGTTTCTGTTATGTTTCTCTTGTATGTGTGTTTCCCTGTGTAACGTGTCTGTTTCTCTCGTGTGTGTAACGTGTTTCTCTGGTGTGTGTGTGTTTCCCTGTGTAACGTGTCTGTTTCTCTCGTGTGTGTAACATGTTTCTCTGGTGTGTGTCAGGAGAAGAGCAGCGTGTGCGAGCGTTACCGTGAGGTGTGTGAGGAGCTGAGCGTGATGAAGAGCCGCAGCGAGCGCGAGGCCGAGACGCTGAGAGAACACCTGAGACTGGCACTGAGCGCGCTGCACGATGGACAGCAGACCGACAACACACACACTCGCGCACACACACACGCCTCCTGAAGGGAGGAGCCTCACACACGTGCCTTCATTTCTGCCCAATCAGCTGCAGCCGTTCCCACTGGCCAATCAGCTGCGGCACACTGGAACAAATGCTTCTGCACTTTCTCACATCTCTCTGTGTGTTTGACTCCTGGGAACAGAACTGGAACGTCTCACACACACACACACGTATGAATAATCAGAGTCTCACTGGGTTTATCTGCCAAACTAATATCTGATTATGTGCCTCCTGCTCCTGTTTGTGAGAGAAAGAGTGTGTGTGTGTGTGTGTGAGCGACTGCCTTTGTGCCACAAAAACAGAGCTTTGCTTTAATGAGCCAGTGTTTTTTAAAAGATGTTTGCGTTTCTTGTCATATTTAATTTTAGAGTTTAACGCTTATGTAAACATATCATACTAGGACTAATAAAACATGGGTTCTTTGGTCTCTGGACTCTTGGCTGATTGTTCTTTACGTTTGTATCATGTTTTGTCTCCACAAAGCTGAACTGAAGTCATGAATAATCAGAAGTGAATCGTTCAGAGTCGTGGTAGATTGACTGTTTGCCATCGAAACTAAACCAGAACGGGTCAGTTGTGTGTTAATAACTGGCAGAGATGAGTTAATGTGGCAGTGATTAACTAACGAGTGATAAAGACTTCATTTACAGCGTGTTTACCATCATCTGAGTGGATTTGTATCTAAGTCTGAACGGCTGTTTTTGACTCGATTCCACTCATTATCCAGAACATCGCATCATAGGTTTTCCATTAAAGATCAGATATGGACAAAAAATGTGTTAAAATAAGAAATACCTTCTTTCTTTTTCATGTTTTGTGTTATTTTAAGCTGTTTTAAGTCGTGCTGGGGCCTTCGGTGGGCCCCGGGCCCCTGACTGACAGGCATTGATCGAACATGTTTAGTGTTTTATATTCAATCATCTCTTCTTCATATCAAATGAATATTTTGTATAATATATAATACATATCGAAATGTGTGTTTATTACTCGATCCCTCCAGTTCCTCGTGCTTCAGCGATCATCGTGCGGTAATACACGCTTCTGATATAGAAACACATACATGACGAATAAACTTCCTGCTTTTTTATTATTATTATTCGGTCAGATGTGATTATTGTAAACCTGCATGAAAAGGTAAATGTGACATGCTAATTATAAAATTAGCACAGTAAATTGTCGATTAAATGATGGAAATGCCCGCTACAGACTGCTCCGGATGTTTTGACTGCGCAGTACCGCTCCGCACCGGAAGGAGGCGGCGGTGCGTCGGCTTTGAGGCGCAGCGGAGTCGCGCATGCGCAGAGCAGCGGCGGAGTTTAATGATGGCGTCCAGCGCAGCGACTCGCTCCGGAGCCGCCGCCGTTAAAGTCGTTAAACCGATCTTCAGCCGCGACCTGAGTGAAGCCAGGCGCAGGGCCCGCGAGCTCTACCGGGCCTGGTATCGAGAAGTGCCTAGCACAGGTACGACACACAGACAGAGAGAGAACCGAGTCAAGGTCAGACACACGAGAAAACAACAACAAACTAACTTACACACACTCCTTGCAGACCTTGAGCCAAAAACTCATCACCAAACACGTGTACAGAAGGGTCTGTTATTTAAAGAAGGGGGTGCCAACACTTACAGCATACTGCAGTATAGAGCAGTTCTATGATCGTGTGCGCTTCTGCTCCGGCTTCAGTTATATTTAGCTTCTAGCAAACATCCTGTAATCCATGCGTACTGAAAACATGCGCACTATACACAGTATGCATACTGGATCCTGCACAAATAGTAAGAGTAGTGTGAGAGTGTGCTGTTTTGAATCTGCTCATCACAAAGACTCCTCTGCGTTACAAAGATCAGTTTTATTGATACGGATTTAATTTGCTTGGTAACAGCCCAAATGCCTTATTACAACAATTCACTGATTAAATATAAGAATAGGACTTAAAAGATAATGGACACTTCTAGGAAAAATGGCTTTATAAAATGTAAAAACCAGTTTAAACTTGTTATAAAAGATGAATCTGACAATATTGTAAATGTTAGAGTCCAGGACAGTGTTTAGGATATGAGCACAATACCTCCCTCGGCTGAATATGGTCTGATGATCGTTATAAACGGCCAGAACACACGGAGAGAGAGAGAGAGGTCATTACTGTTATTATTACTGCAGTGCACACGTTCCAGCTGGACATCACGGCGCGGCAGGGCCACGACAAGCTGCGGGAGATGTTCGACAGGAACAAGCACGTGACCGACCCGCGCGTCATCGACATGCTGGTCATCAAGGTGCGTGTTAGCGTGCTAGCGTCTGCTAGTGTGAGCGTCTGTGATCTGACCGCTCGCTCCTGTGTTGCAGGGGAAGATGGAGCTGGAGGAGACCATCAACGTCTGGAAGCAGAAGACGCACATCATGCGCTACTTCCACGAGACCGAGACCCAGCGTCCCGCTGACTTCCTGTCCAGATTCTACCACGGACACGACCCCTGACCTCTGACCTCTGACGTGTGTTGTGATTTTCTGCTTCTGGACTGTAAATATATATACTGATGCTGAAACGTGTCTGCGTGTGTTTCATTGATTACCCAGTCGTTATTTGTAGTGCTGTAGTACTCGAGACCGGTCTTATTTATACTCGGCCTAGTCTTGGTCTCAGACTAACCGGACTCGGGATTTAGTTTCAAGACGAAGTTGCCGGTACATTGTCTGATTTATTTGCAACCATCATTAATGTGACTGAATGTAACACTTCCTGCTTCAAATGCAATCAATAACCAATATAAATAACTAGATTTATACCAGTGGATCTGGAAATGTTTGACTTCAGTGCAATATTTGAAGGCCCCGCTCCACTCACCCAAAATATTCGATAGCTTAGCATGACTAGAAAGATGTATATTCATTATAAAAATAACATCTTTTACAATTTTACCTGTTTTAGTTCATTTTGATGGTTGCTTTGTCTTATTTTAAGTAATTTTGTCACCTTGAGGCCCCCATGGAAGTTTGTTGAGACCCCATATTGGGCCCCGGCCCCTGGCTGAGAACCACTGATTTATACTGTTTTATGCTGATTTATACTGATTTATACTGTTTTATGCTGATTTATACTGATTTATACTGTTAGGCCGGGTCCAAAACTATTGAGGGATTGTGTCAAAAATACTTTATCAAAAAGATATTGTTGCAAAACAAGTGCTTGAGTGAATGAGATGTGGAATTTTATATTATGATATAATTAAGCAATATCACAAGAACTGTTTAAAAAAGGATATTGCATCTAATAATAATTTGTTGTTGTTGTTGTAAAACATTATTTGTGCATTTGTAATTGTACCGATTCAGATGCACTCCACTGCAGAGCAAAGATGAGTTTGATGGGTAGAGGTTTGATTTGTAGCAGCTCTGTAAGGGTCTTATTATTGTATTTAAATATTAAAAATAAGGCATTTCTCAGGCAGTAAATGTGGATACTTTAGATGAATTTGAGCAGTGCTGGTTTGGTCTTGGTCTCAGATTAGGTCTCGACTACAACACTAGTTACTTCAACAGCGTCTGTTTCTCAGTCTGCTAACAGATGTTCATCTCTGTCCCTGCAGCACAGAAGCAGTCATGAGTAACACAGGTATATTTGTAGCAATAGACAACAATACATTGTATGGATCAAAATTATACATTTCTCTTTTATGACAAAAATCATTAGGATATATTAGATTAGTATATTAGATTAGTAAATTTCTTCCCGTAAATATATCAAAACTTCATTTTTGATTAGTAATATGCATTGCTAAGAACTTCATTTGAACAACTTTAAAGGAGATTTTCTCAATATTTAGATTTTTTTGCACCCTCAGATTCCAGATTTTCAGATAGTTGTATCTCCGACAAATATTGTCCTATCATAACAAACCATACACCATAAATCAATACATCAATTTATTTATTTTATGTAAAGTGACCCTTATGACTGGTTTGTGGTCCAGGGTCACTTATGTTTGTGTACATTTACAGAATATATATTTATTTACACAATGTCCAGAATTTTGGGGTTGGTAATTAATTTAATATTTAAAAAAAAAACAATCACTCACCAAGACTGCATTAATTTGATCAAAAATACTGTAAAAATTCTGAAATATTATTATAATGTAAAACATCTGTTTTCTGTGTGAATATGTGTTAAAGTGTAATGTATTTCTGTGATCTGCAGCTGTATTTCCAGCATCATTACTCCAGTCTTCAGTGTCACATGATCTTCAGAAATCATTATAATATACTGATTTACTGCTCAACAAACATTTCTGATTATTATAATGTTGAACACAGTTGTGCTGCACAATATTTCTGTAGAAACTGGCGTTTTAGTGCCACATTAAACACTAAAAATAAGACTACAAGATTCAAATCTAAATATTTAAAGAATAGTGTGTGAAACAGTATTCAATTAGCAATAAAGTTTTCAGACTAGTAGCCCATGCTGTCACATGACAAACACTGAATATTAATCCAGCACAGCTTGTTACCTCATAAAGCAATGTGCTAACCGTTCCTTTACAAAGGCTTCATACTCGTAAACAATGCTATATTGCCCATATGAACTCATTTCATAATTGATTAACTTTACATATTGGACAGAACTTTATCAACACTGAGCTGTCTTTATTGATATTGTTGGCACTTACATTAAATGGAAAAAGTGATATATTCTAGTTACAAGAGTCAGTGATTTCCTACCTTTCGTCAAAAGATGATCCGGAAGTAAAAAGGGAAACTGTAACCTATGTTCATGTTTTAAAAGAGACAGAAACGCCAACAAGTCACCTGATCTCTTATTTTTTCAGATTGGATGAAGCTGTTGAAAGCTGTAGCCTGGTATCTTAGATTGAGAAATATATTAGCACTGATGGTTAAGAAAAGAAAAGAGCCAGCATCAAACATTGGCAGTCCTCATGGTCATTACCAGCGGAAACTTTTCAAAGCACAGCGCCTAACTGTAGAAGAAGTGGCTCATGCAGAAAAGGCTGTTATATATATACTCAAAGAACATCATGTCCAGCTGAAATGACAACATTGGAAACTATATCTTCTAGTGTTCAAAGGAAACGTTCCCTTTATCGGCTGGATCCCATGCTTGATGACGGTCTCCTGAGAGTTGGTGGACGGCTAATTAGCAATGCCAGAGGAAACAAAACATCAAATCATTCTGCCTAAAGATGCTCACATTTCAACACTTTTGCTAAGGCATGCACATGAGCAGTCTGGTCACAGATTTAGATAAAGATCGGATTCAGGATAGTCTGCTCAAACATGTAATTCAGTGGCGTTTTAACCCTCCTGCTGCATCGCATCACGGCGGTGTCTGGGAGCGATTAATCAGATCTGCACGGCAAATACTTAACTCTATCCTCTATCAGCAGAGTGTTGATGAAGAAGGTCTTCAAACCATCTTTTGTGAAGTGGAGGCATTTCTAAACAACAGGGCACTTTGTACTGCGTCCTCTGATCCTCATGACATAGAACCACCGACTCCAAATCACATCCTTCTCTTGAAATCGCAACCTATTCTACCTCCAGGAATGATTCTTACGCCAGACGGCGTTGGAAACAAGTTCAATATTTGGCCGACTTATTCTGGCATAGATGGACAAAGGAATACCTTATGGTATTACAAGAACGGCAAAAATGGGTAAAAATAAGAAAACACCTTAAACCTGGAGACGTTGTTGTGGTGGTCGACCCCAATGCTCCTCGAGGTTCGTGGATTCTGGGAAAAGTACTTACAGTTGAACCAGATAAGAAAGGACTAGTACGTTCTGTAAGTCTCAAGACTAAAACTTCAACCATTAAGAGACCTGTTACTAAGCTATGCTTAATCTTAGAAGAAAATAAAGCTCTACATTAAGGTAATTTAATTTTTCGTATTTTTGTTGTTTAGTTGCTCCTTTTTTCTTTACAATTAATTTGTGTGTACGAGTCCTCTATAGGAGGTGGGGACTAGGTGGCGCCATCGGCATATATTGGCGTTATGTCGGAGAGCCAGGTGGAATCGTCGTGAGTGGATAATGTCTTTGAGTAAAAGTGAAGTGAAGTGACATACATACTGCCAAGTATGGTGACCCATACTTAGAATTTGAGCTCTACATTTACCCATCCAAAGTGCGCACACACACACACACACACACACACACACACACACACACAGCAGTGAACACACACACACAGCAGTGAACACACACACACACACACCGTGAACACACACACACACACACACCGTGAACACACACACACACACACACCGTGAACACACACACACACAGCAGTGAACACACACCCGGAGCAGTGGGCAGCATTTATGCTGCGGCGCCCGGGGAGCAGTTGGGGGTTCGGTGTCTTGCTCAAGGGCACCTCAGTCGTGGTATTGAGGGTGGAGAGAGCGCTGGACATTCACCCCCCCCACCTACAATCCCTGCCGGACCGAGACTCAAACCCACAACCTTTGGATTACAAGTCCAACTCTCTAACCATTAGGCCATTTGCTTGGTTTCTGAACATATAGGACTGAACATATAGACCTAGAACATTATCTAACACTTGACGGCTGCTCTGTCAATTCTTCTTCATCAGTTAGGAACCTAGGTGTGCTGTTTGATAGCAATCTTTCATTTGAAAGCCATGTTTCTAGCATCTGTAAAACTGTGTTTTTCCATCTCAAAAACATATCTAAATTGCGACCTATGCTCTCAATGTCAAATGCAGAAATACTAATTCATGCGTTTATGACCTCCAGGCTAGATTATTGTAATGCTTTATTGGGTGGTTGTTCTGCACGCTTGATCAACAAACTACAGCTGGTCCAAAATACAGCAGCTAGAGTTCTTACTAGAACCAGGAAGTATGACCATATTAGTCCGGTTCTGTCAACACTGCACTGGCTCCCTATTAAACACCGTATAGATTTTAAAATCTTGTTAATTACCTATAAAGCCCTGAATGGCTTAGCTCCTCAGTACTTGAGTGAGCTCTTATCACATTATAGTCCTCCACGTCTGCTGCGTTCTCAAAACTCTGGTCATTTGATAATACCTAGAATATCAAAATCAACTGCAGGCGGCAGATCCTTTTCCTATTTAGCACCCAAAGTCTGGAACAATCTACCTAACACTGTTCAGGAGGCAGACACACTCTGTCCGTTTAAATCTAGATTAAAGACACATTTCTTTAACCTGGTTTACACATAACACACTAATACACTTCAATTATTCAAATCTGTTAAAGGATTGTTAGGCTGCATTAATTAGATCAACCGGAACCAGGAACACTTCCCATAACACATGATGTACTCGTTACATCATCAGAAGAATGGCATCTACGCTAATATTAGTCTGTTTCTTTCTTATTCTGTTTCTCAGTCCGTGTCCGGATCAGATGGTGGATCGGCGCCGGGAGATGATGTCTTGATCGTCATCGGAGACCGGACACCTGGATGAGCCCCGGGGACATATCCCCAGTGAAGACCTCGACTTAAATACAATAAAAATAAAACAAAATAACTAAAAATAATAAAATACCTAACTGCATTATACTATTATTGTTAGAAATTGCAACAATATAAAATATAAATATAATACATTTAAATTTTTATTAAACACTAATATCCTGAGTCTGGTTTCTCCCAAGGGTTTTTCTCCATTCTGTCACCGATGGAGTTCTGGATCCAGAGGTCGCCTCTGGCTTGCTCAAAACTTGATTTCTAGTGACTATCGTTGATTTGATTTCACAGACACTATTTAAACTAAACTGAGCTAGACAATGACATCTCTGAATTCAGTAATGAAATGCCTTAACCTGACAGTGGTGACGAAAAACCTGAATCATTTTAACGATCAAATACACTGATTCAATCAATTACTGTATTAAAACAAATACAACAAACAGTGTATGTTGTTTATAAAACGTTTATTCAAAATTGTATAGAACTTTAGGCGATTGTGAGCCGACTCTTTTTTTGATAGTGCATGACAAAGTTATTGTCTTTCACAACGGCAGAAAGTTTGTGTTCGCATACTGCTACATGACACACTGCATGAAAGATAATATTCAAAACACATATGATACCCCTAAACCACAAAAATATGATGACTTCTGTCATTGGCCCGTCACCAGAAAATCTGACGCGGTTGACAAATTTAGCATTTCTTTCACAAAACAAAGAGTTCATGTAGTAGTCCTTTTGTTTTCTCTGTTGATGCTAGATGCTAATAGAACCTGCTTCAGGAGAATAAAATGATCTAAATATTTCAAACAATTTCCTCTGAAATTGGAAGATGGTGTTGACGTATCATGGTTATTCACGAATGGGGCAATCTTTCATGCCCCAGATAGAAGAGCGCACTTGGAATAAATTATGTTTGATAAGGATTTGATGATGACACAGCATCAGACCTGAAAGTGCTGGATCTGAAGAGGATCTATTTACTGTGATTGTTTATTATATGTCTGCGTAGATTAGATGAATCATTGAAACACTTCCCACATGCAGTGCAGTGATACGGTTTCTCTCCAGTGTGGATCCTCTCGTGTGTTTTCAGATTTGATGACTGACTGAATCTCTTGTCACAGTGTGAACACTTGTAAGGTTTCTCTCCAGTGTGGATCCTCTCATGCAGTTTTAAACTCTTTGCTGTAGTAAAAGTCTTCTCACACTCAAAGCACATGTACTCTCTCACACCAGTGTGTATTTTATCATGTTCTTTCAAATTTTGTAGACGTGAAAAACTCTTTCCACACAAATGACATGAATGTGGTTTCTCCTTTGTATGAACTGTCAGGTGACTCTTCAGGTATGAAGCACACAAAAATGTTTTTCCGCATTGATCACATGTGTACAGTTTCTCTCCAGTGTGGATGTTCATGTGTATCTTAAGGGTTATTGATCGTGAGAAACTCTTCCCGCACTGATCACAAGTGAACGGTTTCTCTCCAGAATGAACTCTCATATGAAGCTCAAGATTATATTTGCTTGTCAAACTCTTTCCACACTGAGTGCAGGTGAAAGATTTCTTGGCTCTTCTCGTCTTTAAATCTGTCTGCTTGGTTTGAAAGCAACTCGAGGGGTTCTCTCCAGTTTTGACATGATTTTTCTCCTCAACTTCACTCAATTCTTCTTTCTCTTTGTTTTCTTCAGTCAACTCTAAAATAAAAGTAAAGGTGGTTCACTTAAAATATCTCGTAAAAAGCAGAGAAATTTACACGTTAAAATGAATCTTAATATAACATTTTAAAGTACATGAATGTTATACAAAATTTGGTCATTGATCAAACATTTTATTTTATTTAAAATGAACATTTATGAACAGCATTAATGTGCAAAATCTCATTCTTAGAAAATGAATATATATTCTCAGTACCGCTGCTCCGTATACGCAGAGTCCACAGTTTGTGTAAGGCACCATCCCAGTTGCTCAAAAAAATAATAATAATTAGCGTGACGCACCATTCATGCATCCGCGACCAATCACACCTCATGTTTGCGGCTGAATGCAGATGATCATAATTGAGGGGGGGGGGGCACAACAATAAAATCCTGCTTAGGGCACCCATCTGGCCAGAAGCGGCCCTGTATATTACGCTCTTATTAAATGTACCATCAGCAACAGAAAAAATCTGGGGCATATTCAAGCCCAACGTTTTGCTGCGGTTTCCGGGTTGAACGACATGTTTCCTGTAAACGGTGTGCCACAGGGTTTGAGATACGTTTCTCTTGTTTGGTGGCTGTGTCAGAAATGTCAGCTCAATCAGCATCAACGGGTTTATAAACCACGCGGTATTAAAAAGAGACAGATCGCACTATAGGGACAAGTGAAGTCATTTAACATGTGTCCGCCTCAGCTCGGTATGCTCAACAATTGAAGATATGTTTGTCGTAAGAGTTTTATAGTAACATATAGGGATGCACGATATTGGAATTCTGCCGATATTCGATATGCCGATATTTTTCAACTAATTTTTGCCGATATCGATGCCGATACCGATATATTTCCTTTTGTTTGGAAACAACACCAAGTCTCTCCTGTGCAGAAATTATAAGCAAAATATTATTCATTTTGGTTAACTTATTTATTAGAATTAAATAAAAAATAATAAAGGTTTTTTAACAGTACATTGAAGCTTTGAAAATAAATATAAATAAACTATAATCAATCGCTGCATTTTGTCCCCCAGAAAGATGCAGTGTTAACCCTAATATTTTATTTTAAGATTTAACATTTGTAGATGGTCTAAAACAAAAGAGTTGTAAAAATTCTGAAAATCTTTTAGAGCTCATGATTTGTTTAAAAAATAAAACGTTACACATTAATTAATAAATCAGTATATTTATGCTGAAGTATAGATCTGGATCTTCTTTAAGTCTGTCTAAATATATAGTAATTGCAATGTCTTCTGGTCCATATCCTTTCCTTAGGAAGGTGTGCAGACACTGATTAATGTAACATAAAAATATTATATTTATATATTTTGCTATTGTATTGTGGAGTGACACTTTCATAAACTTTTCTATGCTCCTCTGAATGATGTTTTATTAACAAAGTTCGGGAGGAGCATGTCAGATGCTTAGCCTAATTAAACACAAGTGGTACGTAATCAAGTCAATCAACTCCCGGACATAAATACAGCTGACATACCTCCACTCATTTGACGGTCTATCAGCATTCGGTCCA
The DNA here is from genome assembly GCF_936440315.1 of Barbus barbus. Taxonomy (NCBI): domain Eukaryota; kingdom Metazoa; phylum Chordata; class Actinopteri; order Cypriniformes; family Cyprinidae; genus Barbus; species Barbus barbus. Next base: position 45,270,336 of record NC_136731.1, read on the forward strand.
CACCTCTTGCCATTACATCACAGACTCAGCTTCTCCCGTCCAAACCACGAGACCTATGCTGGGAATCTTTTCGGATCCTCCGGCCAATCTGCCGGCCCCAGGATCGGTCTTTTTCCAGCAGACACGGCCGCTGCTCTCTGCTCAACCAGCTACACGTTCTCCTCCACCGGCGTCTTAAGCCCGATTCTGACGGTAATTGTTTCTCAGGGGGACGCAAGTGATTTTCACCATATACAGGGGGTAGTTGATTTAATTGCCGTCGAATCCAAGACGCCTGTGTTTTTCTCTCACCACCTCCGTAAAAATCTCCACATCTCTGAATAAGGATATATTTTACATAATAATAATAAATTTGTAAAAATTATTTCTATTTACAGCACACAATCATGTGACTGGCCACTTGAGCAGCACGTTCGCAGGATCACTGAACTCACTCCTCCACTGTGAATAAATCGCCGTCCGAATCCATGAGTTTTATCACTGAGGTGATATGTAAATTAATCTTTACAGACGTCCATATGAGAAACAATTACCGTCCGAATCTGGCTTTATTCAGTGGCAGACACTAGCGCGAGGCCTACAGCCACAGCAAGCGACGCAAGCGCAAGGCTGTGTCCGCTTGCAACACAGACCCACACATCTTTTTCTCATACTCCCCTTTTTCTCTAACGCTTCTATCAGTTTCCCAATAGACCATAATCATTTGTATAAAGTATCAAGAGTAAGTAACATATGGTTTTGTTAAACTTAATATAATGTATTAAACAATATCATGCACATACGCATTACACCAAAGCCTACAGAGGGCTCCAATAGCTAGACAATCGTCTATATCGGTGGTTCTCGGGGCCCCCGGCCACTGCGCGTCTTTGTGTGTGTCTCTCTCACGGGCTGCGCCCATTTCAAGTCTTGCAGACTCTATCAATGAGCTGATGAGTTGGATCGGGTGTGTCAAGTGGGGGGGGGGCATGCGGAGCTTGCTGTGGCTTGGGGTCCCCGGGATGAGTTGGGAACCACTGGTCTATATGCCACCGTGCGATCTTATCCTCGTTCGGCTAAAACATCCATACAAATGTCCACCTAATCTCTAACATTTGTCCATTTCTTTACGACAGAAACGCAGCATCAGTTGTAAATTATTTTACCTAGCTCGTCTTCTACCACGATGGGGTCCAGGCCGCTACCTAGGGTCGCAGGGCTCTGGACTTTTGGTGGTGCCTAGGATGGCAGAGTCCACTGGGGGAGGTGGAGATTTTTCACGTTTGGCTCCTGGGCTCTGGAGTAGCCTTCCTGGTGGCGTTCGGGGTTCGGACGCATTCTCTCTGTTTGGATCTGGATTGGGGACGCATCTCTTTGGCCAAGCATTCACGTGATGCATTTTGTAGTCTTGTAGTCTTCTATTTGTTTCTCTGTTTCTACCACGGGATTAACATCCAGTGGTAACTAGGAATTACAGAAGCTTCAGTCTGGATCCCATCCTTATATAATCTGAGATGATTGAACACCTGAGAAAAGATAATGCCAACCCCTCAGAGGATGACAATATACAGAATTACCCAATTTTGCCATAAGTTAAATATATTAAGGTTCTGCAATATACAAATATATTGTGGAAACTTAATTTCCTGTAGAGCTGCTTTGCAATGATTTGTATCGTAAAAAGCGCTATACAAATAACCTTAAACTTGAACAAACTATTGGATATGGAAATCAATATTTTTTTTTTTTTTCAAATTCTCCATTATGTTCAGCCGTTTCACTGAAATAATCTGTTCAGCTTCCCCTAAGCAGCGCAAATTAAACGAGGGTTCATGATCAGCTCTTCGTTGACCGCCGTCTCAGCATCAGCCCATTGGAGTGGCTGATAGTAAATTCTGGGGTAAAAAAAAACACCTAAACGATTTGTCAGCTCCGCATAACTACGTGTTTCGGCACAAACACCTCAATTCCCCTCGACGAATTCTCTCCCAATAGTAGGACATTGATCATGCAATCCATGATAAATCATGGGTCTTAGCACCTGGCTGGCAAAAGTCGACATCACCTCAGCTTCCAAGCCATATCCATCCATTTGGCGAGGCTTACCCGTCCGACACAGCGAGTATTGATCTCCTGTCAGATGCCGGCAAGAGCCTCCCGGCTGAGCTAACCTTGCCTTTTTCTGTCCGACTACCAGCAAAGCTTATCTGTCCAATGCATGAGTATTGATCTCCCGTCGGATGCCGTTTTCATTTTAGCCTTTGTCAGGTTTCTGATATGCTCAGAGCTCACCATCTCCTCTAAATTCGATCCGGACACCAACCCCACTATCTCAGACCTAAGAGTTCTCTATAGCGAGACCATTTCATAGAGGAGAGAAAAAAATTAAAAATAAAAATAAAATTGGTGCGAGCCTTCCAGCCTTTTTTTAACTTACCTTTTCAAGTCTCACACTCGGCGAGGCTCTGCCTTCTGACACCGTGAATCTTCACATCTTGTCGAACACCAGCCAGAGCCTCCCAGCCAGACAACTTACCTTTTCCACCCTGCGGCCGGAGAGTCTTACCCATCCAGGCTGCGAGCTTCCATCTCCAGTCAGATGACGGCAAGTGCCTCCCGGCCACCCAACTTTACCTTTCTGTCTTAACCTGTCCGTCACAGGCCTAGCCATCTGACCACAGCGAGCATTGAGCTCCCGTCAGACGTCGGCGACAGCCCCCTAGCCAGACAAGCTTACCTTTTCCATACTACGGCCGGCGAGACTTACCCATCCATGCTGCGAGTGCCAGTCTCCAGACAGATGTCGGCGAGGTCTCCCGACCACACAAACTCTACCTTTCTGTCTTCACTTGTCCGACTCGGTGAGCCAGATCTCCTGACGGATGCCGGTGAGAGCTATCCCGGCCAGACAACCTTACCTTTTCAAGTCCCACGCTCAGCAGGCTTACCCATCCGACACCGTGAGTATTGGGCCCCCATCGGGTGTCGACGAGAGCCTCCCAGCCAAGACAGACTTTCATTTTCCGTCCGCTCACGCCACAATATCAAACCCTCGTCGAAAGCCACACATCCGGTCGGTCAAGAAGGCTTAACCATCCGACTCGTGAGTATTGATCTCCTATCGGATGTCGCGAAAGCCTCCCGGCTGGACAACCTCACCTTTTCCTCCTACGTCAGCGCCGCTGGCCCATCAAACGGGTGAGCAAGCCCACCAGTTTGATGTCGGCTAAGCGTCCCGACCAAACTTTACCTTGCCGTATTTACCTGTTCGACACAGTGAGTCTTGATCTCCCGTCAGACGCCGGCGAGAGAATCACAGCCAGACAACTTACCGCTTCATCCTACGGTCAGCAAGACCGACCCGTTAGACTCAGTGAGTATTGGCCTCCCGTAGAGCGTCGGTCTTGGCCACCCACCTAATTTTCCGTCCGACGGGCGACGAGGCCTAGCTTTCAAGGGTCTCGTCCGCCTGCCGAACACCGTCCAACTGTCTCTTCTAGCCTCACACCTTTTCCCCCCGCCTGGCGAGGCTTACCCATTCGATGCTCTGTGAGTCTCAATCTCCCATCGGATGTTGCGAGAGGCCTCCCAGTTCCGGGTTTTCTCTTCTCCCTACTCGTCGGCGAGGCTATCCGTCTGACATCGTAGTCTTGATCTCGTGTCAGTCGTTGACGCTGGTCTCCCGGTGGGCTCCTATGCTTGCCACCCGCAAGTGAGGCTCATCCATTCGATGTCGTGAGTCTTGATCTCCCGTCGGATGTTGCGAGAGCGTCCTTGCCGGGCGACCCAAACTCTTTTTATCTGCCAAGCCGATGGGACCCACTTGTCCGACCGTTGGAGTATTGAGCTCAAGCCGGAGGCTTCATGGGCCCCCTCGGCCAGACAACCGCCCTCTGTCCTCTGATTAGCAGGGGCTGACAGCCAGTAGAGCCCGTACGCCGACTCCGTGAACTATCCCACTGCAGGCAACTCGGGTCCTCCTAGTCAGGGCCTTAACCAGCTGCTCCTCCATCGGCGGGCAGGGCTCACCCGTCCCAACGTGATGAGCACACCGTTGAGCTTCGGTTCGAGCCCTCCCCGACCGGTCGCCCTAAACTCACGGACGTAAATACAGCTGACATACCTCCACTCATTTGACGGTCTATCAGCATGACGGTCCCTCCACCACCCCTTCTCCACCAATATCACTAAGTTCTCACCATACCACGGGGGGATACTCTGGGTTCGGGCCATTCCCGAGCTCAGAGCCCTTCCCCAGGACAGCACGCCAAATACGCATTACGTAACTCGTGCTAAATATATGTGTGAACTCGTGAATTATATAATGGTAAATATTACAATATGATAGCACAACAACAGTAATCAGCAATAATGATAAGCCTAATACAATAAAAATAATAAGGTCATATAGATCATAATAACACAGTCTCGGAGGTAAGAAGTGGATTATCCTTCTTCTGAAATGTTTGTCTTTTCATCCTGAAATGCAAATGTTGGATCACAATAATTGGATCACACAAATTCCTTCACTCCACTGGGATATTCTCATTTATTCTGGACGGCAGTGACTGTAACATCGCGCGTATTTTGCAGTATTAAACACGTATTTATACCGATTTCATCAGGCTCTGAGAATTCTTCAAAAAGAAAGAGTGATCTTCTCAGCTCCTGTAGCTGCAACACTTGCGTCATCAGAACCGGGTGTTCAACACATCACCGTTTCCATTTAAGAAACGTTTTGCACCGTTTTTTCGGGGCTGAATGCAGCCCTGGCTTAATGCATTAGTTTATGGGCGTCGGAAGCAAATAAATGTGGGTGGGTCCTCCCCCAGAAAAAAATCAATTACTGGAGTATGTTTTCTGTAGTCTGGTGCCTTTTTTTGTGATTGAAGTGTTAGCATCTGGTTCTGCGTCATGCGCAGCTGCTGAATCAGAGTGCAGTCATTCTCTTTAACCCTGCTAACCATCCTCATCTATCACTTCCTCTTCAGGTTATACAGTAGTTGGCTTTGCCATGTACTACTTCACCTATGACCCCTGGATTGGGAAGCTGCTTTATCTGGAGGACTTCTATGTGATGAAGGAGTTCAGAGGTGTGAAGCCCTGCCAGTATTTTCTAATTATAGTAACAATTATGTGTTACTATTAAGAATTATGTTCATTTTAATACACGCACACACAATTTATATTAATAGTACCTGGTATAATTCTTATACTTTTTTTTTTTTTATACAATTTTTATAATTGTAGTAACAATACATGTATTATTATTACGAATTATGTTGATTTTAATACACGGGCACATTTTATTTATAGTAATTTCTTTATTAATTAAATTAAAATTTCTTTTTGCCTTTTAATGAACGGAGTGTCTATTTACATGAAGTGCAAACAGGCCGCCTTGTTGGCACGGGTTATCTACCTCTGCCCATTAATGTCAAAACATTACAAAAGACAGATATATCTACACATTTCCAAAGGTGTAAGAGGTAAAGCATGTACCACAGTGTTTTTGACACGAGAGACCAGAGTTCACGTCCACCTTTGGCTGAAAATGAAACCGTGTGGAATTCAAGGCTGCAGCTAAATGGAGTTTAATTTATTAGGGCATTCTTCATGTCATGTGGACTGGATTTGACTGACGGCGCTCTGGAAAGTTCTCTTTTTTTATGCATTATTGATTCAATGCCACAAGAACAAGAGATATTAAATATTCACATAATCAAATTAACATTAGCTGCAAGAGAGAAAGAAAAAAGAAAGAGAAAAAATGAAAGGAAGAAAATTACATACGTTTCAGTGCTTTCAGAGCATTACATGTTTTCAATGCTTTTTTGTTTTTTCCAAGAGCTTTACATATAAATTTAAAGTCGTTTATAAAATGTGCAAAATTTTGGCGCTCTGAAAAGCACATAGATATATTCGCTGAATTAGTGATGTAAAAGTGGGTGGGGCCAAGAACATTGGTCTTCAAAAGTGGGTGGGGCCAATATCATTGGTCTTCAAAAGTGGGTGGGTCCTGTCCCACACACATACAATGGTTCCGACGCCCATATACACATTATTAAAATAACTATGTACAGTATAGCATGGTTTATTGTTTTTATGCATTAAGCCACAGAGTTTTAAAATGTCCTGGCATCTGGAGATTTTCCTAGTAGGCAAACTGACTGAATATATTGGAATATAGCCAATATCTCGCCTTAGACAATACTTCCAATATTTCCCTTACTGTATGTAAAGTACACAAGAATTTTACATGAAAAATTGGACTGAGGCTACATTTATTATTTAAATAATTGTGTACAAGGGATGCATTGGCAAAAAAAATCTCACTGGAAATCACTATATAGGTAATATAAGCTTTACAGTTTGACAATGTGTTATTTTAAAAGTAATTTTAATAAAAAATACATCGGACGTTTTAACCCAGGTGGTGGAATTGTCAGACGGTCCCTTAACCATCGAGCACATATAGCGCTTTAAAACTTTCTCCAGTTTAAATTTACTGCTATAATACACGTTCTTAAATATTTTTCATGTCAATATGCAACCACTTTATATAGATATTACCCTATTTCATATATGTATTTTGAACATCCAATAGTAGACATGTATATGAGAGTAATTTATAGGTGTATATGCACGTGTGTTATGTATGTACGCCTCATAAGTTAGGGCCACAGAAGCGCGCATGCGCAGTAACGTTTGTTTATGCTGTTGCTGTTGAAAGCGTTTCTAAGAGAACTCTGTGCAGAATCTGAACGCTTCTCTCTGGATCTGGCAGCAGTAACAGTGTCATGAGATCAGCATTGGTTCTGTTCTGATCTCTGATATGTTTGCACGTGTTTGTGCTGAGCTGACTCAAACTAGTAGCACTGTTTTCTTACACTTTTGTTAAGTTTGCTGTTTGAAGTTTCTCATATGCAATGGAAATGGCAGCGCTGTATTATTGCAGAGCTCTAAAGATCTTTCCTGTTACAGCAAATCTAAACCTGCTTGAAGCGTTACAACCATCAGCATTATTAATAAAGAGAGAAAAATAAAGAGCAACCTGTTAGTTGTTCAGTATCTTCAGTGTGTTTGATTCTGCAGGGTGCTGGATCTCCCATCTTCTCTCTGTCCTCTTTAATAAACTCAGTCTTTGATCAGATTTCAGCTCTTCCTGATGCCCGTCTTCACTCGTAAACTGATGGGAATATTCCAGCATTTATTACTGAATTACTGTGGGCGGAGCTTCTTCTTCTTCTTCTTTGAACTTAATGGCGGTTGGCAAACCAGCTTTGGTGCATTTCCGCCATCTACTGGAGTGGAGTGTGAGGCAGTGAAATAGAAGGAAATAAATAAACCACGCACAGAGAGAAGGAGGGGGGGGGGGGGGGGACACCTCCTTTTCTTACTAAGATTAATTCCTACATTTCTTAAAATTACTACATCGATTAAATTCGTCTAATTAAATTGGTCTTTTTTAAATACTCTAATAACGCTTTAATTATTGTTAAATTACCATCTAGCAAGCTCTTTAATGTTAACTCTTTGATTCCTGCTTTCTTAATTTCCTCCATAAGCTGAGATCTTTCTTCATTATAACCATAACAGTAGAGAAGAACATGCTCGACTGTTTCTGGATTTCCACATTGTAACATGTCCCAAGTTACTTGTGTTTTATTTTCTTATTTCTGTGTGACTATAGCGGTTGTAGTAATTCTACAGGGCACTAGGGGGCGCTCTAGAGAGCTTGCATACAGGATATAGAGGTAGCTGATAGAGAGAAGAAGGAGATTCGTTTGGTGGAGGGAGCATGTGCTTGTGTTCCCTTTGGCTTCCAAAAAATGTCTGAATCCTGATTGAGAAACCTTGTGGTTTTAGCTCAATCTAAAGGACTCCTTAATATTCTAAATATCTTTAAGCTTGTTTTTACACCGCCCTAGAAGAAGGGAGAGTGTTCATACAGCTGGATATTTATGCTCCAAAGGATTTGGTATGCTGAATTGAGAAGGAAGAAAGGGAAGTGTTACAACATATATTGCACAAACCTGTATGGTGTTTGCCAATTATAAGAAGTGATTGATTCAATGCAGTGTGCCCAATACTGAGCGTGAAATTACTGTGTCATCCCTTCTTTTGCCACAAACATCTCATACTTCCTACTTCGTTATTTATTTCAAACAAATGTCTTCCCTTTTCTTCCTGAGTCCATATCACTTGCCATCTTTTCTTTACTATGTTTTTAATTAACCCCTTAATTTCAGATTTCCCCAATGGGACATTAACATTTATTCTAGAACACTTAAGAGCTTTCTGCTATCTCATTTCCCACAACCCCCACATGTGCAGGGATCCGTAGAAGAATACTTCAACTCCCAAGCAGTGAATTCTGTACAGAGTTTGGAATATTTCTATTAGAATGTCCTGTCTTGAATAAGATTTTCCATTGTTTAAACTAACGAGGCTCGATAAAGAGTCAGAACAGATAACAGCTTTATTTAAACGAGCCTCTTCTACCCATTGAAGAGCCAGATGAATTGCAATCAATTCAGAGGAATACACAGATACAAAGTTAGATGTTCCTTTACTTATTTTAACGTCCAATTCTGGAATAACTACAGCTGTATTCCCAGATTCCGGATCTTTTGAGCCATCAGTATATATTTGAGTACATTTCTGATACTCTTGATGTAAATACTGATTCACCAACAAATCTTTTGATATCCTTCTTTGAAGATTATTAATTTCTTTCAGTAATTGCAAATTAACTGAAGGCATCTGGAAAAACCAGGGAGATATAGCTGATATGGCTACTGTTGGACTAATTTCATAATCCTTGATTCCACTCTTCTTTGCATCATCATTAGCCTCCCACCCAAAACTGGCTATATGTTCATACTCCCAACAATTCTTAAGGATTTCTTTTACAGGGTGACTACTCTTCTGTCCTTTTACTGATACCCAGTAAACCATTTTAAGTTGTTGCCACCTGATTACCAAAGGCATCTCTCCCATCTCCACCTGTAACGCCGCTACTGGAGACACAGCATATTCTTAATACGCCTGATACTGTATTCTTTCGATCTTTTGATCTGCGATGCTGCCGCAGAAGAATAAACAATGCTTCCATAATCAATTGTAGATCTTATTAGAGCACTATGGCCTGGTTTCACAGACAGGGTTTAGACTAAACCAGGATTAGGCCATAGTTCAATTAGGACATTTAAGTAATTTTTATAAACGTGCTTAGGAAAAAACATTACTGGTGTGCTTTTTGAGACAAAACAAAGGCACTGATATATTTTAAGATCAGTCAGAGCAAGGTTCTTTCAGTTGAAACAGCAAAGATTTACATTTTAGTCTAGGACTAGGATTAAGCATTGTTTGTGAAACCGAGGGTATATATTCTTAATGTAATCCGGTTGGCTCCCCTGGGCGGAGCCTCACTGATGATGATGTTTTCTGGGGGCGGAGCTTCATTGAAGGTGAATCTCAGGATGTGAGGAGCTGATCCGTCAAAATAAAAAATAAAAATATCACTAACTGCAGATTGTTTTCACAGCTTTATATACATACATATATACATACATATAATGGTAAGAAATAGCCTACAGATTTGAAATAAATACCCTCAGTATTGACACCAGATCTACTGTAAATTGCCACTTAAAGCTCCTTTGATTGAAGACATCAGCGTAATAAATGAGGTGAAAACAGGACTATTGAGATGAAATAAAGAGTGTTTTCAGCAGCTGTTAATACTGATGAGCCTCAGACGATCAACACTCAATTAACAAGACATTCAGGATCATTAGCAGCTCATCTCACTTTATTCTGAGTGTTTGCTGATAGAAACACATAATTGGAGTCAGGATAAATTATAGAAGCCTATGTGCCTAAAGCCCGATTCGGACGGTTATTGTTTCTCAGGGGGATTTTGGCCATATACAGGGGGCAGTTGGTGTTTTTAATCCCGTCCGAATCCAGGATGTCAGTGTTTTTCTCTCACCATGCACCCTCATAAAAATCCCTGGCCAAATCACCTACTGGTTTTGACAAACACCAAGGTCGTGTGGTAATTTAATTGCCATCCGAATCCACATCTCTGAGTTTACCAGAAGAAATCGATTCAAAATTCAGCGTATAACCCCTTTATTTAAGGTAACTGTTATACTTCGGTGTAATTAGCATACATATTTATTTCTGAAATGATGGAAAGTATTTAAAAGAACATGCTTCATAAGTGCTCCAGCACAGCGATTGGGAGCAGAAAGAGAAGAAAAGCCTGTACTCATTTGAATTGGGTCTTTATTATGGCAGCAGCAGGTATGCAATACAGTTTTAAAATGTGTATTATAAACAGATCTCACCTATAGTTATATACAACTATAGCTCGTCTATTTTCCTATTTTTAAACAGGAGATTTAAATAATCAAATAATAAATAGCATTATATATGATCAAATATGCTTGGAATAATAAGAATACATTTGATATAATAATAAGACTAAAATCCATTCATCACGTGTGACTGGCCACATGAGTGTCAGTCCTGTGTCTTGTTCCCCTCCTCTTGTGTCTCTCTTTGGCCCTCCTCGTTCCTGTCATCATTAGTTAATTAGTCCCGAGTCCTGTGTGATTAGTCCTCACCTGTTTCTGTTGATTTCCTAGTGTTTCCCAGCCCCTGTGTCCGGTCTGAACGGCGTATATGTTCGTCTCTCCCCACGCTCCTCGTTCATGGATTTGAAGTAAAGAAGTTGTATTTGATCTCCACGTCTCCTCGTCCTTGTGTCCCGAGAGAGATCTGCCAATGAGCAGCGTTCTCTGGTCCCTGGGTCACTGACCTCTCTCCTCCTCTGTGAACAAATCTCCTCCGAATCCATGAGTTTGATCCCTGAGGTGATATGTGAATTTATTTTTACAGACGTCCATATGAGAGACAATTACTGTCCAAACCGGGCTTTAGTGTTCGAATAAAAGAAAATACGGGTATTTCTCGCAATGTGCCATGGATAAAACATCAATAATGCAAAAACGCTAATAACTCAGGTAGCCTATATCAACAACACCAATCTTATTATAGTTGGATGTTTTTCATAACTACATTAATTGCAGTAAAGTACTTGGATCATTAACATGTTTACAGTGTTTCATATACAGAAACATTAAAAAAAGAGCACCAGCAACATTCAGCGTTTTCTTGTGTCAGAATTCATCCGTATTTATCTATATTCACATTTATGAATAGATTTGAAATGTCCCTCATTCGTAGGCTACTCATTACAGGGACAATGAAGTGTTTAGAAGTTATACATATAATACAGCTGCTTTAGGAATCAGTCTATCTAGTGTTTTATTTTTATATTTGTTCATTTAATTTCATTGAATGCGCTGCTAAATACACCTGAAAATAAAGCACTGTTTGTTTTATTTGTATATTATGTGTATCTTTGTTCATATTTTTTAATAAGAAAGATAAAATAATGACAGATTTGTATCTTCGCCCACTTTGGCCTAAATATCTGCCATGTCTGTCTTTTTTTGTTGATATTTTTTCCGTATCGCCCACCCCTACCGTATACAATACTAATCCACTGAAAGATATGTTTCTGGATGTTGTAAAAGTGTTTTTAACAGGGATGCAGCGATGCCACTTTTCCTAGAACGAGTCCGATACCAATACTTTTACCGGTTCTTGCTGATGACCATACCTATATTTAATACCCCTGACCCCTGAAGTGTGCTTCTGGACTGTACATGTACACTGATGCTGAATCTCTCTCCGGTCTGCGTGTGTCTTTGATATCATGGTTATATCGGCTCATATCCGTCAGTTCAACAGACTGACCGGTGGATTATGAATATAAATGCTTATGTTATTTCAGTGCTGTTTTGGTGTTTTTTAGTGTTTCTGAAAGAGTCTCATTCTGCTCAGCGAGGCTGCATTTATTTGATCAAAAATACAGTAAAAACAGTGAAATATTATTCTAATGTAAAGCAGCTGTTTTCTATGTGAATATGTGTTAAACTGTAATTTATTTCTGTGATCTGCAGCTGTATTTTCAGCATCATTACTCCAGTCTTCAGTGATCTTCAGAAATCATAATAATATACTGATTTACTGCTCAACAAACATTTCTGATTATTATCAATGTTGAACACAGTTGTGCTGCACAATATTTTTGTGGAAACTGATACATTTAGTTTTTCAGGATTCACAGATGAATAGAAAGTTCAAAAGAACAGCATTTATTAGAAACAGAATCTTTTGTAACATTATAAATGTCTTTACTGTCACTTATGATCCATTTAATGCATTATTGCTGAATAGAAGTACGGTGGCCAAGAGAGCTCAACGCGCTGCAAATAAAGAAAAGACCTGCAAATAAAGAAAACAACTTCCTCAATTTGACAACACACCCGCTGCAAATGCTCACAACACAAACAAATAAAGAAACGCACTGCAAATAAAATGTATTTGGTTGTGTTGTGAGCATTTGTACTTTTTCTATTTGCATGTGTTTTCTGAAGTTGCAGCGCGTTGAGCTCTCTCGGCCACTGTATAGAAGAGTTGATTTTAAGAATTAAAGTAAAAGAATCACAGTGTCGTGGAGCTTTTGGATGGTAGGGTTTATATTCTTTATTATAGATCAGTCATCAACACTCAGAATCAAGAGTTCAGCTCTTAATGAATCTTCATAAATACACAGTAATCCACAGACGAACAGAACTGATTCATGTGAAGCAGTGAAAACACAGGGACTCCTCCAGCGCTTGAGTTTACAGAGTGAATCAGCGGCATCTGTGGAAACACACACCAGCGTGAGAGTCTGACACACACACACACACACTCACACAGGTCACACACACACTCGTAGGTTACACCACTGACCTGTGCTCAGTCATCATCATCGTCATCCTCAGGCACGAATATATCATGCTCCTCCAGCAGAGCAGCGAAGTTCTTACTGATCAGAGTCCCGACGTACAGGAACGGAGCCACGACCATCATGATCCTCACCAGACCGAACGCCGTCTGAGAACAACAACAACAGATCTGGAGACATCTCTCATCCCCTATCCTCTGCAGTGAATGGGTGCCGTCAGAATGAGAGCCAAACAGCTGATAAAAACATCACAATAATCCACACCACTCCAGTCCATCAGTTAACATCTGGAGAAGACAAAACCTGAAACAAATCCAGCTTTAAGACGTTTTTAACTCAAATACCATAGAGTCCATAATCCATAATAACACTTCCTCCAGTGGAAAAGTGTTCTGGTCTGAATCAGGAGAGAAATCTGCTCAGATCAGGAGCAGGGTTTCTTTGGTAAACCCAGTGTTAGCGATGTTTTAATACCGCATTCATTCATTCACGCTGCAAAATATTCTTACTGAGTATTTTTGTCCTATTTCAAGTAAAAATTCTTAAGTTAAGATGCATTTTCTATAGATGAAAAATGATCTAGATATTTAGTTTTGTTAAAATATAAAATTGTTCTCCATAGGGTAAGAAAAATAATCTTAATGCAAGCGGAAACAAGAACAGGCTATTTTTAATTCTTACCACACTGCCAGATAATTTGGAAAATAAAATAATATTTAATTTTTTTTTTCCTTCATGGAAACAAGACTAAATACTTTATAGCCTATTATTTATGTTATAATATTTTTTTTACACCGCATTCATGTGCATGTTTATTTGAGCGGTACCATTTTAAATGGTAGTTTTCTTTAAAACATGGGAGATGCAGAGCACATTATAAGTCCTGTATGCAGATTTTAAGGACAGTGTGCATCGCTCTCACGCTCTTTAAGAAAAGAAAAGGTAAGGTAAGCATTGTAACACTACTTTATCCAGTCAATGATATAATGTCTTTGCTCTGTGATTGTATGAAATAACCTGTGTCTCAGATCGAAGCGTTTTGAGGGGTTTGCATCTTTTGGTTGAATGTGTAGCGTTTAACTGTAAGGTAGGGAGTGCGAACTCCTTCTAAAGAAAGAATGAACTAAAGGATTGTTTCTCTTAACGTTAGGCCTCTAATAAACATAACTGATAAGAAAAAAACATAGTTATTTCAAAGAAAAAACATGCAGGGAATTCTGGGAACGTCAAGGTTTTCCCTGTAAATTTTACTTTCTTTTTCACTTCCAAAACCGGTATTTTACCGTAAAATTGTCTGAAATGTCTATTACAGTTTTTCAGCGTGTATATTAGGGGAGCTTACGGTAACCATTTAACAGTAGCATTTATCACAGGTTTTTACCGTTAAAATCACGGTCATTTTTTACAGTGTAGATTCATCTGACATTATCTCTTTATTCAAGACTCCATCTGTAAAAAAATAATGATTTGTTTATTCCATTTGTTTGGAGGAATAAACATCATTTAAGAAAGGAAATTCTTCAAGGGATTTGAACTTTTTTATTTAATTTAAATGATACTTTTAAAGTAAAATGGCTTAGAAACTGTCTACTGAAATCAGATTCAATATGGTCCTTTATACCATATAATATCTTGAAAAAGGCTGGAGGATTGCGTTTCTGTTTATTATGTGATTACATTACTGTCCAGTTTCTCTGAACAAGCGCTTAGGCTCGGAGGTTGTGCTATGAACACAGTTTCTCTGAACAAGCGCTTAGGCTCGGAGGTTGTGCTATGAACACAGTTTCTCTGAACAAGCGCTTAGGCTCGGAGGTTGTGCTATGAACACAGTTTCTCTGAACAAGCGCTTGGGCTCGGAGGTTGTGCTATGAACACAGTTTCTCTGAACAAGCTCTTGGGCTCGGAGGTTGTGCTATGAACACAGTTTCTCTGAACAAGCTCTTGGGCTCGGAGGTTGTGCTATGAACACAGTTTCTCTGAACAAGCTCTTGGGCTCGGAGGTTGTGCTATGAACACAGTTTCTCTGAACAAGCGCTTAGGCTCGGAGGTTGTGCTATGAACACAGTTTCTCTGAACAAGCGCTTAGGCTCGGAGGTTGTGCTATGAACACAGTTTCTCTGAACAAGCGCTTGGGCTCGGAGGTTGTGCTATGAACACAGTTTCTCTCCGCATGAACAAATCCTGTGGAATAATGCTTATATTACAGTCAACCCAAAATATCTTTATTTACAAAGTGAGATGGATAAAGGCATTTATTTCTTATCTGATATTTTATACCAATCAGCCCATTTGTTTTCTTATGAAAATGTCATGAACAAACGGTCATTTCCTATTAAATATAAAGGATATAATTGTGTAATGAAAGCCTACTGATGCTGATGAGAAGTCATATGTTGTCATGTAATATTCATACAACTGAACCTGCACTTTATTTAAACGGAGCAGACATTCAAAGTAAAAAGTGTACAATAAACTTATTAGACTGTTATTTTATATTTATATTATGTGATTTTGTATATCTAATAAACTTAGGGAAATACTTCATAATATTTGCGTTAGTAATTCTACTTTGTCAGAATGTATGGAGATTGATGCAAACTGCTCATTTTGTTCAGATCATCCAGAAAGGTTTTTATGAAAGTGACCATCCAAAGAAGTTTTGGGGAGATTATCTTTGTCCAAGAAAACACTGGTTATAGTTATGATCTGACCTCAAAACATGTTTAATATATTGTGAATCAAAAAGTGTACCTGTTGACTTTATGTTGAATATTATGCAAATGTCATATTCATAAAAGTAAAGAATAATTCTAAACCTTGTTTAAAGGTTTTTATGAGTGATTTTCATTCATATATGGATTCTCTTCAATGTATTAATAGTAAAATAAAATGTAAAGATACGATTGTATTTGCTACAGAGTTTCATTGGAAAGTGAACTGGCGGTCTATGCATATAATATATGCTGGTTTTTTTTTTTTTTTTTTAGTATTGATATTTTGGCTGTATTTTTCTCCGCATTGTTGTTCAATTACTTTGCATATTATATTTGAAAAGTAAATTGTATACCCAAATGTATTTTTTATTTTATTTGGATGCCTTGTTAGATGTTTCTGTCTAGTATTTTCTAATAATACTAATAATGAGCATGCTGTGAACCTCATCTGGTGTAATATGTGTAGTGTCTGTAGAAAATACACAGGCAGCCAATCAGAGTCCGTCCTGCTCTGCAGCGCATTTAAAGAGACAGAGACCAGCTCTGCTCTTATAATAAACAGCGCGGTTATAGTTATTATTAGTGATGCTTTCTGCTATGAAGGATAATAAACACAGATATTACTCTAATACTGTCACACACACATGCTTATATTCCTGTCAGAGTGCTGCTGTTACTGTGTTACTGCACGAGCCCATCTCTGTCTGTGTGATTGATTGATTGATTTATTGATTGATTGATTGATTGATAGGTTTACTCACGCACTTTCTTGGGTTTGGGCAGAATAGCGCCGCTGGTGGTGCTCACTGCGGTCCGGTGCTGAAGAGACCCGAGCCGAACCGAGAGAGACACGAACCGGCGAACAACCGACACCGCCGCCATCATCCCCGAGCTCTCTCTCTCTGTGTGTGTATGTGTGTGTGTGTGTGTGTGTGTGTGTGTGTATGTATGTGTGTGTGTGTGTGTGTGTGTGTGTGCTCTAGATACAAGCCCTGACCATAACCACACACACACACACACACACCGGAAGAGCTCAGGTTAGCTCTTCTTTCTGTCATCATTCACTCTCCTTCATAAACAAACAGCACTGACTTTCACTGTATTCTCCAATATATATATATATAAATTAATATTTCTATAATTAATCTCATGCAGTGAATGTAGTGTTACAGATGACAAGTTACTGTATTTAAAATGTAACCAGCAGTGTAACTATTTCAGTTAAAGTATACTTTATTAGGTTACACTTTATTTTGCGGTGTGCTTGTTCCAGTGTAATTATAGATTAAAGTACTGAGTAATATTAATTAGCTACATGCACTTACTCTATGGTTTGGTTTAGGGTTACTTGCATGCAGTTATTAATTGTTGGTATAATAGTAAGTCCATGTAACAAGGACACCTTAAACTGAAGTGTTACCCTCTATTAAAGTAATGATTACTCTTCTAAGTGTTTCTATGGAGTGTTTTAACTGTTGATCATCTTCAAACATGTAAAGCAGGCCGGGTTAATCTTAAAGTTACTCAGACTTCTCAAAATAGAAAATAAGATTATAATCATTTAATTTTAAAGCACAGTCACCACAAAATCAAACTTTAGCACCTCTTTGTACTTCGAGATCATTCTGAGGTTAAACACTGATTTAAAATCATGCGCTGAATCAAATCTTTGCGTATGACAGAAACAGTGGCTTCAACAACAGTTCATATTAAAGATAAAGCAAATACATAAACCCAAATATGGAATAAGCACGTCCGGAAACATTGCTGTCGCATATTTTAAAGCAGTCGATGCAATTTGGGAAAGAAATCAATCGAATCTGTGCATGTGTGAAAATATTCAGCTGTAACCCTCTTTTCATAAGTAACTGATTTAATTACATATCTTTCTTAGTAACACTGATAACAATTACATGCATGTTGGGTTACACTTTACTTTCAGGTGTCCTTGTTACATGTACTTACTATTATAATAACAATAAATGATGCATAATTACATGCAAGTAACCCTAATCCTAACCATATAGTAAGTACATGTAGCTAATTAATATTAGTCCAAATCACATGACATTAAACTGTAGTTAGTAACATACTCTGTTGCGTTACACATTTCAGCTAATATCATCACATTGATTTAATCTTGTAACATATTGATATAAGAATACAAAGAGCCAGAAAATGTGTTGCATTTGTTTTTATCAACAACATTAAACATTATATTACATCAAGGTTTCTGCTGGGGGTTTATGAGTTAATGAAAAGCTCATAAATAATGAAATCATAAAACTGGTCAATTAAAATAAATCATTTTAAAATCATTCAAAATAAAAACTTGGTAAAAAGGTATATTTTAATTGTTTACCTGCATCATGTCATGTGACCAGTAACTAGTGTCAATTAATGTGATCCTGCATTATTAAAATAAGAGTATAATATAATAAAAAGATATTAGGTGAGAGAGGATCAGACGCATTTGAATGTGTTTGAAAGAAAACCTTCCAAAGACAGAAACACATGGTTCAATAACACAGAGATCATTCAATTAAAACTGCAGCAGTTGATGCACAACACTGGATAAAGCTGAACTGGTTTGTGAACGCAGAGCTCAAACGCTGATCTCTGACACTTTCTGACTGAATATAAGCAGCAGGATATACAAGACAGGAACCTCCTCTAAAAGACGAGAATCAATCAAAGAATAAATTATGAATAAATTATTGCCATTGTGTGAATAACATGCACTCATGCAATCCATAAAACAATAACTGTAGTCTGATTACGAGCAATCGGTCATTTAATTTTTGTCATCTGATCACGTGACCGGGCTCTGAGTAAATGACGCCTGTGTTTTGATGGATCACATGATATTATTCACACAGAGGCAGTGAATGCATTGACTCTCCCTAGTTCTTGTTTCAGAGTTTCCTCTCTAAATATCCTGCAGCGTGTGGTAGCACACACACACACACACACACACACACACACACACTCTCACACACACACACACTGTACAGAGTCAGGGCTATCTACAGCAAGCCCAGAGTCAGAGCCGTGATGTTCATTAATGAGTGGAGGACTGCTTCTGTTTAACCGGTGTGTCGTCTGCAGCGCTTGAGCCCGGAGTGAAGACGAGTCGAGACATCACTGCAGAGAAACACACACACATTACAGCACATATCAACCTCACACACACGATCAAAACAACCTCACACACAACAAACCTCTTACAAAACGAAGCGCTGCATTCAAAATATCACAAACACATCTCAAAACCAAACACCTTTGCCATGATATTTCAGTTTTGGGTATATCATATGTGACCCTGGAGCACAAAACGAGTCATAAGGGTCCATTTTATCTGAATAAATGATCTTTCCATTGATGTATGGTTTGTTATGATAGGACAATATTTGTCTGAGATACAACTATTTAAAAATCTGGAATCTGAGGGTGTAAAAAAATCTAAATATTGAGAAAATCTCCTTTAAAGTTGTTCAAAGGAAGTTCTTAGCAATGCATATTACTAATCAAAAATGAAGTTTTAATATATTTGTCATGAATCCTGGCCATGAATTTCCATTTGTTCACCACCAGAGGTCACGCGCTCACCACATGGACTTTCACACTACACAGCACATTGGACTCCATTTCCCATCATACATTGCACTTAGCCAGAGTCACGCCACGTCTCAGCGCTCTAGCCAGAGTCACGCCACGTCTCAGCGCTCC
The DNA here is from genome assembly GCF_936440315.1 of Barbus barbus. NCBI lineage: Eukaryota > Metazoa > Chordata > Actinopteri > Cypriniformes > Cyprinidae > Barbus > Barbus barbus. The sequence goes on from NC_136731.1 coordinate 45,289,632, forward strand.
AGCCAGAGTCACGCCACGTCTCAGCGCTCTAGCCAGAGTCACGCCACGTCTCAGCGCTCTAGCCAGAGTCACGCCACGTCTCAGCGCTCCAGCCAGAGTCACGCCACGTCTCAGCGCTCTAGCCAGAGTCACGCCACATCTCAGCGCTCTAGCCAGAGTCACGCCACGTCTCAGCGCTCTAGCCAGAGTCACGCCACGTCTCAGCGCTCTAGCCAGAGTCACGCCACGTCTCAGCGCTCTAGCCAGAGTCACGCCACGTCTCAGCGCTCTAGCCAGAGTCACGCCACGTCTCAGCGCTCTAGCCAGAGTCACGCCACGTCTCAGCGCTCTAGCCAGAGTCACGCCACGTCTCAGCGCTCCAGCCAGAGTCACGCCACGTCTCAGCGCTCTAGCCAGAGTCACGCCACATCTCAGCGCTCTAGCCAGAGTCACGCCACGTCTCAGCGCTCCAGCCAGAGTCACGCCACGTCTCAGCGCTCCAGCCAGAGTCACGCCACGTCTCAGCGCTCTAGCCAGAGTCACGCCACGTCTCAGCGCTCTAGCCAGAGTCACGCCACGTCTCAGCGCTCTAGCCAGAGTCACGCCACGTCTCAGCGCTCTAGCCAGAGTCACGCCACGTCTCAGCCGAATTGCCAGAGTCTGTAACACCTAGAGATTTAAGGTCAGTCCTTCGAGTTCCCTGTCTGGTGTCCAGCGTAAGGGATGCACCACTGGTGTCTGCACACGCAGCTGGTATCCCCAAGCCCACTCACTCAAGCCCTCATGTTCCTGAACTGAATCCCCTGTCTGAAGCACTTCCCATGATAGGGATCGCTTTGTGTTGCGTTTGGGCCGCATACACCACCTATGAACTACCCCAGGCGATGGCACCCGCTGCAGCTCCTCCAGAGGTGGCGGCAAATGCTGCAGAACCTCCCCAAGCGGTGGTGCTCACTTCAGCCCTTTGTAAGGTGGTGGCGCCCAGCAATGTACTCTCAGCCTGTCATGTCCCTGAACTCCACCTACCTCCTGATGTGACCACTGTAGAACCTCCAGAGGTGGCGGCATTTGCTGCAGAACCTTCGGAGGTGTCAGTGGAATCTTCCTGTGACTCCCTGTCCTGCCGAGTCGCGGCTATGGAGGCCGTCCACGAATCCTTGTCCTGCCCAGTCACGGCTATGGAGGCCGTCCACGAATCCTTGTCCTGCCCAGTCACGAATATGGATGTCTATGAATCCCCGTCCTGCCCTGCCACGGCTCTTGAGACCATGGATGCTCTCCCTGTGTTGTCTGTCTCTGCTCTCCCTGTGTTGTCTGTCTCTGCTCTCCCTGTGTTGTCTGTCTCTGCTCTCCTTGTGGTGTCTGTCTCTGTTTTCCCCAGATCTCTGATCCTGCCATGGTTTCCTGATCAGTCTGCTCTACTGTGGAGATCCTCTGCCCTGTCTACTCCACACTGGTGGGCTCCGGCTCTGTCTGCTCCGCCGTGGTGGTCAGCTGTCTGGCTCTGGGGGTCTCCTGCTCCGCCCAGGGGGGCTCTGTCTGTCTCTGCTCTTCCTGTGTTGTCTGTCTCTGTTTCTCTCAGATTTCAGACTCTGCCATGGTTTCCAGTCCCGTCTGCTCCGCCGTGGTGGCCTTTGGCTTTAGTCTCGCCTGCTCTGCCCTGGGGGCCTCCGGTCTCGCCTGCTCCGCCCTGGGGGCCTCCGGTCTCGCCTGCTCCGCCCTGATGGGCTCCGGTCTCGCCTGCTCCGCCCTGATGGGCTCCGGTCTCGCCTGCTCCGCCCTGGTGGGCTCCGGTCTCGCCTGCTCCGCCCTGGCGGGCTCCGGTCTGTTTGCTCCCATTGACCCTGCCTGTAATACGACCATGTTTTCTAATAAAGCCCTGCAAATGGATCCGCATGTCTCATGTGTCATCGACCCCGTAACAATATTTATGGTAGGACATTTACAAAATATCTTCATGGAACATGATCTTTACTTAATATCCTAATGATTTTTGGCATAAAAGAAAAATCAATCATTTTGATCCATACAATGTATTGTTGTCTATTGCTACAGATATACCTGTGTTACTGATGACTGCTTTTGTGCTGCAGGGACACAGATACACGCAGTTATTCAAAACCTCCTGTGCACATTTCTGTTCAAGACTGAAAGTAATTGGCACATTAAACACCAAAGTAAGATTGAAAGCAAACTACTTATTTTTTTCTGTATTATGTTTGTGTGTTACAGAGGAAACTGTGTGTGCTATGAGTTGAAAACAGAGTCAAAGGCTGAGAATGAGTGTGTTTCGTCAGATTTGGAGTGTGTTTGTGTGTATCTGCTGCACCTGTCTGAAGGCCAGGCGTCTGAAGAACTTGCGCAGCTGGAAAACGCTGGGTTTATCTGCGTCTGTGAGCCGCAGGATCCTGGCGTCTGTGGTGGCCACTCTCAGACCGAGCGTCTGCAGCATCTGAGCGCCGAGAGCGCGGCCGGCCGAGGGACGAGACGACACGCTGATGTAGGACGCGTCCTTCTGCTGCGCCTGGTAGCTCACTACAAACACACACACACGCATTTATGTAAAATATCAATAAATAAATACAAAAATGCATGCCACAAGCCTTGAAATTTACATTTATTTCACATATATTTATGTAAAATTAATTTAAAAAATATTTACTAAAATAATTTGACGTAAATCAGTTGAATTTTATGAATTTAAAAATAAATTAGTAAAATGATATTTTAGATAGGAACATCTTGATTAGTTTAAAGAAACTGTCAAAGCACTCAAATAAAAAGAAAGTAAACATTGCATTCAACAGGAAATCTGTTTATTTTATAGAATATTTACTAAAATAATTAGAAATAAATAATATGAAAATGAATCAATTTTACAAAAAAATCTTAATTTAAAAATAACATGCAATACAGAAATTGCATGCAACATTCTATATTTATGTAATATAAAATTTAATATTTTATAAATATTCAATAAAATAATAACATTTATAAAATAAAAAATTTGAAAAAATTAGAGGTAATTGATCTGAAAATTAATCAGTTTGGAAGAAAATTCTACATTCTAACATTTCTACACTAGAAAATAAATCTATAAAACTTGAATAAAAAGATAGTAAACAGAAATCTAACTAAAGATATCAAATACACATGCCTTACAAGACAGCATGCAACAAATATTTGTGTAAAATAATAAAAAAAATATATGAATCAGTTTGCAATAAACAAACAAACAAACAAAAAACGAAATAATTTCTACATTTAAAAGTGAATCTAAATTTAATTTCTGAATTTAAAAATAAATCAATTTTAGATTTGATTTAATTTGACTTGCTTGTGTAATCAGTCACATTACAGTTGAAAGAAATTGCTGAACATTAATTAGAAATGAATCATTAAAAATCTATTGGTTTGAAAAAATACTTTGAATTTAATAGAAAATCAATCTGCAAAATAAACAGATCAATGATTGTTATCAATCCTTTTATAGTTTTGAGAAATTTGAAAAAATAAAATTATTGGAAAAAATTTAATGAAAAAAAATGAAAATTAATTGTTGAAACAGATGAATAAAAATAAAGAAAACACTGTAACCAACAGTGCAATCAGTAATCTGGGGAATAAGTCTATTTTAGATCATATTTACTAAAATGATTAGAAACTGGTTCATGTAAAGAGATGTTTATTAAATATTCAAAGGTGCATCTGTGTCAAAATAAAAGCCCTTTACAAACACAAACACTCAGCCAGTGTGAGTGTGGCTCACCGGCGGCACTGAGGATGGTGTCTGTGGTGCTGCTGAGCTCCAGGAGGATTGTGGGATAGTTCGGGTGGAGCAGGAAAAGCTTACGGAGGACCGGCTCTACCGCCTGCGGGACACAAACACACAGCCAATGAGACGCTGCTCTGAGCGCATGCGCCGGTCATGTGATCTGCAGAGGGGCGTTGCCTTGGAGACATTCTGTTGCTGCGCTAGCGGATCTCCCGCCCAGAAGAGGAACACCGATTGGCCGGAGGTTGTCAGGACTGACGAATCCTCCACCGCCAGACGAGGACACACAAACTCTGCCTCCCACAGGCTCCGCCCCTGTGCGCCGTCCACGATCTGCACCTGCGGGTCACATGGACACTGAGCACCACGCCCACCCAAACGTGTAATGATATGATAATGAGATACCACGCCCACTTAACCACATGATATGCTAATGAGATAACCCACCCACCAACCATATAATGAGATGCTAATGAGATGCATAATAAGATGATACTGAGATGCCACACCCACCCAACCACATAATGAGATGCTAATGATATTCACACCTTCCTCACGCCATTGGCCGACTGATGAATGAGCAGATCAGGAACGCCATCATCGTTAAAGTGACCCACCGCTGGATGACTGCAAACACACACAAACTGCGTTTTCAACTCGTAACCTGCTAGTGGGATTATTGTTGTTATAGAAAAATAACTAAAACCATTAAATAAAAAAATAAAAAAACTTAAAATATTAAATTACTCTCATGTCAGTTTCATTTCTCATTTTTGTTCAGTTTAAACTGAAATGCTAAAATAACAATTAAAACTGAAACAGAAACTAAATAGTATTTAATAAAACATATTTAATAAAAAACTAATTACCAAAAAAATACAGTATAATTACTAAAACTTGTGAAAATGATAATCGAAAATATGTAAATAAAAAACTAATTAAAAATTCATCAAAATGGCAAAAATGCTCAATGAAATGACTAAAACTCCAATTCAAGTTAAAATGTAAATGAAAAATATGAAAATAAAAAATATTTTTAAATATTACTAAAAATGTGCAAAGATATTACTGAAACTAACTCAAATTAAAATGAACCCAGAAAATGTTAAAATAAAAAATAATTAAAAACATTATTAAAAACATGCAAAGGGATTACTAAAACTTTAACTCAAATTAAAATGAAAACAATAAATCAATAAACAAAAATTATTTAAACTATTAATACAAAAACACAACAGAAAACTTTTACTAAAATGAAAAAATACATTTTTAATGGAAAATATAATAAAAACTAAATTAAAATAAAAACAAAACAGCAAAAATGTCCAGAAATATAAATAACTAAAATGAAAATATTAAAATTAAAACTAAATCAAATAAAAAACTGCAAAACTGCACAATAAAATTGCTAAAACTCAAATAAATTAAAATGGAAAATATAAAAATAATTTGAAGCAAACAACAAAAAGGTGAGCTGGAGTGTGTGTGTGTGTGAGTACACACGTGTGTATGGAGGCGACGTCAAGGCTCCAGACGGGCTGAGTGTCGCTGGCTCTCAGCACAGACAGACGTCTGCTAGAGTCACTCAGCACAATCCAGTCACTGCGACTGCAGTTCAGTGCCGACACTCCGTCCAGATTCCTGAGACGCTGACATGAGCCCACCACCAGAGACAGCAGGAACTCCACCTGCTCAGAGATGCTGACATACACACACAGAGAGAGAGAGAGTCAGAAACACACACACACATCAGTTCGTAGCAGTGAAGAGGTATCATATCGATCACAAGTGCAGTATGGAGTACCTCAAGGCTCAGTACTAGGCCCCTTACTTTTCACGCTTTATATGTTACCCTTGGATATCATCAGGAAACACAGTGTTAGCTTTCACTGTTATGCTGATGATACTCAGCTCTATATTTATTTGTGGACCAACGAAACATACCAATTTGCAATGGAATGCATAGTTGATATAAAAAACTGGATGATGAGTAATTTCTTACTGCTAAATTCTGAAAAAACAGAGGTCGGACCTAAATCCTCTGTATGTAATAATCTATATCACTGTCTAACACTTGATGGCTGCTCTGTCAATTCTTCGTCATCAGTTAGGAACCTAGGTGTGCTGTTTGATAGCAATCTTTCCTTCAAAAAACATGTTTCTAGCATCTGTAAAACTGCGTTTTTCCATCTTAAAACCATATCTAAATTATGACCTATGCTCTCAACGTCAAATGCAGAAATGTTAATTCATGCGTCTATGACCTCAAGGTTAGGTTATAGTAATGCTTTATTGGGTGGTTGTTCTGCACGCTTGAGCAACAAACTACAGCTGGTCCAAAATACAGCAGCTAGAGTCCTTACTAGAACCAGGAAATACGACCATATTAGTCCGGTTCTGTCAACACTGCACTGGTTCCCCATCAAACATTGTATAGATTTTAAAATCTTGTTAATTACCTATAAAGCCCTGAATGGCTTAGCTCCTCAGTACCTGAGTGAGCTCTTATCACATTATAGTCCTCCACGTCTGCTGCGTTCTCAAAACTCTGACCACTTGATAATACCTAGAATATCAAAATCTGCGGGCGGCAGATCCTTTTCCTATTTAGCTCCCAAACTCTGGAACAATCTACCTAACACTGTTCGGGAGGCAGACACACTCTGTCAGTTTAAATCTAGATTAAAGACCCATCTCTTTAACCTGGCTTACACATAACACACTAATACACTTCTATTATTCAAATCCGTTAAAGGATTGTTAGGCTGCATTAATTAGGTCAACCGGAACCGGGAACACTCCCCATAACACATGATGTACTTGTTACATTGTTAGAAGAATGGCATCTACGCTAATATTAGTCTGTTTCTTTCTTATTCCGAGATCACCGTAGCCACCCAGATCCAGACTGTATCCAGATCAGATGGTGGATCAGCACCTAGAGATGACCTCTACAGCCCTGAACGTCAGCAGAGACCAGGACAACTAGATGAGCCCCAGAGACTGATCCCCAGTGAAGACCCTGTCTCCTAGATGGCCATCCGGACAAGACCACAGGAACCAGATGAGTTCTCTGCACAATCTGATTCTGCTTTAGTCTAGATTTAAACTGCTGATTTTGTCTGGCCAGAGGAGAAAGACTCACTATTTCGACACACTATTCTAATCTGCCTTGTAAAAAGCGCTATAAAAATAACAGTGACTTGACTTGTGTGTGTACTTGACCGGCCTGAGGTCCCCATGAGTAAATAGTAAATGATGTTTATCTGAAAGTGTAAGAATGCAAACAGGTTTTCTGTAAGGCGTAGGTTTAGGGTTAGGGGATAGAAAATATTGTTTGGTCAGTATAAAAGTAATAGAAGTCTATGGAAAGTCCCTACAATTCACAGAAACAAACGTGTGTGTGTGTGTGTGTGTGTGTGTGTGCAGCACCTGCTGATGTGAATGAGTGAAGACGAGTTGCTCTTCCTCATACGCTCCCAGCTGGGCTCCTTCAGACGAACTCGAGACGCAGGCGTCTGACCCGTCGCTCTACTGAAGATGAAGGAGAGAGAGACAGCCTCCACCGTACCTGGACACACACACACAGATATAAATACACACACTCACAAATAAACACACACACACACTCACACACATATATAAACACACACACATACACACACACTCACCCAGTCCGAACAGCACGTAATAGGCTCCTGTCTGTGTCTCGTGCAGCAGTGGACCAATCAGCTTCCCCTGAGCCGTGAGGTTAAAGTTCACTGGCCGGCCAATCAGAGCGCCCGAGCGACCAGAGATCAGGACCAGAGCCAGATCAGACACCTGAGCACAGACGCAGATCATCAGCAAGTGTGTGTGAGTGTGTGTGTGTATATGAGTGCATGTGTGTGATTATATATGTGTGTGTGGCCTATGTTCTGAGGGCCTGAAGGCAATAACTTGGGTTTTATCTGTATTTAAGAAAATAAAATTTTTGGAGAGCCATGATTTGACATCATCAAGACATGCAGATAGGGTATCAATGGCACACTTTGTATTCTTAGCCAAAGGCAAGTAAATTTGCATGTCTTCGGCGTAACAGTGAAAAGAGACGCCGTGTTTTCTAAAGACAAGTGTGGTAAATAGATGCAAGATTGTCTTGTATCAGAAGCTGTCAATAATGTTCAGTAATGTAGTGTGTGTGTGTGTTGCGGTGGTCACCTGGTCCTCAGGCAGTGTTGCGATCAGCAGGTCTGGAAAGGCGTCTCCCTGTAGATCCGGCAGAAGAACAGCGTGAGACTCCACGTCTCTTACAGCCGTCGTCCACAACATCAATCCTGAAACACAGCAGCGATTAAAACACACACACACACACACACATGCATTCAGCTGAGTGTGTGTGTGTGTGTGTGTGTATGAGACCTGTGGATGCGTTGATGGCGATCATGTGACCGGAGCTGATCAGGACGCAGGCAGACGAGTGAAGCGGATCTGAACTTCCTGTCTGCAGTCCACACTGAACAGAGATCAGCGGCTCTCTGAGCGACTTCCTCCAGAGCAGCTGCCCTCCGCCGCCGCTGAGAGCCCACACGCTGAACTCTAAACACACATGCGCACACACACACACACACACACACAGATTAAACACACACTCATATTAGACACACACACACACACACCACACAAGCCAAAACTCAGTCACACTTTATATTAGGTGGCCTTAACTACTATGTACTTACATTTAAATTAATAATTTGATACAATGCACTTATTGTGTACATACATGTTTTTACATTTGACTTCTATTTTAAAAAATATCTATATGTAGTTACATCTGTAATTACATTTATAATTACTCTGTTGACCCATCCCTAACACCTTAACCCACCCTTAAACTGACCCATCCCACCAAACCTGTCCCTAACCTCACCCATACCCCACCTCAACAGCAGCAGAAGTGTGTGCAAGTAAGTACTTAGTAGTAGCCGTTGTACTTACATGAAACAAAGTGTACTTACCATGTAACTAAGTTATGGAACAGCCTGTAATTACAGTTTGTAACTATATAGATGAAATAGGCAGCTACTGTTACACATATATATCAGACAGAGTCTGTTACACAGCTGTTTCTGTAACCAAAGGATTGTTACATATTTGTTGCAGACTTTATACAACGTAATTATGAATGTAAGTACACAGACATCAGCTACTTAAAATAAAGTGTATCAAGACTGTTGTATAAAATCCCTGTTGAACTCTTATTTGAAGTACTCAGTGACATCATATGTGGGCGGAGTCAAGGACGTGCCCAGACAAGTTCGGTCTACAGAATGTTCTGCAGCTACATCGAAACCGATCATAGTTTGTTCTGATGTGTGTGCGTTATTGAAAACAAACCACACACACAAACACACCTACATGTAACAAACTGATTGTGTAATAAATCACTGCTTGAGACCTGAAACTGTCGTGGATCTTTGCCTATCAACCTTCTGACCGAGGTTGAGGACTAGATGTTGGAAAGCCAGTGTATCTTCGCACATACATCTAACAAAGTGGTCCTTCGAGCCGGATACAACATCTTATCCTCATGGCAGCATCTCGAGATTACATTGAAGAACTACAGAGTCTCCGTCCAGGCAGGATTCGACGGATTCCTGGACATCTGGAGGACTTTGTACTTACTTCCCAACCACGGCAGCTCGTTCCTCCCCCATTGCAAGAGGATTTACAGCATATGCGGATCAGTGAGACGGTCTCTGCTCCAGCCGATGAGTATCGAACTTCTACACCTGAAAGACTTTGGACTGAGCAGTACACTGAGACTACAAGGTTACGTAGAGTGGAGGAGTGTGTTTGGAATGTTCAAGAGCAAATCAGAGAACTACAAAGCACATTACAAATGTCTCTCGAACAAGGCAAAGGTTCACCACGCATGCATCAGGGCTTGAGCTGCTCCCAAGCTACGGGTGCCGGACATCAGAAGTCAGTCCCTCACTCAGGCAGTCAACAGCAGTTCATCCAGCATCGTAGTGCCAGCTTGCCTTTTCTCTATGCAGACCCGAAACCAGTTTACCAAAGCTCTGAAACCAATGAACTGGCGAAGTACGCTTCTCAAGGTATACCTGCACACTCATCAACCACAGCAATAACTCAGCCACACAGTCAGCTTCCAGTCCAGATGCCACCAGGGTTACTACCTCAGGCTCAACAGCCCTTGTCTCGTCCATCCTCTGTCCCTGTCACCAAGCATCATGTAGAGCAACGTGAGCCTCGCCCAGAGTCTGCTCCGTCAGGTATGATGTATCCACATTATGTTTATCAACGGCCTGGTGATCTTCAGCAGAGTTTCCAACCCCAAGTCCAGTCCTCTCTATCACAACACATCCTTCCTATGACATCACCTACGCCTACGGTGTACCAAACAGTACGTAGCCATCCACCAGCTCATGCACATTCTACAACTGTGCCAAGCAATACTGTGAATCCGAATTACGTGCAATCACAGTTCGTGCAGTCATTACCGCCATTTGCTATAGCACAGCCTTTGATGTCGCAGTATGCAGAACCTCTCCCATTGCAATCTGTAAATTATTCAGATCCATACTCACAGGGCTATCAACCTGTCAGGCCCCCAGATGCAATACCTCAGCCACAGTCGTATTCTGTACCATTCTATTCTACTGTTCAGCCAACAGTTCAAGTTCCAAGCATGGTGGAGATGGCTATCGCTTCCTCTTATGGAATACCCAAACCTAAGCTAATCAATTTCACCACTGGGAAGGAGAGTGATTTTGCTCTGTTAAAGAAGGGACTTGATGGTGTCCTTGGCCCACACCTTCATTTGACAGAGGACTATAAATTTCAAGTGTTACTTGATCATCTCAAATTACCAGCTGCCTATCAGATAGCTAAGCGATATATGTATGATCCCAGGCCTTATACTCGAGCTATGCAAGCTTTGCAACAGCGTTATGGCCAGCCCCGACAGCTGGTACAGGGAGAAATCGGCAACATTCTCCGTACATCTCCATTGAAACCAGGGGATGCTCAAGGGTTTGAGGACTTTGCTTTATCAGTTAGCTCTCTTGTTGGTCTCCTTAACACATTGGAAGGGTCCTCCAGAACTGAGCTTATGTGTGGCTCACATGTCGACAGATTGCTCACCAAGCTCCCATTGTCTTATAGAGATAGCTTTGTTGAGTACTGCATGACCAAAGGCATTCTCCAGAATGGGACTGACAGAACCTACACTCTTCCTGAGTTAGCAGAGTGGCTAGAGAAAAAATCACAAGCACTTCAGATATCGAGGAGAGCAGCTGAGCTGTATAGTTCAGATAGACCTCACATTGAGAACAGAGAGCAGAAACCCCTAAAGCCACCAAAGGTACAGTCCACAATCTACTATGGAATGGATAATGCAACAGAAAGACCCTCCGCTTCAGCTACTTTGCCATTGCAGACAAACAAAGAACAGGTAAAGGTCAAGAAACGGGAAAGCTTTAAGCCGTACTGCCCTTTCTGCAAATGCCAGCAGCATTACCTCAACTCTTGCCCTGAATTTGGCAAATTAAACATTGCACAAAGAACAGCATGGATAAAGGACAACAACCGATGCTGGAAGTGTGGTAGAGGACATGAGCCTGCAAACTGTACTTTGAAAAAGCCATGCTCCAACTGCGGTGAACAGCATTTATCAGTTCTCCACGAGACTGCAACCAACATCAACAAGAGCATTCTTACTGTCAATACAGTACCTCGCACTCTCTACCTTGATCAGATTACTCACTCTGGCAGAGTCATGTTGAAAGTGGTTCAGGTTAGACTTCATAGCAAAGGGAGAATACTGGACACATATGCTATTCTTGACGACGGGTCTGAAAGGACAATAATTCTCCCTACAGCAGTCCATTACCTTGATCTGGAGAAGACAGATGAATCACTTGCTCTTAGGACAATCAGACAAGAGGTTGTAGAAATTCAGGGTGCATCAGTCTCCTTTGAACTGTCTGCCTCTGTGAATCCGAGCATTCGCTATAAGATACACACAGCCTTTACAGCACAAGAATTGAACATTGCCAAACAGTCCTGCCCTGTGGACGCTCTGAAGCGAAAGTTTGCGCATTTGAGAGACATTCCCATTATACCTTTCAAAGAGGTACAGCCCATGCTTCTTATCGGTTCTGATTACCCACATCTTATCACACCGAGAGCGCCAGTACTGATGGGCCCTTTGGGCAGTCCCGTTGCAGTCAGCACAAGTTTGGGCTGGGCCATCCAGGGTCCAACCACATTCCTAGACCAGCCATTGGAGACTTCCTGTTTGAACATCTCGCTGTTTCGCTCTCCCACACAAGATCTATCTCATCATGTTGAAAAACTATGGCAAGTAGACATACTTCCCTTTCAGCCTGTGAAAGATATGACACGATCCAAGCAGGACAGAGATGCTCTTACAATGCTGGAAGCAAAAACAAACAGAGTTGAAGTGGATGGAGTCTCTCGCTATGCAACTCCTCTTCTTCGCAAAAAGAATGCAATGGTCTTGCATGCAGGTCCAGAATCAGTTATGGCTCTCTTAAGGGCCACTGAACGCCGCTTGAATAGAAACCCAGAACTGGCAGAGGTCTACAATAAAGAAATCCACAAACTCGAACAGGCAGGATATGCAATTAAACTCACTCCTGAAGAGGCTAAATGTACAGATGAATCATGGTTTATTCCCCACCATCTTGTACATCATAATAACAAAGCCCGGGTTGTATTCAACTGCTCTTATCAGTTCCGCCAAGCTTCTCTGAATGACCAATTATTCCCAGGACCTACGCTGGGTCCATCCTTGCTGGGAGTTCTCCTCAGATTCCGACAATACCCTGTGGCCATCAGTGGAGACATTCGTTCAATGTTTCACCAAGTGCGCCTCCTTCCAGAGGATCAGCATTTGCTACGCTTCTTATGGAGAGATCTGGAAAAGGAGAGAAATCCTGACATCTATGAATGGCGCGTTCTTCCGTTTGGCACCACATGTAGTCCATGCTGTGCCATCTACGCCCTCCAGCGCCATGTCATGGACCATCGCGAAGGCAATGAAGAGGTGGTAGACTCAGTGTTAAAATCCTTCTATGTGGATAATTGTTTGCAGTCCCTTTCCTCAACCGATGAAGCCAAACAGCTCATAGACAAAATGAGAGAGTTACTATCAGCTGGAGGGTTCGAAATAAGGCAGTGGGCCAGTAACTACCCAGAGGTAATCGCTCATCTACCAACTGAGGCACGATCGGAAAGCTGCGAGCTGTGGCTGACTGTAAACAAAACAGACCCACAAGAGTCTACGCTCGGGCTCTCTTGGCACTGCACGTCTGATAAGCTTGGCTATCGAAATCGTCTGCTATCAACTGAGGAGCCCACCATGCGAAATATTTATAGAGTGCTAGCCTCTCAATATGACCCTCTTGGTTATATTTTGCCTTATACCACCCGAGCTAAGATTCTTGTTCAAGCTCTGTGGATCAGCAAAAGAGGGTGGGATGACTGCATTGGAGAGGAGATGCTTAACAAATGGCTAGAGTGGACCAATGAACTGCAGTATCTTCCCATGGTAACCATGCCAAGGTGCTATTTCCCAATCTGTCCAGAACCTGACAAAGACCGAATCGAATTGCATGTGTTCTGTGATGCCTCTGAGCGAGCTTATGGTTCAGTGGCATATCTGCGTCTCCAAGACGAGGAGGGAAGGATTCATACCTCATTTGTTATGGCCAGATCCCGTGTTGCACCCAAAAAGCAATTATCAATGCCCCGACTGGAATTATGTGGTGCACTTACTGGAGCCCAACTGGCTAAGCTCCTCTCCACTGAACTTACTCTACACGTCCATAACACCATTCTCTGGACAGACTCCACCACAGTTCTCACATGGATCAAATCGGAATCCTGTCATTATAAGGTGTTCGTTGGCACACGGATTACTGAAATACAGGAGTTGACCAATTCCGATAACTGGAGATATGTGGACTCGGAACTAAATCCTGCTGATGATATTACAAGAGGCAAATCTCTCTATGAGCTCTCTCGCGTTTGTCAGTGGAACCAGGGCCCTGGCTTCCTTCAGCAATCACCAGAACACTGGCCAACACAACCTACCTTATCTTCCACCAATGAGAATGAGTTAAGAAAGTCATTCTTCTGTGCTCATGTGGCTGTCCTTCAGTCCTCACTGCCAGATCCAGAGCAGCACGCCACGTGGGTAGACTTAGTTCAAGCTACCTACCAGTCTGTACACGGTGCAGCAGCACCCCCAATGGCAGCTGCACAGCGCATTGATACTGAACTGCTTCTTCTGAGACAAGCCCAGAAGGATAGCTTCCCTGACGAAGTCTATGCACTTCAGAATGGCAAAGTCATACATACTAGCAGTAGGTTAAATACTCTGTCACCTGAATATGATCAAGCCTTGGGAATTATTAGAGTCGGAGGTCGTCTTCGTAAGGCTGAGAAACTTGAAGTTGATACCTTACATCCTATTGTACTGGCACCTGATCACCCCATCACTAAACTCATTATACAAGACTACGACAGCCAACTACTTCATCCCGGTCCCGAACGTGTCTTTGCGGAGTTGCGAAGAACCTACTGGATTATCCGAGGCAGACAAACCATAAAGAAATATCAACGCCAGTGCAGAGAATGCAGGAAATGGCGCAGTAAACCAGTCAACCCCAAAATGGCTGATCTCCCTGCTGCTCGTCTCCGTTTATACCAGCCTCCTTTCTGGTCAACTGGAGTTGATTGCTTCGGACCATTTACAGTAAAGATAGGCAGAAGACATGAAAAACGCTGGGGAATCATTCTCAAGTGTCTCACCACAAGGTGTATTCACTTGGACCTTCTGCATAGTATGGACTCTGACTCCTTTCTCATGGCCTTACGTCGCTTCATTGCAAGACGAGGCAAACCCTTCGAATTAATCTCTGACCAGGGCACAAATTTCAGAGGTGGGAATCGAGAACTCCAAGAAACATTCTCTGCACTTGAGCCAGCAATAAAAGAAAAACTGAGTGAACAGTGTATTTCCTTTCAGTTTAACCCGCCACATGCACCTCATTTCGGTGGAGCCTGGGAGCGTGAAATCCGCTCTATTAAATCCTGCCTTCAAGTGGTACTGAAGGATCAGATTGTGTCTGACGAAGTCCTGTCTACTGTTCTTGTTGAGGTGGAAGGAATACTAAACTCTAAACCACTTGGCTATGTATCATCAGAGATATCTGACATAGACCCAGTCACTCCAAATCTCTTGCTGATGGGGCGGCGGGATGCCTCCCTCCCTCAAGTGGTTTATGGCACAGGGGAACTGCTTGGAAAGAGGAAATGGCGACATAGCCAAATCATAGCTGACCAGTTCTGGAAACAGTTCATTCAAAATTACTTGCCAAATTTGCAACCCCGTGCCAAATGGCGAGAATCAACACCAAATCTATCAGTGGGGCAGGTAGTTATGGTTATGAACTATCAATTGCCACGAGCCCTCTGGCCAGTAGGCAGAGTAAAAAAAGTCATTCCCAGTAGTGATGGAGCAGTTCGAGTAGCGGAAGTAACTATTGGGAACCGAGTCTACAGTCGTCCTGTTTCTAAACTAATTGTGTTACCAGAGGTGCCCAATGACACCAGTGATACATAACTTCAGAAAACAGGGACTTTTATTTGATTCTAATTTGCTATACAAATTAGGGGGCGGCTGTATAAAATCCCTGTTGAACTCTTATTTGAAGTACTCAGTGACATCATATGTGGGCGGAGTCAAGGACGTGCCCAGACAAGTTCGGTCTACAGAATGTTCTGCAGCTACATCGAAACCGATCATAGTTTGTTCTGATGTGTGTGCGTTATTGAAAACAAACCACACACACAAACACACCTACATGTAACAAACTGATTGTGTAATAAATCACTGCTTGAGACCTGAAACTGTCGTGGATCTTTGCCTATCAACCTTCTGACCGAGGTTGAGGACTAGATGTTGGAAAGCCAGTGTATCTTCGCACATACATCTAACAACTGTCCTTAAGTGTACTTCATGTGTATCTATACTGACCACCTTCTCCAGAGGCACCTCAGTCTGATTTAACCCACCAGTACACAGCTAAAATACATCTAATACCTTTATAATTACATTACAATTACATATTATTACAAAGGCATTAGCTACTTAAAATATAGTGTATCCAGATTGTACTTAAGTGTACAAGTAGCTGTGTCGCACACTCGGCCTTGTACATATGTGTAACAGTAGCTGCCTATAACATCTGCATAGTTACAAACAGTAATTACAGGCCGATTCATAACTTAGTTACATGGTAAGTACATTTGGTTTTATGTAAGAACAACGGCTACTACTAAGTACTAGGTAATTACTCTGTATTATGACACCTTAAAATAAAGTGTTACCCTGTTGTAACAGTTATCATTATTTGTTACACAATTTCTGTTATTGTTATAGTTATTATTTATTTTATTGTTACTGTTAGTTATCAATATAGTTATTGTTACAGTTACTATTATATTTAGTTGTATTGTTACAGTTATCATTATTTATTGTTACTGTTACAGTTCTTAATTATCATTATAGTTATTGTTATTGTTACAGTTACTGTTATAGTTAGTTACAGTTATTATTTATTGTTACAGTTACTGTTTTTTTTACAAGTATAGTTATTGTTAGTTAT
Source organism: Barbus barbus (assembly GCF_936440315.1). Classification (NCBI taxonomy): domain Eukaryota; kingdom Metazoa; phylum Chordata; class Actinopteri; order Cypriniformes; family Cyprinidae; genus Barbus; species Barbus barbus. The sequence continues at coordinate 45,306,087 of NC_136731.1, forward strand.
CATTCTAGTTATTGTTACCGTTATTATTATTGTTACAGTTACTGTTATTGTTACAGTTATAGTTATTATATAATTTTTAATGTATCAGGTTCTGTCGCAATGCTGGCTATCAAGCCCACTACAATTTCCCCTTTGGAGACAATAAAGTATATTTCAATTAGTTATTTTTATTTTTTTATAGTTATTGTTTTATAGTTATTGTTATTGCTATAGTCGTTGTTACAGGTATTTTTAGTTATCATTACAGTTCTCATTAAAACATTTTTACAATTATTATTACAGTTACTGTTACAGTAATCATTACAGTTATAGTTACGTATTGTTTGTTGCAGTTATCTTCAAAGTTATCATTATTCTTGTAACAGTCAGCATTATAATTGTTACAGTTAACAATATCGTTACAGTTGTTGTTATAGTCATAATTAAACAAGTCGCAGTCGTATTAACTCTTGACTTTTGCGTTCGCAGTGGTTTGATTTGCTCACCTTTACTCTGTGCGTTCATTGGCTGACTGTTATTGGAGATGTTCGTAACGCCAATCAAAACGTCCTCCACTCCGTCCCCATCCACATCCCACAATGCAACGGGAGGTGAGGTCACGCCTGCGAGGAAGAGCGCATGTTGGCGCACCGCAGGTTTATTTCAGGGGTCATGCGGTGGAGCGTCACTCACCTGCTGTGTCTCCGAGCTCCCTCTCCCACTGTGTCTGGAGCAGCGCCCCCTGTGGGCAGGGAATAAGAAACGCACACAGCAGCACCAGCAGAGCGGCGCAGGACAGCGGCAGCAGGAATGCCGCAGATCGAATCACCCCTCGCACCCGCGCCGCCTTCTCCTCCGCGGCTCCGCCCTGACTCCGCCCAGACCCTGCCTCATGCCCCGCCTCCTCCCGCAGCTCCTCCTCCTCATCCAACTCCTCCTCACCCCTCAGATTGGCCACCGCCGGATTCAGACCATTACGAGGATAATTCAGAACCAGATCATCGTCCTCTGTCTCATCCTCGCTGTCGGCCTGCGTCAGCGGGTCATACTCGCCCAGATCCGAGCCCTTCTTACCTACACACACACACACACACACACACAGACACACACACACGTCAACACACACACACGTCAACACACACACACACACATCAACACACACACACACACACACACACACACACACGTCAACACACCCACACCCGTCAACACACACACACACACGTCAACACACACACACACACACACGTCAACACACACACACACACACCCGTCAACAAACTCAGCGTTACATGATCATTGCGCAGGTAAAGTTATTGTTAGTTACTATTACAGTTATTGCTATAGTAATTGTTACAGTTACTGTTATCATTATAGTTATTGATACAGTTAATGTTAGTTATCATTACAATTACTGTTAAAGTTATTGCTATAATAATTGTTACAGTTACTGTTATCATTATAGTTACTGTTACAATACTGTTATTGTTAGTTATCACTATAGTTATTGTTACACTTATTTTTATCGTTGTTGTCATTGTTACAGTTATTGTTAGTTCTCATTCATTTTTGTTACAGTTCTCATTACAATTATCACTGGAATGAAGCTTTTCCATTTGATTATTGTAACATACTCATTGTGCAGGCTGATGTTCCCAGAACAAACATGTCGTTTCATTGCAATTATTCAGTCATTAAACCGAAGACTATTTTTGAAATATATATATATATATATATAAAATACTACTAATAATAAATAAGACCCCGGCAACAAAAGCAGTGGTCCCGTGTCTGTGGTCTTCATCTGTAGTGTTCATCACTGATGTAGCTGTATTCTCTCTGATGAAGATAGCGTCAGCGGATATTGCTCTGCTGTTCATCTATAAACATCTGATGATTATGATCAGTCTCTCTGTAATAAAGGTCCCTCTCATGATCGCGTGTAGCGTTTATAACGGAGCACTGCAGATATATATCACTGACCCTAACATCAGTCCATCATTTCATCCGTTATTCTCTATTAATTACTGACTCACCCGGTAATTTCAGAGCGCGGGACAGAGACGCAGCCATTGCGCGCGATGTTATCAGCGACGCGACGCGACGCGACGCGCGTGCTGCTGCTGCCGCTACAGCGCTGGAGAGGTGCATCATGGGAAATGTAGTCGCGAAGGATGGAAAGAGACTCATCCATTACAATACAGAACATCCAAAACAATAGCAAACACAGTTTATTTGTTAAAAACACGCGTTAAGGACTTTGTACAGCTGCCTTGAATACATATTCTCATGCTGGGACTTTTTAATGTAATATTTGAAGGTAAAATCGCAAACACACTACCAGTCAAAAGTCTTTGAACAGTAAAGATTGTAATGTTTTTTATTAAAGAAGTCAATCCACATTAAACAAACCTACTTCACCTCAGACACATGCAAACTGAAACCAAGAGGTGAAGTCTGATTTATATAAACAATTAATGAGGAAATGTTTGTAAAGAGCAAATCATCATAGAGTGATTTCTGAAGAAAATACAGCTTTGATCACAGAAATAAAATATAGTTTAACACATATTCACATAGAAAACTGCTGTTATAAATAGTGAAAACATTGTACAATATTACTGCTTTTGATGTATTCTGAATCAAATCAAATAAATGCAGGAGAGACTTCTGTAAAAACATTCATTTAATTTGATTAAAATACTATTCTTTCTGCTTTAATAGCTCCTCATGAATTGTTTAAATGTATCAGACTTCAGCGTGTTGGTGAGTTTAATCTGTGCATATGTAAACAGGGCTTTATATTAATGTTGTGTATCATGTGACGCTTATGCAAATGAAATGTTAAAACTCTGTACTTATGATAACTGATGAACTAAAGAGCGTTAAATAGAGCTCAGTACTGTATCAAGCTGAAGAGAGTTTAGCTCTAAATGGATCAAGCGCAGCTTTTCCAGAAGAAGACAACAGAAAAGCTATGATTTTTCTTTGATTAGAATGAAAAGACATCCCCTGATGTGAGAGACGATAGCAGAACTGACATTATCCAGTCACTGACTTTACAAAAACACACAAACACAGGTCTTGAGTCCAAAAGCATTCACTGAAACCATTAGAATACAGTTAGAATGCCCTTAGAAATCAAGCAATGAAACATATATGCATGTAAGAGTTTGTTTATTGCACAAGCAATGTGCTTTTCTGTATATCAGCACAAATGTGCTATTAATTTTACAACAGTGTGTTGTTCCTTGAATGAATCAGTTTGTGAATGAGTCGAGTGAGCCGGGGATTCATTCACTTGTTCTGTTTCTAATTGAATCAGTCGCTTTTTATTGCAGATTTTAGAACAAAGAACATACAAGGCCAATAACTTTTAAATGACATCAAAACAAATACTAGAAAGAAAATTAAATAGAAAATCACGTCAGTAAACAAGTAGAAATAATTAAATCTATTTTTTGAATAATTTGTAAGGCTTCAAAGTAATTTGCAGTTTTTTAATTTATTTATTTGTTATTTCTTGTTTCTTTTTCTATATATTCCATATATAATGAGTAAATTCACAATATACCAAATGTAGAAATCAAAAGTATACTCATAACACAATAAACATCCTCCTTCTTTGAGTTGCAGTTCAATATTAGTACTTTGTTTAACAAAATAAATAAAGAAATGTAAAACATCACAGCACAATATTTGTGTATAAATACAACGGTTGCAGTTTATGTTACAGTATGTGTACTTACATGTACTTACTAAAGAAAGTGCTGGTGATATAATAACTACATGGGGTAGGGGTAGTACCTATAGTGTAATTACTATAATGAGTATATAGTATGCACATGAGGAACACTACCAATACAGTCATAAAATAAAGGGATTTTCCTCTTTACTTCAAATCAACCTCTTTACACAACTTTACAATCAATAAATACCATGAGCAATACTTCTCTGTTTTTATTTATGATACAAAAACGTCTGGAGATCTTAACAGTCTATTTATTTATCTCTTAAAATTAGAGATACTTATCTTTAAACAAATACAATTATATAATCTGTAAGTGTACTGTCTCTTTAAGTCTGTATTTATACCGTGTTTCTGATAAACGGTCTCTTTAAGTCTGTGTTTATACCGTGTTGAGGGTGTTTCTGATATACTGTCTCTTTAAGTCTGTATTTATACCGTGTTGAGGGTGTTTCTGGTGTACTGTCTCTTTAAGTCTGTATTTATACCGTGATGAGGGTGTTTCTGGTGTACTGTCTCTTTAAGTCTGTGTTTATACCGTGATGAGGGTGTTTCTGATATACTGTCTCTTTAAGTCTGTATTTATACCGTGTTGAGGGTGTTTCTGGTGTACTGTCTCTTTAAGTCTGTATTTATACCGTGTTGAGGGTGTTTCTGGTGTACTGTCTCTTTAAGTCTGTATTAATACCGTGTTGAGGGTGTTTCTGGTGTACTGTCTCTTTAAGTCTGTATTTGTACCGTGTTGAGGGTGTTTCTGGTGTACTGTCTCTTTAAGTCTGTATTTGTACCGTGTTGAGGGTGTTTCTGGTGTACTGTCTCTTTAAGTCTGTATTGGTACCGTGTTGAGGGTGTTTCTGATGTACTGTCTCTTTAAGTCTGTATTTATACCGTGATGAGAGTGTTTCTGGTGTACTGTCTCTTTAAGTCTGTATTTATACCGTGTTGAGGGTGTTTCTGGTGTACTGTCTCTTTAAGTCTGTATTAATACCGTGTTGAGGGTGTTTCTGGTGTACTGTCTCTTTAAGTCTGTATTTGTACCGTGTTGAGGGTGTTTCTGATGTACTGTCTCTTTAAGTCTGTATTTATACCGTGTTGAGGGTGTTTCTGGTGTACTGTCTCTTTAAGTCTGTATTTATACCGTGTTGAGGGTGTTTCTGGTGTACTGTCTCTTTAAGTCTACTGTCTCTTTAAGTCTGTATTTATACAGTGTTGAGGGTGTTTCTGGTGTACTGTCTCTTTAAGTCTGTATTTATACCGTGATGAGAGTGTTTCTGGTGTACTGTCTCTTTAAGTCTGTATTTATACAGTGTTGAGGGTGTTTCTGATGTACTGTCTCTTTAAGTCTGTATTTGTACCGTGTTGAGGGTGTTTCTGATGTACTGTCTCTTTAAGTCTGTATTTGTACCGTGTTGAGGGTGTTTCTGGTGTACTGTCTCTTTAAGTCTGTATTTATACAGTGTTGAGGGTGTTTCTGATGTACTGTCTCTTTAAGTCTGTATTTGTACCGTGTTGAGGGTGTTTCTGATGTACTGTCTCTTTAAGTCTGTATTAATACCGTGTTGAGGGTGTTTCTGATGTACTGTCTCTTTAAGTCTGTATTTGTACCGTGTTGAGGGTGTTTCTGGTGTACTGTCTCTTTAAGTCTGTATTTATACAGTGTTGAGGGTGTTTCTGATGTACTGTCTCTTTAAGTCTGTATTTGTACCGTGTTGAGGGTGTTTCTGATGTACTGTCTCTTTAAGTCTGTATTTGTACCGTGTTGAGGGTGTTTCTGGTGTACTGTCTCTTTAAGTCTGTATTTATACAGTGTTGAGGGTGTTTCTGATGTACTGTCTCTTTAAGTCTGTATTAATACCGTGTTGAGGGTGTTTCTGATGTACTGTCTCTTTAAGTCTGTATTTGTACCGTGTTGAGGGTGTTTCTGATGTACTGTCTCTTTAAGTCTGTATTTATACCGTGTTGAGGGTGTTTCTGGTGTACTGTCTCTTTAAGTCTGTATTTATACCGTTGACAGTGTTTCTGGTGTACTGTCTCTTTAAGTCTGTATTTATACCGTGTTGAAAGTGTTTCTGGTGTACTGTCTCTTTAAGTCTGTATTTATACCGTGTTTAGGGTGTTTCTGGTGTACTGTCTCTTTAAGTCTGTATTTATACCGTGTTGAGGGTGTTTCTGATGTACTGTCTCTTTAAGTCTGTATTTATACCGTGTTGAGGGTGTTTCTGGTGTACTGTCTCTTTAAGTCTGTATTTATACTGTGTTGAGGGTGTTTCTGGTGTACTGTCTCTTTAAGTCTGTATTTATACCGTGTTGAGGGTGTTTCTGATGTACTGTCTCTTTAAGTCTGTATTTATACCGTGTTGAGGGTGTTTCTGGTGTACTGTCTCTTTAAGTCTGTATTTATACCGTGTTGAGGGTGTTTCTGGTGTACTGTCTCTTTAAGTCTGTATTTATACCGTGTTGAGAGTGTTTCTGGTGTACTGTCTCTTTAAGTCTGTATTTATACCGCGTTGAGGGTGTTTCTGGTGTACTGTCTCTTTAAGTCTGTATTTATACCGTGTTGAGGGTGTTTCTGATGTACTGTCTCTTTAAGTCTGTATTTATACCGTGTTGAGGGTGTTTCTGATGTACTGTCTCTTTAAGTCTGTATTTATACCGTGTTGAGGGTGTTTCTGGTGTACTGTCTCTTTAAGTCTGTATTTATACCGTGTTGAGGGTGTTTCTGGTGTACTGTCTCTTTAAGTCTGTATTTATACCGTTGACAGTGTTTCTGGTGTACTGTCTCTTTAAGTCTGTAATTATACCGTGATGAGAGTGTTTCTGGTGTACTGTCTCTTTAAGTCTGTATTTATACAGTGTTGAGGGTGTTTCTGGTGTAATATCTCTTTAAGTCTGTATTTATACCGTTGACAGTGTTTCTGGTGTACTGTCTCTTTAAGTCTGTATTTATACCGTGTTGAGGGTGTTTCTGGTGTAATATCTCTTTAAGTCTGTATTTATACCGTGTTGAGAGTGTTTCTGATGTACTGTCTCTTTAAGTCTGTATTTATACCGTTGACAGTGTTTCTGGTGTACTGTCTCTTTAAGTCTGTATTTATACCGTGTTTAGGGTGTTTCGGGGCAGATCCTGGCTCTGCTCGGCATCTCACTAAGTAGGTGAGTCACCTCGCAGACGGACCTGTGCCCGTTCAAAAATTCTTCTCGCGAGATTATGCGAGGACACAGGCGTCACCCCGCGTCGTTATTTTCCTTACTCATCAGTTTAAGGCATGAAGAGCAGAGTTCCGCTCGCGCTCCTGGTCCCGCGCGCCCGGCTGCTCCGCGACGGTGAGGCGCTTCAGTCTCCCAGCGGGGGTCCGATCAGACCCAGCACACACACACACACACACACACACCAGAGTGTGAGAACACTTCAGAGTGTGTGGGACCAGAAACAGATGAATTTGTGGCTCATGCGGGGTCTTCGACCGGTGCATTGTGGGATAGGCCGTGACGTCACCGCGTCGCTCTCTCATAAAGCTGCAGGTAAAGTTATTAATTATTAATGTGATTTACTCATGGAGACTGCATACATCTTTTTGTAACTTGTGGAAGAATCCGCGTATTTTATTATTGAATATCTCACACTTAAATTTATAAAATTAAAAATTCTGTTCTCTGGTAAATTTTCTGTATAAAAATAATAGTTTGTAGCAAAATTTGGTGATTAATGTGATAATTATGTTTGGGAAATACTATATGCACAAACAAAAATGGTCTAATAATAAGCCTAACATTATATGATTTAAAATACATTGAAGCTTTAAAAGATCTAAGAAATAAAAAGGATGAATGTAATTGATAATAGTTTAAAACACAGTGATCCTCTCTATATTATTCTTTCATTTGTTTGTTTGTTTGTTTGTTGTTATGAAATGTAAATGTATTTTGTTATGTAGTTCCAATTTATTTAAGAGACATTTACTTTACAAATAAATAAATAAATGAAATAAAACCTGCTTGTTTGGTTTAGATTGCTTTCATCATTCCTATCATAGACATATATATATGTGTGTTTAATATATATATATATAATAACGCATTACAAGTAACGGCAGTTACCGAATCAGATTACTGTTTTTAAGTAACTAGTAAGTAACGCATTACTGTGTAATTCACAAGAAGATATCTGAGGTGATGTATTGACTGACAGAGCGCTGTGTGAACATGTTACTGTAGTTCTAGACTAAATCTGAAAACATGTTACTGTAGTTCTAGACTAAATCTGAAACATGTTACTGTAGTTCTAGACTAAATCTGAAAACATGTTACTGTAGTTCTAGACTAAATCTGAAACATGTTACTGTAGTTCTAGACTAAATCTGAAAACATGTTACTGTAGCTCTAGACTAAATCTGAAACATGTTACTGTAGTTCTAGACTAAATCTGAAAACATGTTACTGTAGCTCTAGACTAAATCTGAAACATGTTACTGTAGTTCTAGACTAAATCTGAAAACATGTTACTGTAGTTCTAGACTAAATCTGAAAACATGTTACTGTAGCTCTAGACTAAATCTGAAACATGTTACTGTAGTTCTAGACTAAATCTGAAAACATGTTACTGTAGTTCTAGACTAAATCTGAAAACATGTTACTGTAGCTCTAGACTAAATCTGAAACATGTTACTGTAGTTCTAGACTAAATCTGAAAACATGTTACTGTAGTTCTAGACTAAATCTGAAACATGTTACTGTAGTTCTAAACTAAATCTGAAACATGTTACTGTAGTTCTAGACTAAATCTGAAAACATGTTACTGTAGTTCTAGACTAAATCTGAAAACATGTTACTGTAGTTCTAGACTAAATCTGAAACATGTTACTGTAGTTCTAGACTAAATCTGAAAACATGTTACTGTAGTTCTAGACTAAATCTGAAAACATGTTACTGTAGTTCTAGACTAAATCTGAAACATGTTACTGTAGTTCTAGACTAAATCTGAAACATGTTACTGTAGTTCTAGACTAAATCTGAAACATGTTACTGTAGTTCTAGACTAAATCTGAAACATGTTACTGTAGCTCTAGACTAAATCTGAAAACATGTTACTGTAGCTCTAGACTAAATCTGAAACATGTTACTGTAGTTCTAGACTAAATCTGAAAACATGTTACTGTAGCTCTAGACTAAATCTGAAAACATGTTACTGTAGCTCTAGACTAAATCTGAAACATGTTACTGTAGTTCTAGACTAAATCTGAAACATGTTACTGTAGTTCTAGACTAAATCTGAAACATGTTACTGTAGTTCTAGACTAAATCTGAAACATGTTACTGTAGCTCTAGACTAAATCTGAAAACATGTTACTGTAGCTCTAGACTAAATCTGAAACATGTTACTGTAGTTCTAGACTAAATCTGAAAACATGTTACTGTAGTTCTAGACTAAATCTGAAAACATGTTACTGTAGCTCTAGACTAAATCTGAAAACATGTTACTATAGTTCTAGACTAAATCTGAAAACATGTTACTGTAGTTCTAGACTAAATCTGAAAACATGGTACTGTAGTTCTAGACTAAATCTGAATCTGCATTAATTCATCCCACTCACAAAAACAGATTTAGTATTCATCAACATGAATTAAAACAGTGAAATACAAACTCAGAATATGATGCAAACTGCTATAATCACATATGTTAAACAACACAAATGTATCTAATCCCATTTTATTAACCGATATCTTTGCTGCTGATGATCCAGTTCAATCATACTAATAAACACTAATGACTTTAGATGAACTAACAATTGTGCTTCATTGTGTTTTATTGCTGAAGAGTGTTGAACCCTCTTCTCCCGCGGTCTTCTACTCAAAAGTATGTACTTGTTCTTCACTAAACAGTATATTCTCTCAGGGCACAGTATCAGTAGGGAATTGGGACGCAGCAAGGAATTAGTTCCGCGTGTATTTTGACCCTCTCCGCTCTCCGTCACGCACCGCTTCGCCCCGCCCATATGTACGTAACGCGCGTGCGTACTGCGCTCCCCACAGAATCCACACCAGCGCAGATATGGCGGATCTCTCTCTGGATGAAGTGATTCGTCGCCGCAGTTTTAACTCTAGAGGAGTCAGTAAGAGGTAAATCTGTTCGGATTCTTCGAGCGGCATTGATTTAAACCGCCGGGGCGTTCTAGCGTTATTCTGTCGTTATAAACTTGGTCGTGTAGCTCCTGGTGCTGAGCGCGAGGTCCCGCCTTCTCTCGCCGCTGATTGGTTGATACGGCCGTTTGGGTCGCGCGCAGCGCTTACGCTCGCCTTCTCATTGGCTGACGCGTGTGATCCGTGGCGTCCTGCGCGTTTCTGCTCGCGGCTGCTTTTACAAACAAACCTCGTATATTACATTAATTTAATTTCTGCGTGTTTTCACATGATCTCCACGCACTAGAGCTGTTAGTTATTAACAGCAGAGCTCCTGCAGGCATTGATCGATGTATCTCTCTGTTAATCAGGCTCTGTCTATTCTACAGAAACAATAAATAATCATCATTTAATTACACGGGTTATATTCATATATTAAGATTTTGCTTACATCTACACTGTAAATATATATTTTCTTGAATTTTTTCAGAGGTAAATCAATAATAACATTTTAAACAATATTTGAAGTGTAATTTGTTGTATTTTGGTAAAAGGTAAAACATTGATTATCCTGATTTCAAAGTTAAGAGTTCCAAACTCTCATAAAGTCTTAGTTGATAATTGAGTGATCTTTCTTCTTGATCAAGCACAGTTTCAGTAGTGACCGCATCAGAGTTTAGCTGGCATTCTGAAGCACTACTGCTGTGCTGAAATGAGCTTATTTCCCTCAAACACTGTTTCTGAAGCTATGCTCATCAGCTCGTGTTAGCTGGCACACTTCTGACCAGTGGAACACACATGAAGACTGAATGTTACCGAGTATCTCCCAGAAAACTGCCTAATTGCAGAAACAGGCGTTTGGTAATCCACACAGATTTTCTGATTTCTCTCTTGGTTTTATTGTGAAAAGTTCTCAGTGTTTTCTGTACCGCACTGAACCACTATTTATTTAATGAAATATACACACTTTAATAAATATACTCTTAATTATCACCTTCATTTCTTAAATGACAAGACCTGATTTATTTAGTTACTTCAGTGGAAAATCATCAAATGATGAACTGTAACGCAGGGAATTCTGGGAATCCCAATTTACTGTAAATTATGCATTATTTCACTTCTAAAAACAGTATGCAGTTTATCGTGTATAGTATCAGCATGAATACATCTAAATGAGTATAAAGGAAAATAAAGTTCATTTTAATTCCAGTTCTGTTGGTCATTGGTTTGTGTCTCTGCTGTTGTCCGTCCCACAGGCCCATATATGGCAGAGGGGCGGGGCCAGTGGGCAGGACCTTCGATGCCCGTCAGATGATTGGCAGCGGTGATGTCAGACAGCGGCTGGGAGTGGGCGGAGCTACAGGAGGTAAGCGCCCTGAGATTGGCGCTAGCTCTGGTTTATTCCGGGCTCTGTCGTGTTGTTCATCGCTCTGTGCGTGCAGCGTTTCAGGTGAAGGATGCACGAGAGAAGCTGGGACAGAAGGACGCTCGGTTCCGGATCCGGGGTGGAGGGGGCGGAGCCGGAGCCGTTCAGGACGCCCGACAGCTGATAAACTCGCGCAAACAGCAGCAGACTCCGCCTCCGAGCGCCACGCCCTCCAAACCCACAGGTATCCCTCACATCCAGATCCACAACACCGGTCCCGCCTCCGCCGGGCCCTGGCCCCAGAGCGCCAGGATGGGCGTGGCCCTTCAGCCGGGGGGCGGGATCACAAAAGTAGTGGATGCGCGTGATAGGCTGAGCTTAAAGAGGAGCATCCCGACGGCGTCCAATCAGAGCGCAGCGTCTCTGAAGATCACCAAAACCATCCAGGTGAACAAAGGAGCGATGATTATTATTATATGACTCTGACTCTGAACACCAGTGACACTGTGTGTGTGCGTGTGTGTGTGTACAGCAGAGGCCTGTGGGAATGACCAGCGGGATCCGCATCAATGTTCCCAGTGGAGCCGCTTCAGTGAGACACTTTCATAATCAGCAGTGCTTTCAGATAACACACTATTGATCCATTAATGAATCTATTAGTAATGAGTGTCCATAACTGAACATCCCATAATGTCTGACTGTAGGTCATGTCTGCTGCTTCTGCTGATGAAGATGATGGAGCTCTGATTCCCAACAAACAGATGAAGATCACTACAGCCAACTACCTGCAGACACGAGTGAGAATCACACACACATTTACATAAAGCATCCATATTTGTCATATTTGCTCATGTTGATTAGAGTATTAAAAACTTAAAGTATTGAATTAAGGTACATTTAGAACTAATACAAACGTGCAATTAAGTTGCAATTATTCATGCGCTAACTCATCACAATCATGAGATTTAAATAATGTAATGGATTGACAGCCCTAATTAAAGGAAAAGGAAAAGAGGCAGTGGTGTTTGAGATCATATTTCGTCGTATTGTAAATATACATTGAGAAACGGCATGAGCAACATGAAATGAGCAACACTCAGAACCAAGTTGAACATGTAAGGTCCACACATCTGGCCCAAAGAAGGTATCCAATGGTGGCTGAAGGTTTCCTGCGTGTTCGGTCTTTTCAATGCGCAAAGTTCTTCAGTTTAAGTTCAACTCTAATCTGACTCCATTTTATTATGACCTCGTATTTAGGTTGAAATGCAAATTGATTGCTTGTCCATTTCTAATTAGTATTCTTCTGATATTTGATTATTCTGGTTAACTCTTGACTTTATATTTACTTGTTCATCGGGGTGCTCGTGCCACTAACAAGGATACAACGTAATCTACTAGAGTCAATAATTACAGAGTAAAACAGAATAAGATCAAATGTGACAATTTATTCTCAGTCAGGTAAATACTGTACAATCATATCAATACAAAACATTGAATTCTCAAAGATGAATCTACGAGTAAAAGATGCATACCTGACTTTATAGAAATACATAGTGTGAGTATAGAGACACACCACACTACGGGCTTCTGGCTACAGAATCGCCCTGATCCTTTTGCAACATTTCCTTAAGTACTTCAGACCAAGACCAACACCCCCGAGATGGAGACAGGAACTAACAATTGTAATTTGCTTTGATCGAGTCGAGTTAACACCTTTTGGGACAGAATGTAATTTGCATGAAAACCACTGGGAACTGACCCACCCTCTAGTGTGCAATACATCTCTAAACTCTTAGGATCTGTATTATCTTTTAGTTTACTTCTTATAAGAATGAGACCATTGTACCAGCCGCCCTGAGACAATTCAAATGATACCAAACATGACTATAAATAACACTTGCATTAATGCAGAACATTATATTCTACTATGGACCATTCTGAGTGAGCTGAGTGAGTGAAGGGTGGGTGAGGGGGAAGAGGGGATGAAAAGGAGCTGATGCATATGTGAGAGAGGCATTTTCCCACATTTTCTCTCAGTGGGATGTGGAGACAGATGTCTGTATGTTAATGCACTGTGTGTGTGTTGTCCATCTCAGAAGTTCAAAGTGTCTGAGGTTCTGTAATTCTTACAAACAGTTTTAGTAGGGCCCATCTTAATTTGAGCATTTTGTTGAGGATGTCATCTGGTCCACTTGCTTTTTTGTATTTTTGGGCCTGGATTTTATCAGTCAGTTCATTTTCTGTAATGTTGTAGTCTAATGGGTTTTGATATTTAACAGTTGTATGTTTTCTCTCTCTCTCTGTCTGTAGGCGGGGCCCATCTCTCTCGAGACTCCCATCACTAAAGTGGTGAAGAACGACTCTTACACCCCTCCTTCAGTCTCAGTGCCGCCCGCTCGCCCCGCTCGTCCCCCCACACAGAGCCTACAGCCCGTCTGCAGAACCACCGTCAGCACACAACAGACCAGCGGAGACCCCAGCGGCCCCACACTCACACCTGCACAGGTACACACACACACACACACACACAACAGACCAGCGGAGACCCCAGCGGCCCCACACTCACACCTGCACAGGTACACACACACACAAGACCAGCGGACACTCACACTCTATTACATTCACAAGTCATCTAAAATACCAGAAAATACAACATTATCAGTCATTATCAGCACTACAAACATGTGTTTAGCTCCTCTCACTCCACAACACATCCTTTAAATTCATCAGGCCTGTACAGCTAACCACTTTCTCTCTCTCTCTCTTTGTGTGTGTGTGTGTGTGTGTGTGTGTGTGTGTATCAGCCTGTCTTCAGTCCTCTGGAGGGCACAAAGATCACGGTCAACAACCTTCATCCTCGAGTGACGGAGGAGGATATAGTGGTGAGTTCAGGCCTGCGGCTCGTCACACAGCTCGTCGACTCTGTGTGTGTGTGTGTGTGTGTGTGTTTAATCTGTGTGTGTGTGTGCAGGAGCTGTTCTGTGTGTGCGGAGCGCTGAAGCGGGCGCGGCTGGTGAAGGTGGGCGTAGCCGAGGTGGTGTTTGTGCGCAAGGAGGATGCAGTCAACGCCTACAGGAAGTACAACAACCGCTGCCTGGACGGTGAGACACACACACACACCCATCCATTCCTCCACAGTTGAACTGAGTGCTCAGTGAAATTGCTGTAAATACAGAGTGATAAGAAACTAAATCAAACCTGCTTGAAAGCCCTGAAACACAACTGTAGCTGTTTAACACAGCTTTAACTAAACGGCAAAACAGCCAGATTTATTAGACATCTGAACAAATGCTCTCTAATCGCTCTTGTGGTACTTTAAGGTCATGGGCAGCACTGTATGTTCTGTGTAGCCTGTGTTTTGTCAGAAGATGCACAGTTCTTCTGTAGCTTTATAGTATTTTTGTTTACACAATTTTGCAAAATCAATACAATACTGGATCTAATATACCACAATATTGACTTCTGGTTGAATTATTGTAAATAAATATCACATTTGTTCAGAAAATGCTGGGAAAACACTTTGTGACCCTAGAAGAGGGTCTTAAAAAAAACAACACATTTTAGAGAAGACAAAAAAATCACTCTCTGACTTTCAAAGCTGCTACACACAGTAGCTACGACTTTCTACTTCCAAGACCTTGATAGAAATGTAGTGGAGTGAAAAGTACCATACTCGATATTGTTTCGTGAAAATGAGAGTCGATCATAATCGAGATATCAATATATTTTTTTAACCCAGCCCTGTTGATTACTGTCCCCCTCTGCCTGCATCAGTGACACTGATCCACTGGTCTCTCTCTCTCCGTGTGTGTGTGTGTGTGTGTGTGTGTGTGTGTTCCAGGTCAGCCGATGAAGTGTAATCTGCACATGCAGGGCAGCGTGATCACGTCAGAGCAGCCCATCCTCCTGTGAGTCGCTCCTCCATCTGTGTGGTGATGATGATGATGATGATGATGATGATGAAGGTGACTCTCTCTCGCTCTCTCTCAGGAGGCTGAGTGACTCGCCCGGCGCAGCAGCAGCGGTGCAGAAGGACTCCTCGTCTCGCTCCGGCTCCAGGACGTCTTCAGGGCCGGAGGTGGATCCTCAGACCATCCTGAAGGCTCTGTTCAAATCGTCCGGTCAGAGCGGCTCCGGCGGGGCAGAGACGAGCGGCTCTCACTCCACCGCCTTCCGCATCAAGATCTGACCCCTGCTTCTACGAGCGGAGCTCCTCGTGTTCACACAGCTCCTGCTTCACTTCACTTTTAACGTCTCTCTGACTCCGCTTTCTCTTTTCTTCAGTAAAGATCTTGCTTTATAATCAGCTGTGTGTCTCCTTATTCCTCGCATTCCTTCTCGTTGTTTATTTACACTGTCATGAAAAGGGACAGTCAAATATTAAAGATTTCTGTTAGTATTCTATTAAGTTATTCTATTAATTCACTTCACATTTACACTCGTTCACAGGTTTGAAATTGAAACTGATGCATTAAACTAATTATTCTGTTATTTTGATCTTTCTATTCATCTGTGAATCCTGAAAAATACAACACAACTGTGTTCAGCATTGATATTAATCAGAAATGTTTCTTGAGCAGTAAATCAGTATATTAGAATGATATCTGAAGGATCAGGTGACACTGAAGACTATTTATCACAGAAATAATATACAGTTTAACAGATATTCACATAGAAAACAGCTGTTTTAAATCGTAATATTTTATTTTACTGTGGTTTTGATCAAATAAATGCAGTTTTGTTGAGCAGAAGAGACTCAAAAACATCACAAACACAGATTAAAGTAAAATACAAACAAGGGATGCTCATGCAGTCTAGAGCAAATATGAAGATTTCCAGAGAATACGACAATCTTTTAATAAAACTAGACAAGACTGAATAAAACACAAGTGGTTTTATTTACTTTAGTTCTTAACAGTCACATTCGCTTTTATTATACAGAAAAACGAATTAGACACTTCTGAATCTGATTATAAAATGTTCAGATGTCGCTCGATTCTTGATTATTCTACTCGTTTGGAGAAACAGTCAGCGTAAGAACTACAGTTCCCAGAAGCCATTGCGTCTCTGCTTCCGGTGACGCGTTTAAACGGTAAATGAAGATGGCGCTGTCCGCAGATCAACACGCGCGCGTCATTCCTGGAGGATTTACTGGTAAAATTAACACTTATTTTCACTTCATTAATATTTAGAAATTGGCAACCTTTATTATAATCGCTCCGGA
>NC_136731.1:45327520-45567520 GCF_936440315.1 Barbus barbus
TTATTAATTTGTGCAAAGAACTTTACTAACGTTATAGGTAAACCTCAAGGAACACATTAAAATAAAATAAAAAATACATGTCATGACCCCTTTAACTCAATCTTACTTTATCCCCTTTATCTCAATCATAATTTAACTTTTGGGGTTTGCTGAGGTCCCGAATAGCACAGATCTTTTTCTGGGCCTCTTGACTAAAGCAATATCCCACAATACCCAGTTCCTTCTGACTGAAAATGCACAGGCTTCATTAAGTCTATGGTCATGTTCTTTGCATGTACGACCGTATACCAAGATGTCGTCCATGTAGCAGCATACTCCCTCTACACTCCGAAACAGCTCATGTGTTTCTGAAACATCTCTGGAGCAGTAGTTATGCCGAATGGCAAGCAGTGCCTCTTGAAGGGGGATGTGAAAGTCGTCAACCTCTTGCTGGCATTGTCTAACGGTATCTGCCAGAAACCGCTGGCAGCATCCAGGCTAGAAAAGACTGTCGCGCCGCCAGTTTAGAAGTGATGTCATCCAAGTTTGGTAGAACATACTTTTCATGAATGACGGCTTCGTTCAGTGGTTTGAGGTCGACACACATTCTAATGTCTCCATTCTTTTGATGACTGGCACCATTGGGGCACAGCATGGAGTGGCCTTGGAAACTTCTTCAGTCACACCCAGCCGCTCCATTCTGTCCAATTCCTGTTTTACCTTCGTAAGCATTGGCATTGGTACTCTACCAGCTACATGAACGCTGTATGGATCCGCTGTACTTTTAAGCATTATTTTAACTGGCTCTCATGCCATCACTCTCTGTTATTTCGTCTATTCTTTTTATTAGCCCCATTTGAAAAAAAACAAAAACCAAAACACAATCATCAGGATGTTTCCCAACCAGAAGCCGTGGGTGGATAAAACCATCCGCGACGCCCCCTGAGATCCCGCTCCGCTGCCTACAACACAGGGCTCATCACCGGGAACATGGATGACTACAAGGCTGCATCTTACAGCGTGCGCAGATCGGTGAAGGAGGCGAAGCAGCGCTACGGGAGGAAACTAGAGTCGCAATTCCAACATGGCGGCTCTAGGAGTCTGTGGCAGGGACTTAGAACCATCACGGACTATAAAACACCACCCTCCAGATCGGGGAATGCGGACGCCTCTCTGGCTGACGAGCTGAACACTTTTTATGCTCGCTTCGAGGCTGCAGCTAATCACGCTAGCGGCGCTAGCAGTGCTAACTGCATGCACGCTGAGGAAGCCGGTGAGGACAACGTGTTCACCATCACGGAGCATGACGTGAGGAGGGCATTCAAGAGAGTGAACACCAGGAAGGCAGCAGGACCAGATGGCATCACAGGTCGGGTTCTGAAGGCCTGCGCTGACCAGCTAGCACCGGTGTTCACCGAGATCTTCAACCTCTCCCTGGAACAGTCCATAGTCCCCTCATGCTTTAAGCAGTCCACCATTGTTCCTGTCCCCAAGAAACCCCAGCCCACCTGCCTAAACGACTATCGCCCTGTAGCCCTCACATCTGTGGTGATGAAGTGCTTTGAGAGACTGGTCAGAGACTTCATCATTGCATCACTACCAGACACACTTGGATCCACTACAGTTTGCATACAGGCATAACCGCTCCACGGAGGATGCCATCTCACACCTCCTCCACACCACAACAAGTCACCTGGACTGCAGAAAAGGGAATTATGTAAAAATGCTGTTTGTGGACTACAGTTCAGCGTTTAACACCATAATTCCCTCCACACTCACCTCCAAGTTGGAGGTCCTTGGTCTCAGCACATCCTTGTGCCAATGGATCTCCAGCTTCCTGAAGGACAGACAGCAAGCCGTACGGATGGGTAAACACACCTCATCCTCCATCACCCTAAGTACTGGAGCCCCTCAAGGTTGTGTTCTGAGCCCCCTGCTGTACTCACTGTACACTTATGACTGTGTGGCCACTTCCAACTCCACCACCATCATCAAGTTTGCTGATGACACTGTTGTGTTGGGCCTGATCTCAGACAACGACGAGACGGCCTACATACAGGAGATTAAGAACCTGGAGAGTTGGTGCCAGGTGAATAGTCTACACCTGAACATCAGCAAAACTAAGGAGCTGATAGTGGACTTCAGTACGAAGCAGGAGCGGTCATACCAGCCGATCACGATCAGCGGGACTCCAGTGGAGAGAGTGGACAGCTTCAGATACCTGGGTGTTCACATCACGCAGGACTTGACTTGGTCCTGTCATACCAGCACCCTGGTGAAGAAGGCCAGGCAGCGTCTGTACCATCTGAGACGCTTAAGGGACTTTAGACTTCCCTCTCAGGTGCTTAAGACTTTTTACACCTGCACCATCGAGAGCGTCCTGACGGGCAGCATCACTTCCTGGTTCGGGAACTGCACTATGCAGGACAGACGAGAACGTACCATTCACACCGAGCTCCCTGACCTGCAGGACATCTACAGCAAGCGGTGCCTGACCAGGGCCAGGAAGATAGTGAAGGACCTCAGCCATCCCAACAATGGACTCTTTTCTCTGCTGCGTTCAGGGAGACGCTTCCGCTCCATGAAGGCGAACACAGAGAGAATGAGGAGGAGCTTCTTCCCGCAGGCCATTCGGAGTCTTAACCTCTCTCCACTCTAAGCACATCACCCCACACTTCCACTTTGCACATTTTCATTACATCTGCACTAATTTGTAAAAGGTTACGTAAGGATAAATGAGTGGGACTTACATACCATTTGTCTTTAGTATTCCTTTTACTCACTTATACACTTTACTGCACAGCACAGCACACGGACACTTTATCACTGACATACACTTTACTTTTTATAGAATCTATATAGAATCGTATTCTATTTTTATTCTTCATATCTATTTTTATTCTCATATCTATTTGTTATTTTATTTTATTGCTAGTTTATTTCTGTATATATGTTTACTGTACTTTTTCTATTTGTATTTTTGTAAACTTGAGGTTTTTCTTAATTTTGTTGGACAATTTGTTGGACAGTCGTACAATACATTTCACTACATGTCGTACTATGTATGTATATGTATGTGACAAATAAAATTTGAATTTGATTATTTGAATTGCAGCACTGTGTTGCAGCAGATTTCCAACATGGGCTCTCTCACCACATATGAATTCATCAAGTATGTATTTTTTATGCTTATTTTTGTTCTCATCTGGCCCTTACACTCCAGCTTGCCACCAGGACTGTTCAGTATGACATTTGTTTTGCTCCGTGGTATCTTATTTTCCAGGCTTTCATTTCTTTCTTGGATATTACAGTGGCATCTGCACCAGAGTCGATTTAGAAACTGATTATCTGGCCTTTCATAAGCATGTCATCTGTCCATGGTGCACTGGGTGCATCCTTACAAGACATTGTGCCAGGGGTCTCTGAATTCTTAATCCAGGCCTGCATGGAAGGGTTTGGGGGGGTTTATATAGCAGTTTATTTGAACATTTCAGTGCAAGTTCATTTTGAATATAATTTGTTAATATTTGACCTGAAGAAATCCTGATGTTCCTGTCTGACTTGTTTAAACACGGTCACCTGATCATAATCTCCTCCCTCTTACAGCTCTTACCAGGAAGAGACTGATGTTATTCCTGCTTTCTGTCACACTGACTCTCTTCTCTACTGACAAAAGCAATAAAGAATCAGCCATCAGTGAAGAACACTTTACAGAGGGATCTTTGTGAAGTTTGTTTCTGAATAGATAGTAGATCTTTGTGATTCTGGTGGTGATTTATTTTTCAAACTGTTGCTCAAGTGAAAGTAAAATTTAGATCGCTGGAGCTCAAAGAGTGGAAATGGCTTCTCTATCTGAAGATGATATTTCTTGTCCTGTATGTCAGGAAATCTTCAAGAATCCTGTTATTCTGTCATGTAGTCACAGTTTCTGTAAAGAGTGTCTTCAACAGTTCTGCAGAACCAAGAAAACTCAGGAGTGTCCCGTCTGTAGGAGAACTTCGAGCCATCATCCTCCAGTTAATCTAGCTTTAAAACACTTGTGTGAGTCGTTCCTGAAGAAGAGAAATGAGCGGTGTTCAGAGGAGATCTGCAGTTTACACAGAGAGAAACTCAAACTCTTCTGTCTGGAGAACAAACAGCCGCTGTGTTTAGTGTGTATTAATTCACAGAAACACGACAATCATAAATTCAGACCCATCGATGAAGTAGTTTCTTCATATAAGGTAAGAGAAACTGCTTTTAGCCAACTTCATGTTGTTTTAAAGTCCTGTTTAAGTGTTGATTTGATTGATCAGAGCTGCTTGTGTTTAGTCCAGCTGAACTACATTATCAATAAAGTTTCACAGATTTGGGGAATTAATAATTACGGGCCAAATAGATTTTCACACAATGGTATTGGATAACTTTCTTGCTTTAATAAATAACATTGTCATTCACAAACTGTGCTTTGTGTTCACTCAGGTTGTGTTTGTTTTATGGCAGGTTTTAATTTCTGAATTAATTTAGTATGAGATGTTCACAAAAACAGAAGAAATCTGCATGGGCACTGTAGCGGCCTAAAAGCCGAGCAAAGCCGCAGGAGCTGAGTGCAGAATAACTTTTCCCATTGCATCTTGAGGTTTATTTTGATCCACCAAAAATTGACAATGAAAGACTTCTTGAGGCATTTGAAGATCAAGTTTAATGAATTTACAGTCAACAAAAAATGTGTGCTCCCACCCCTTCCTCTCCTCACAACAGCTGCTTTAATTCTCACATAATTACTGACACTCCCAAATTTTCCCATGATCACATGACATCACACAGAAATGTTTACATGGCTCCTATAGGCACAAAAACCTTTGCACTGCATTATATCATCATATCACTGGATTGTTTTATTGTCTTTTCTCCTCTGTAATCTGATATTTTATGTGTTTTTATTTTGTTTAATTCTAGGAGGAGCTCAATGCAGCACTGCAATCATTACAGGATAAACTTCAACACAATGAAAACATTAAAGGAGAGTTTGAGGAAACAGTGCAACACATCAAGGTGAGGAAACAGAATCCAGAGTCATCTTCATTACAGCTGTAGATCACTATATACAGTTATGATCTATATTTAATATAATGGACTCCAGCTGATTATTTGTGTAAATGAGGATCATCAATCTGCTTCTGGATCCGTTATATGTCGGTCTCTGAGTTTCTCTCAGATCTGAATGATGTGATTGTGTTGATGTGTGTTGATGGAGACGATTGAAGTGAATGTGGTTTGATTTCAGTCTCAAGCTGAGGACACAGAGCCTCAGATTAAACAGCAGTTTGAGAAGCTTCATCAGTTTCTCAGAGATGAAGAAGAAGCTACAATCACTGCACTGAGGGAGGAAGAGGAGCAGAAGAAGCAGATGATGAAGGAGAAGCTGGAGGAGATGAACAGACACATCTCAGCTCTTTCACACACAATCAAAGACACGGAGGAGATGATGAAAGCCAGTGATGTCTGCTTTCTGAAGGTCTGATTTCAGATGATTGATTGATTGATTGATTGATTGATGATTGATTGAGTTGTTGATGATCAATGGTGTGTTTGTTCTGCAGGAGTTTCCAGTCTCAATGGAAAGGTGAGTGATCTGCTGGTGTCTCTGGTCTCTCTGCTTCTGGTCCAAATCCACTGCAGTTCTGATCCTGAATGTTCTTCCAGAGTCCAGATCTCATCACAGCCGGATCCACAGATGCCTTCTGGAGCTTTGATTCATGTGCCACGTTACTTGGCCAACCTGCCCTTCAGAGTCTGGAAGAAGATGCAGGACATCGTCCAGAACAGTGAGTCTGACTGCAGAAGATCTGAGCTTGCATACACACACACTGGAAATGATGCAATATTGACAGATTTCAGCATTATGTGTGAAGAACCAGATCATCTACTGCACCAAAACCAGCAGCTCACTTCTAGAAAGAGGTGTAAAAAGTACTCAAATAAAATGTTTGTCAGACAGACGTACAGAAGTTTAATTTAAAGGGACACAGATCTAACACGTCTATCTACTGCAACAACAAGCATAACAAATCCATCCTTTGTATTTTAATGCCATCCCATCTGTGTACAACTTCTCTCTTCAGAAGAACACAAACTAAGAGTTTTAGGACAAATAATCAGTCTTTCTGCACATGTCCAACGATGAAAAACTACAGCAAGAGAAGACGCCAGTAACTCATATAACCTCTGTTGATGTCTTCTTAATCAGAACAACAGGCGTGTGTAAGAAACACACAAATACTGTTTCATTCCTTCAGCGTTGTGTTCACTTTGTGTTTCTCGAAGCGGTCCTGTACACTTGCATTATATGCACTAAACATCTTTCTTTGTGTTCATCTGAAGAAATTCATATAAATCTGGGATGGCCTGAGGATGAGTAAAGGATTTTAATATTTTCATATTTTCATAATTATTAATATTAAATAATAATTCATTGACAGTCCTAAGTGTTACTCGATATATCATTATAATATAACTCATGGACTCCCAGAACATCACTAAACATGACTTACAGTTCATTTACACACTTTTTGTAGATTTTTGCAACATTTAATTGAAAAAGTAATCATTGCCACCGAAACATGAATTATATTTAAATACTTATCACTAAACTACCTGAAAAAATGACCCCAAAAACTGACCCAAAAGGCTCAACCCAGCATTTGGGTTAAAAAAATATTTTAAAATAAAATGTTTAGAGTGTGTGTATATATATATATATATATATATATATATATATATATATATATATATATATATATATATATATAAAAATAATTTGAATGCATTTTTTCCTTTTTATTATTGTACAAATATATTTAGCTTCCTTTTAAATATGTATGATTAATTATATTTAGTTTTTAGTTTTAGTCATTTGAATACTTCACATTGATTTATTTAGTTGCCAAAATAACTTTTCTAATCATTCAATTAAATTTTTTTAGAATATCATCTAATATTTATCATTTAATTTTAGCTACTGAATAATTAAATAAATAACTGAATAAATTTAGCTGTAGTTTTTGTTAATACCAGCAATCTTATTATTGTTGTTTTTATTATTATTATTATTTATTATCATATTCATATTATTCATTGTCATATTATCACAACTATTCAGGGTTTTCAACCATATAATGCTTATTTTAGCTTTCAGACATTTAAATACACCGAAGTACTAGCAAAACCATACATTTATATTATATTATAAATCAGCTATATCAGCTATTGTGGCTGCGGTGTGTCACGTGACAAGCATGACGCGTCGCCATGGAAACAGTGAGGCTCAGTCTAAAATAAGGCTGGACTAAAAACACTCAGCTGGACTCAGATAGAATATTATAAACTCGCTGTGAAAGGGTTAAAGCTAAGACTATAACTGGATATAAATGAGAGCGTGAATGAAATGAATCTGTTTTCAGTTTGTGTCCCTCACTGTTTCTGATTGAACTGTCAGTATTGATAAATCCCACAGAGAATGACTGACAGTGATGAGAGGAAAATGTCTGATGTGTTTGATCATAATTCATAATCATCTGTGTTGGGTTCTCTCTTGATCATTATATGAACATAGCAGCATCTGTTGATTGTGTCTCATCAGCTCCTGTGATTCTGGATCCAAACACAGCTCATCGAGATCTCCTTCTGTCTGATGATCTGACCAGTGTGAGAAACAGCTGTTATCAACCTGTTCCTGATAATCCAGAGAGATTTGACCGGGATTTCTGTGTTCTGGGTTCAGAGGGTTTTAACTCAGGAACACACTGCTGGGATGTGGAGGTTAAACAGGGTTTATCCTGGAGTCTGGGAGTAACTACAGCATCAAACCAGAGGAAGGGATATAGTTTCTTCAGCACTGGTGTCTGGAGTGTGTGGTACGGAGGGTCTTCATGTTTTGGTTTTCGTGTTAATCAGGAACTTGATCGTGTGAGAGTGAATCTGGACTATGACAGAGGAACGGTGTCATTCTCTGATCCTGTAACTAACACACATCTACACACATTCACAACCACCTTTACTAACACACTCTTCCCTTTCTTCTATTGTGATTTTTATTCTTCTGCCCCTCTGAGGATCTTAGCGATCAATAGTCAGTAATCTGTAGCTCTGGATCTTCCTGCTTTCATCTTTCATCATGAGTCAATATTCAACACGTTCAGTGTTTGTTGTAAATCAATAATTGTTTATTTCAGTTCTAGAGGTTAAATGATTATTTGTATTTATGTTTGTAATGTCAGAAAAATGCTCTCTTTATTATTTGTATGTACCTTGGGTAAACTTCACATGTCATTTTTATTGAGAGAAAATAAAATAACATTATAAGTCAAGTCACCTTTATTTATATAGCGCTTTTAACAATGTAAATTGTGACAGCAACTGCACAGTATCAAAAAAGGAAAATAGTGAGTCAATATAGATTATATATTATATTATTATATAATATAAATATAAGATTTTCAGTTAAAGGCATTTCATTATTGAATTCAGTGATGTCATCATCCAGCTCAGATTAGTTTAAATAGGGTCTTTGCAATCAGGTCGGCGACATCGCTGGAAATGAAGTGTCCCCAACTAAGCAAGCCAGAGGCGACAGACTCAGTCGGGGGGCAGTTCTCCTCTGGCCAAACAAACCAGCAGTTCAGTTCCAAACTGCAGCAAGTCAGATTGTATGGGCTCAACTGGTTCCAGTGGTCTTTCCCGATGGCTGTCTAAGTGTTAGGGTCCTCACTGGGGATCTGTCTCTGGCGCTCATCCAGGTGTCCGGCCTCCGCCGATGATCAGGGACACATACAGGTGCTGGTCATAAAATTAGAATATCATGAAAAAGTTGATTTATTTCAGTAATACCATTCAAAAAGTGAAACTTGTATATTAGATTCATTCATTACACACAGACTGATATATTTCAAATGTTTATTTCCTTTAATTTTGATGATTATAACTGCCAACTAATGAAAGTCCCAAATTCAGTATCTCAGAAAATTAGAATATTGTGAAAATGTTCAATATTGAAGACCCCTGGTGCTACACTCTAATCAGCTAATTAACTCAAAACACCTGCAAAAGCCTTTAAATGGTCTCTCCGTCTAGTTCTGTAGGCTACACAATCATTGTTTTTTCTATGTAAACATGGACGTGTTTGACTCTTGCGCTCGCGTCTCTTGCAGTGTCTCGTGCATAAAACGGCTTTCTAAAAACGAGGCGCTCTAGTTATTAAAAGATGTTTCACCTTGCATGTTTTCCTATTCCACTGCCCCCGTCGCATCTTTGTCAACACAACAGCACATTCTGTGTGAATGGCATAGAGAGCATGTTTAGACAAGATGGCGGCGCGAACACATCGCGAGGCTCAGCGTCTTACCAGATTTTGGAAAATAGTGTTAATTTACCTGGTTATTTCATTCGTGTTCGCGCGATCCAGTTATGCGAACTACAGCTATAGTAAACAGTCACTTTTGGACATCAACAAACAATGTTCCAACATAGTTTTAGATCATCCTTTCGACTTCAGCGAACTCCCGCCGGAGCTACTGAGATCACCGCGGACAAGCGGATCACTCGTACCGGCCGGAAGTGCTCGGCGTCGAGACCGTAAACAAAGACGGGGAAAGCGTGGAGGGCTGCGTGCTAAGCTAAGGCTAAACCCACATCGACCAGCTCTGCCCAGCATCTTCCTTGCCAATATATGGTCTCTGATGAACAAGATGGACGAACTAAAAATCTGGACCCTCACACAGAAATGGCTTATGGACTGTAATGTTATGTTCTTCACTGAAACATGGCTCTGCAACGATGTCCCAAACAGCGTGGTGCATATGGATGGACGCTCTCTATTCAGGGCTGACAGAGTAGCAGCAACCTCTGGTAAAAACAAGGGTGGTGGAGTATGCATTTATGTAAATAAATCATGGTGTAAAGACTCTGTCATTGTTGATACCTACTGCTCTGCTGATCTGGAGTTCCTGATTATCAAGTGCAGGCCATTCTATCTACCACGTGAGTTCACTTGCATTGTTGCTGCTGCAGTTTATGTACCTCCGGACGCTAATGCTAACGTGGCTATGAAAGAACTCTGTGCTGCTATTAGCAAATTACAAACCCTGCACCCGGATGGAGCCTTTATTGTTGCTGGGGACTTCAATCACTGCACTCTTAGATCTGTTCTCCCTAAATTTAATCAAAATGTCTCCTGCACTACGAGGGGACATAAAACATTGGACCATGTTTATACTAATGTGAGTGATGCCTACAAAGTCACACCCCTCCCCCACCTGGGTCAGTCTGATCACCTCTCTTTGTTCCTGCTCCCCAAGTATACCCCGGTCATCAAACGTGTGAAACCTACAATAAGGACTGTTAAAATCTGGCTGGAAGGCGCTGACTCCACTCTTCAACATCAATTCCAGCACACAGACTGGAGTGAGTTTGCTGCCCAGGCCACCACAAACTCTCAGATTAACATTGACACTTACACCAACTCTGTCATGGAGCACATCAACAGATGTGTGAGCAGAGTGACTACACAAAAAAAAAACAAATCTTCCCCAATCAGAAGCCCTGGATGAACAGAGAGGTTCGCCTCCTGCTCAAAGCAAGAGATGCAGCCTTCAGGTCTGGAGACCAGGAGGCTTACAGCTCAGCCAGAGCCAACCTGATGAAGGGTATCTGCCAGGCCAAACTCACACACAAACAGAAGATTGAAGAACACTTCAACTCTTCAGACCCCCGGCGTATGTGGCAAGGCATACAATCTATCACAGATTACAAACCACCTAACTCTGTGCCCCCCTCCAGCTCTGCCTCCCTCCCAGACGAGCTCAATCACTTTTATGCTCGTTTTGATCAAAATAATAAGGAGATCTCACTCAAAGCTGAGCATCAACCCAGTGAACTGCCTCTCACTCTCTCCACATCAGATGTTTACTCCACTCTGCGTAAGGTGAATGCACGGAAGGCAGCTGGCCCTGACGGAATACCTGGTCGTGTGCTTAAAGCCTGTGCGGAGCAGCTAGCTGGGGTCTTCACGGACATTTTCAATCTGTCCCTGGCCCAAACAACTGTCTCCACTATCTTCAAAACCTCCACCATCGTACCAGTACCGAAACACTCCACTGCCTCGGTCCCTAACGACTTCCGTCCTGTTGCACTCACCCCCATCATTGCCAAGTGTTTTGAGAAACTGGTTGCATCCCACCTAAAATTCTGTCTCCCTGCTACACTGGACCCATTCCAATTTGCCTATCGCCACAATAGGTCAACAGAGGACGCCATCTCAACAGCACTTCAGTCTGCCCTCACCCACCTGGACAGTCAAAACACACATGTGAGAATGCTGTTCATAGACTTCAGTTCTGCATTCAATACTGTAATCCCCTCCAAGCTGATCTCCAAGCTCAGCCAGCTTGGAATCAGCACACCCATCTGCAATTGGATTCTAGATTTTCTGACTAACAGACCTCAGTCCGTTAAGTTAGATAACCTCTCCTCCTCCATCATCACCCTGAACACCGGCGTGCCACAGGGCTGCGTACTGAGCCCTCTCTTGTACTCCCGCTTCACCCATGATTGTGTTCCTGTTTATGGCTCCAACACCATCATCAAATTTGCAGATGACACCACGGTGGTAGGTCTGATCAAGCATGACGATGAGTCAGCCTACAGGGATGAGGTGCAGCACCTGGCTGTGTGGTGTGCCACCAACAATCTACAACTAAACACCCAGAAGACAAAGGAGATCATTGTGGACTTCAGGCGGACTAGGAGTCATGCACACACACCCATCTACATCAACGGAGCTGTAGTGGAGCGTGTGTCGAGTTTCAAGTTCCTTGGCATCCACATCTCTGATGACCTCACCTGGTCCCATAACACCTCCACTCTGGTCAAAAAGGCACAGCAGCGCCTTTACTTCTTAAGGAGCCTTAAGAAAGTTCAGCTGAATCCCAGGATCCTTGTGGAATTCTACCGCTGTACCATTGAGAGCATACTCACGAACTGCATCTCAGTATGGTACAGCAATTGCTCCGCATCTGACCGCAAAGCACTCCAGCGGGTGGTGAAAACTGCTCAACGGATCACCGGCACCCAGTTAACTTCCATTGAGAACATTTATCATAAGCGCTGTCTGGGCAGGGCAAGAAACATCATCAAGGATGCCTCTCACCCTAACCATGGACTTTTCACCCTCCTCCCATCCGGCAGGCGTTACAGGTGCCTACGCTCTCGCACTAGTAGGCTCAGGAAGAGCTTCTTCCCCCGAGGCTGTGACACTTCTGAACGCCACACCACCAATCTAACCTGCACCTGCTTATTACTGCACTGGTCACAGTACTTTACACACATGCATTTGCACTACTCATATTTTGCACAGACTGCACATTGTTAAAGTTATTACACTATAAACTGTCTAAAGTTGTTACGGTACAAGCACAGTAAACTATTTCTATGAAATATTGCACTACTGCTATTTTGCATAGAATACATTGTTCTATCAATATTTTGCACACTCATCCAGCTGTATTTATTTATTACCACTGTTCTCACGTTTCTGCTGTTCATAATGTGTATATATAATCTGTAATCTATATAATCTACATTGCTCTGTTCATAATGTACATACAATCCCTACATTGCATTCCTATTTATATTCTGTATATACTCTGCTCAATACTGTATATAGCAATTCCACTGTATATTCTGTAAATCATATCTTCATTTACTCTGCACTTATATGTATATAAAACACTATATTCTTGCACTTCTGGTTAGATGCTAACTGCATTTCATTAGCTCTGTACTTGTACTCTGCATAAATGACAATAAAGTTGAATCTAATCTAATCTAATCTAATCACAAGAGAGCGGTTAATCATGTGCGCTGATATGCGGTGAAAGTAAATTGCGCATGGGCATTTATAAGCTATATAAAAGCAAAGGAAAGTCAGGTGGAACAGAGGGAAAACTCCAACAAACTTTGTAAAACCAAACTGTATTATGCAACTCGCCGACATTGTGTCTGTGGCCAAAATAAAAATTAATTATGCCTCTGCGCAGCGCGCACACTCAGAGCCAGGCGTATGACGGTGATGAAAGAACATCACCTACAGCTCAACCTGGCAAAGACGGAACTTCTGGTCTTCCCTGCCACTCCGACTCTACAGCATGACTTCAAGATTCAGTTAGGCTCATCAATGATTACCCCATCAACTTCGGTCAGAAATCTTGGTGTAATCTTTGATGACCAGCTGACCTTCAAAGAGCACATTGCAAAGACTGCTCGATCCTGCAGGTTTGCACTACACAACATCAGAAAGATCAGGCCCTTTCTGACAGAGCATGCTGCACAACTTCTTGTCCAGGCCTTTGTCGTTTCTAGACTGGACTACTGCAATGCTCTTCTGGCTGGTCTGCCATCAAACACAATCAAACCTCTACAAATGATTCAGAATGCAGCGGCACGACTGATCTTCAACGAGCCCAAAAGAGCGCATGTTACACCTCTCTTCATCTCCTTGCACTGGCTACCAGTGGCAGCTCGCATCCAGTTCAAGACACTGATGCTTGCGTACAGAACTACCACAGGCTCAGCACCCTCCTACTTCCACTCACTATTACAAACCTACATCCCCTCCAGAAGTCTGAGATCTGCTAGTGAGCGACGCCTTGTGGTACCATCACAGAGAGACTCAAAATCACTCTCCAGAACATTCTCGTTCACCATTCCTGGCTGGTGGAATAATCTTCCCACCCCTATCCGGAACGCTGGATCCCTGGCAATATTCAAGCAACAACTGAAAACTCATCTCTTTCGGCAGTACTTGACTTCATCCTAAACTCAAAAAAAAAAAAAAACTTAAACTTTCCCTCTATCTTTCTCTCCCTCCCTTGCTAGCTTGTACTTATTTGAACAATGACTGAGACTTGGTGTTACGAGCACTTCCTCTGTCTGACTGCCTCTTCAAGATTAATCGCTTTTGTATTCCCCAATTGTAAGTCGCTTTGGATAAAAGCGTCTGCCAAATGACTAAATGTAAATGTAAATGACGCAGCCGTGCATTTACCAGGCGACCAATGGCAATGCCCATTCTAGATGGATTGTAATTGTATATAATATATATTATTATGTTCTCTATTTCTCTTTTGTAATTTTAAAAACATGTCATACAGGAAAATGAGCACATGCTTAGGGTCAGCCATCTTGCATATTATTGATCTACCCATAATGCATAGCACTGCAAGAAACCTGGGTCCCAAAAAGAAACATTATGAACACAAAGAGGTCTGAGACCCCATTAGTGCTGAAGTGGACCAACAAAGGATCCGAGTCCTCTCTGAGGAACAGGGATAGTGTGAACATGAAGAGAACTGGGTCCTTTTTCACTTGGTTCACCTCTTGGTCCACTTAAAGGGGTCTGGGTTCGGTTCTTTTAAAGAGGACCCAAGTGTGAAAACACCCTAATATACAAGTTTCACTTTTTGAATGGTATTACTGAAATAAATCAACTTTTTCATGATATTCTAATTTTATGACCAGCACCTGTACATCATCTCCCAGCGCCGATCCACCATCTGATCCGGACACGGACTGAGAAACAGACTAATATTAGCGTAGATGCCATTCTTCTTATGATGTAACGAGTACATCAGGTGTTATGGGGAGTGTTCCCGGTTCCGCTTGATCTAATTAATGCAGCCTAACAATCCTTTAACGGATCTGAATAATAGAAATGTGATTCTATATTGCCAAGAATGAAGATGTGGCAGCATTTGTCAGTGTCATTCAGCAAAAGACCAACCCAGTAAGCTTCTGTAATTGTATTAGTATCTTTGTTGTTTAACTTTACTGATATTGGTTTGTTTATTACAGGTACAAGGACGAGGCACATGTGGAAGAGCTACATGAGCTGCTGCAAGGGAGACCTCAAAGAAATCAATGACGATGGTTGAAGAGAATCATATTGGATGAGGAAGGGTTGGAGGTGGCGGTTTTTGCTTAAAGGCCTGAACATGTAAAGGGGTCAAATATTTGGTTATCCAATGTTTTTACAAAAAGAAGTTGCATCAAAAACAAACTGCAGATTCTTCTGCACCAGTGTTAATTTTGTCGACGAAGACGACGATGAAAAATATTCGTCAACGAACCTTTTTTCTGTGACTAAGACGAGACGTTGACGAGCTAAAACTAATATCTGATGATAAAAACTATGACGAAATTTATGCACGTCTTCATTAACAAGACTAAAATGTTATTTGAGGACTACCGGACATTCAAAATACATCCTATAGGCTAAGTTAACTGTCTTGTCTTTCAAAATGTGAGTCTCTGTCATTGGATAAGGTGCGTTTGCATATCTAGTCTCAGTATGGCAGCCGCGGTGGACCGATAGGCTACCAAAACGCGAACTAGTGATCTGAAACAATGGCCTCAGCACCCGAAGGGTTAGGGAGCGGGTGACCAGATGTCCCGTTTTTCCCGGGAGTCACAATTCATTGTGGATTAACTTAAAGTCAGTGAAGGTGCGATAGGCGGAAGCGCGCTGATAGAAGTGCTCTCTCTCGCGCGCGCTCCACTTCTTCAGTTCTCATACAGCGCGCGATCAGTTCTCGTAGCCGACATGCTACTATCTGCTGACATGCTAATATCTGCCAACATGCTAATATCTGCCGACATGCTAATATCTGTCGACATGCTAATATCTGCCGACATGCTAATATCTGCCGACATGCTAATATCTGCCGACATGCTAATACCTGCCGACATGCTAATATCTGCCGACATGCTAATATCTGCCGACATGCTAATATCTGCCGACATGCTAATATCTGCTGACGACATGCTAATATCTGCTGACGACATGCTAATATCTGCCGACATGCTAATATCTGCTGACATGCTAATATCTGCAGACATGCTAATATCTGCCGACATGCTAATATCTGCTGACATGCTAATATCTGCAGACATGCTAATATCTGCAGACATGCTAATATCTGCCGACATGCTAATATCTGCTGACATGCTAATATCTGCTGACATGCTAATATCTGCAGACATGCTAATATCTGCCGACATGCTAATAAGCAGAGTGAGAAACAGTCTACTGACGTAGCCAATCTATCTAATCTTCTGGTGTAAGTCCGTTATTTATTTGAGAACACAGTGCATGAAGATTTTTTGTTTTGCCGTCAGATGTGAAGTGCAGGAATTTTTTGTTCATAACCCATATCACTTGTCTTCATTCTTGCAAGATGATATCTGGCTTCAGAAGCCGGCACATCTGGCAGACATACTCTTAATTAACTTAATTAAGCTTTTAACACCCAGGACAAAGTTGAAGCACTTATTACTAACTGGGGGAAGTCGTGGTATTGAGGATGGAGACAGCGCTGGACCTACAACCCCTGCCTGAGACTCGAACCCACAACCTTTGGATTATGAGTATAGAATTAAAGGAGATGTGGATAAAGAGAGGATTCACAACAACATTATAAAGAATCAATTACAACAAGATTATGAATATCACACTGGATTTAATGGAAACTTATATAAAATAAAAAGCATCCCAATGGGTTCTGCAGTTATTGTAATGCAGAAGAGATAGTTGAACATGCCATGTTATATTGAACAGAGTATGAAAATCAAAGACAAGTGTTGTTTATAAAATTACAGGAAAAATGATCCAAGACATTTCCTTAAAATCTGTTGGCAAGGAAACAAGGAATGAAGGAAGAGGTGTTGCAATATATAACAACAAGATTAGGATTGAGAATATAATATAGTCATGAACGAGGTAATATGTATGTAGTTATAATTATTTGTATTCAGTCATCTATGTATTTCTATGAAGTTTATTTATTTGAATATATAATGTTAGTAGTTCCTCACTCCAGCTCAGTGGGTGGCAGTAATGCACCTAAAAGCTGCTTTAAACCGCCAAGAAACAGAAGAAGAAGAAGCTGAAGAAGAAGAAGAAGGAGAAGAAGAAGCTTTCACAGCTGCAGAGTGTTCTGAGGAGAGGTCAGTAATTCAGTTTTTCTCTCTTTAGATCATTATAAACTACACTTTACTCTGGAGGTAGTTTCTGTCTTGTTTTAATGGAGTACAGCGCTGTTTGAACACAACAAACATGATGTGAGGAAAACATGCTCAAATCATCCAGATCTGAGGGATTGTGTGTTTTATATGATTATTTCAGTGTTTGGAGAGCTACTGAATGCTGATCTGTGAGGGGAAGGGATGCTAAACAATATCAATATCGCTGTGATTTTATCAGTTATTTCTCTTCAGATATTCATCTTTGGCAGATCAGATGTGTAGTAGTTTAAAAGCGTGTTAAAGGTAGTCTGACATGCTCTTAAAGGGGTCATGAGAGCACTGCTTAGTTCTGAAATGCTGAAAGTGGGCGTGGTCCGCCGTGGAGCAGAGGGGGAGGGGTTTATTTCTCTTTTCTACTACAGCTTTTAGAATAATTTCTTACTGTGTTTGTTAGGAGCTTGTGTTTTCAGCATGTGTGTTTAGCTCAGTGCTATTTACTGATAAACTACTGTCGTTTGATTTGTATTTATCTACTTTAATTTTAGTTAAATTATGTCTGAATATATTATGTCTGTATAGGTCTTTTAAGCTTTAGTTTTATTTAATTTGAGTTATTTTAGTACTTCAACAAACTAAATGGAAGTTAAATATATATATATATATATATATATATATATATATATATATATATATATATATATATATATATATTATTTAACTTCCATGTAGTTTGTTTATATATATATATATAAATATATTAGTTTTTTTGGTGTTTGGCTTAGTGTTATGTTAGAATCATTATTGTACTCTTATACCTTTTTGTTCTTGAATATTTTGAATTGTTTTTAGCTTTATTTTTTCATTTAAATGTTAATTTTTAAAATTTTGTGGTATGCATTTGTCATTTTTATGTAATTTCTTTATTTTTAAAATGTGTATATGTAGTATTTATAAAGTTGTAGCTTTTCGTTTTGGATCTGTTTTTAGTTGTTTTATTACTACAATTAATTGCTTCTTTCTGATTGCCTCATTTGTAAGTCACTTTGGATAAAAGCGTCTGCTAAATAACTAAATTTAAATATAAATATAATATATAAACAAGCTACAAAACCCAGAACTATGTTTTCTTAAGCTGTTGATCCCAAAAATCGAGGGTTTAAGGACAAATGTAGATGTCGGGGTATTTCACGTTGGGCCATTCAGTTCTCAAATAAAAGGAAGGTAAGGGAAAGCGGCGCTGACATAGACCAATAAAATGTACTTCCTCAATATATCTCCTCCTCTCAGGTTCACATCGAGTGGTGAAATAATCCTTTACTGTACACCTCGTCACATAGCAGCTTTATGCATCGTTCTGTTTTTTTGATATAAGTCAGAAATGACAAGGAGGCAGCTTGTCATAGTCCCAAAATACAGCAGAAGTTCTTCTAATCAGTGATGCTGTCTACACTGGAAGAACACATCCCTGTCAGTAACTGCTGACTCGTTCTATTTATGGCCCACTGACACAGTTCAAATGATTTGCAATGCTTTTTACGCGTCCATTGTAGATATGATGTAACAGCAAATACATGGCAAGTGTGAAGCAAAGAAAAGTGGACACGGAAAATAGATGATTCAGATGTGAACTGAACAGTTCTGAGTGAGTGATGCCGTCTTTGTTCTGGATGCTGGTTCGCAGTGAGTTCACAGTTTTAATGTAAGTTTGCTTTATTTTCAAGATCTGAGGTAAAATATCTATTGCTGCTTTCACTATGGCTATAAACCTTGTGCTAAATAATATTCAAACTCGCATTAGACACTTTTAACACTGATTATTCTATGGTCTGTCTGAATACTGGATTCTGATTGGCTGGCAGGTATGCAGTAAAACCGTTTCATGCACAAGTAGTTCCAAGTCAGTTTAATCACTGTTCCATATTAATGAGCTGCTTTAATTGATGCACACACACACACAGAGAGAGAGATCGCAGATTGTGCTGCACACACACTTAAACTTCCAATGCTTCCCCACAATTGTTATTAATAAAATAAAACATTGATACTAGATCGCTACATTATATTCCCCAGCAACGAGGTGATAAACTCGTTGTTTTGTGCAGACGCAGCAAGCAGGTACACACAACGGTCCTCTTTCTCTCGATCGAAAATTAATTTAAATAAATGGTTTTACCGCACTATTTCATCTGTGTCTTATTTGAAGCTGGCAGAATGCTAACGAGTCGTAACTGACGGAAAAAACTGTCATTTTTACCCATTCGGTCAAATATTGCACTGCAAAGAGCAAGACAAGCTTTAACTCGTCTATAACTTGACAAATGACCATAGAATAAGCGGGATAATCAGCAGCTAGCTGTGCATTGAAGGATTTTGTTCTTTCCCTCCACGTCGTGCATTAAAATCCTGTAATGCATGGCTAGCCATTGATTATTCCTTACATAAAGCACATAATCATTACCTAAGATTATCACTGTCATATTTTGTTGTTCCTGCCCGACGTTGCAGAAAACAAAAACCATTTCTAAAATAGAAGTCTGTCGCTTAGCTATTTGAATAAAACAATTCGGAAAAATCTGAATATTTATCTTGTGACCATCTTGTGACTATTTTTAACAAAAGTAACAATATAATTGTAATAAGAATATTATATATATGTCTGTCAGTGGCCCATGGCTTGGTATTGTTGGCAGAATTCGGCCCTCGGCAAAAACTAATTGAGGAACCCTGCAAAAACAATTGTGACGTCAACACGATGTAGATTTTAAACCCGGAAGATGAAAATGGCACACAAAAGCTTAAACTTGACCAGTTTTCTCCAACAGTTAAAATGCTAACATTGTCTTCTATGATGTGCAACACAAACACCTCTGCTAAAATCTCAGAAAAAGTAGTCTGGGGTTTCATGACCCTTTAAGGGGCTGTCAGCAAATTCCTTCCACAGTGGGAAAAAACTGTATCCTGCAATCACTGTAAACTGTAAAACTGCAATCATTGACTTACTGAATGTGTTCTACAACTTTTGGAATAAAGAGAGAGAGAGAGAGAGAAATCCTTGGTGAATTACAGCATTTTGCCTTGAGTACTGTATTTGTGTAAAGAAGTGTAATGGCAGTAAAGTATTAGAGTATTGCACATGTGAACTGTGTATATATGAAGGGTTGTATAGGCCAATGTCTAAATATCGTCTCGGTTACGTATGTAACCCCGGTTCCCTGAAGGGAACGAGACGCTGCGTCGAAGCGCTAGGGGAACGCCCACAGCGTGACCGCGCTCTGAATCAAAGTGTAACGTGTCCAATGGAAGGGCGAGACGTCATAGGCGGGTGACGTCACTGACCGGAAAGCATATAAGCACGTGCGGTGGAGCCGGCGTTTGCTTCCAGGAATGAAGCAACCGCCCGCAGGGATACAGGAAGTATGGCTTCGAGACGCAGCGTCTCGTTCCCTTCAGGGAACCGGGGTTACATACGTAACCGAGACGTTCCCTTCCAGGAACTCGAGCTGCGTCGAAGCGCTAGGGGAACGATATGCCCACGCCTCCAGACTTCCAAAATACCTGCCCTGTGTGTATCACTGGGAGCACAGCGAGGGCGAGAAAGAGGAGAGCCGGGAGTGGCCGTAAGATTAAGGTGATAGAACCGAACAAAGGTGAGGGGGGTGGACCAACCCGCAGCATTGCAGATATCCTGCATCGAAACCCCTGCCAGAAAGGCCTTGGAGGCCGCCATACTCCTAGTTGAATGGGCCTTAAGCCCCAGAGGCGAAGGGATGCCTGAAGATTCATAGGCCAAGGAAATAGTATCCACAATCCACCTGCTAAGGGTCTGCCTAGAAGCAGGCAGACCCCGCTTAGGAGGACCGAAGCAAACTAGCAATTGGTCCGTCCTTCTCCACAGGGCAGCTCTGTGGACGTATGCGTCCAGTGCTCGCACTGGACACACACAGTTATGCTTTCGCTGGTCAGGCTCCCGAAAGGGAGGAGGACTGAGGGCCTGCAGCACGACAGGCCGTGGTATAGAAGAGGGGATCTAGGAAATAACCCGCTCGAGGGTAGAAAAACGCTTTGGCCAGACCAGGGGCAAAGACGAGATAAGAAGGGGCCATGAAGGGCCTACAAATCCCCACTCTCTTAAGAGACCACAGCCAGGTCCCCGTAGGGACACATCGTACAGGAGGCCTCAGCCTCAGCGCACCGTGGAGGAAACATGTAACCAGGGGGTGTCGACCCACTGTAAGGCCACCGAGAAGGGCATGGTAGGCCGAAAAGCCGCCACGTAACCTTCAGGGTGGAGTGAGTTATCCCTGCGGAGAAACGGGCCTGCAGGACCTGCAGCACTGTACCAAACGGGCAGTTAACCGGGTCAAGGTGGAGGTCTCCGCACCAAGAAGTGAAATATTTTCACTTCAGGGCATACAGTTTCCTCGTAGAGGGAGCTCTGGATTGGAAGATGGTCTCAGCAACCTCGGTTGAGAGACCGGAAGCTATGAGCTGCGCCCCCTCAGAGGCCAGAACTTCCACACGTAATGCGCGCGTCGCCTCGGCAACGTGCGCTGCAACAGCGAGCACTCACTCAGAGGGGGAAGAACCGCACACGCGGGCTTCCACGAGCGAGAGCGCTAGATCTGGGGAATGCAGGAGGAGATAGGGCGAACCCGTCTCCAACCTGTTCACCAGATCCCTGTTGCCATCCAGAACTCCTGGGAGCAGAGCGATCGGGGAAAAACCGTACAGACGAAGCCTCGGCCAGGTCTGTACCAAGCGTCCAGTCCAAAGGAGCTGGAGGAACTAGAGGGGCATAGTGCTGACTCTCGAGTCGCACAGCCAAAAACCTCCATATCTGCTTCACCACCTCGGGGTGAAGCATCCATTCCCCGGGCCTCAGCCCCTGCCTCGACAGGATGTCTGCTCCCACATTGAGATACCCAGGGATATCGATGGCTCTGAGCGAGCGAAGTTTGCCCTGGGACCACACAAGGATCTGGTGCGCCAGCTTGTACAAGGGGCGCGAACGCAGACCTCCCTGGTGGTTGATGTAAGAGACCACCGCTGTGCTGTCGGTGCGCACCAACACATGGTGATCTCTTAGGTCTGGGAGAAAGTGCTTGAGTGCACGAAACACGGCCAACATTTCCAAACAATTGATATACCACGTTAGATGGCGACCACTCCACAGACCGCGGGCAGGGTGGCCACTCATGACCGCTCCCCAACCGGTGAGGGATGCGTCCGTCGCTAGCATTACGCGGTGACAAGAGGCTCCCAGCACCGGGCCCTGAGACAAGAACCAAGCTTGGCTCCACATGTCTAAGGCACGTAGGCATCGCCGCGTGACCTTGATCATGCGAAGCGGGTTTCCCCTCGGGGAGAACCCCTTGGTCTTGAGCCACCACTGTAGGGGTCTCATGTCCAGGAGGCCAAAAGTAATCACGTTGGACGCAGCTGCCATGAGCCCCAGCAGTTTCTGGAACTGCCTGACAGTGAGTGACTGGCCCTCTTTCACTCTCTTGACTGAGGTGAGGATCGACTCGCTCCGAGCGGGAGACATACGTGCCTGCATCGTGGTCGAATCCCACACCACGCCTAGATAAGTGGTTCTCTATACTGGAGAAATCACACTTTCTTGGCGTTCAGTCTCAACCCCTTCATGTGCGCGAGAACGACATCTCGATGCCGAGTCGCCACCTGCTCTGATCGAGCTAGAATCAACCAATCGTTGATGTAAAAATGCGGGGTACGAGTGCAGGGCCAACGGGAAGAACCCGATATCGGTAAGCTTTGCCCCTAAAAGCAAACCTGAAGGACTTCCCGTGAGAGGGAAGGATGGAGATGTGAAATATGCGTCCTTAGATCCATCGTGACAAACCAGTCCTCGGACTTGGTCTGAGACACGACTGATGAGTGTAAGCACCCTGAACTTCGGTCACATGACTGAGCGGTTCAACTGACGCAGATCTACCATCCTTCCTTGGAACAATGAAGTACCGGCTGTAGAACCCGGACTCTCTTCCGTGAGGAGGGACCACCTCGATGGCCTCCTTCCCCAAGAGAGTGTCTACTTCCTGTTCCATGATCAGAGCCTGCTGGGGGCCCACGCACGTGGGAATCACCCCGTTGAAAGGCGGTGGCGGAGCGCCGAACTGAATACAACAGGCCTTTCTCTACAGTACGCAGGACCCATTGAGATCCATTTGGAAGTAGTTTCCACGCTGCCTAAATGGTCTACTAAGGGAACCAGTCTCTCGAGAGTGGCCTCTGATGTATCCAGAGCTGCTGGCACTGTGCCCTGAAGCGGAGGACCGGCAGGAGACGGCCGAACCAGGAGCTCTAGGGACCCCCGCAGGGGTGGGGAGCTTCTCAGCTCCGCTACACTTCTGGGCGGAAGAAACTGAGAACACCGCTCGCTGGAGCCAGCTGCGCCCTGGAACTCTGGCAGGGTTGGCAGACTGTTCTCCCGAGGGCGTTGGGGGAGACGGACACCCGATCTACCCCAGAGGGGTCTGCCCTCGTAAGTCCTGGGCACAGCACCAGGACTGCCTCAGCCTCCTAATGAACGACGGTCCTCAGACCCGCGTCATTCCTAGGAAGACCAAACTGAAGAACCAGACCCTGCAAGGCAGGACCCAAAGAGACACATCGGCAGTAGTTCCCACGCTGCCCGATGGTCTCCTAAGGGAACCAGTCTCTCGAGACTGGCCTCTGGCGTGCCTAGAGCTGCTGGCTCGGTGCCCTGAAGCGGAGGACCGGCAGGAGACGGCCGAACCAGAAGCTCTAGAGACCCCCGCAGGGGTGGCGAGCTTCTCAGCTCTGCTACACTTCGGGGCGGAAGAAACTGAGAACATCGCTCGCTGGAGCCAGCTGCGCCCTGGAACTCTGGCAGGGTTGGCAGACTGATCTCCCACGCCCGTAGGCTTCTTGGCCGAGAACTCCCTTAGACTTAAGAACGGTCCGCAGATCCGGCTTAGCCTTAGAGGTCCCCGACCCAGAGCGTTAGCCGCCACGGCCCCACCTCGGTGGGGTGCGAGTAGCCACGCTCTGTTTTGCACCTCTCTAAAGAGGGGCTGGCACGCGGCGAGGGCTGCTCCCGCCCAGCAGCCCCCTGAGCTAGAGACAGGTGAGGGAGAAACCGCTGAAACGTCACCGCTTGTCTACGAGCCTCCTGGTACCGGTTGACGACGTAATTGACGGCGTCGCCGAACAGGCCAGAAGGCGCAAGCGGGGCGTCCATGAGGAAAACCCTATCTTCTCCTTCATGTCAGATAGGGTCGACCACAGACAGCGTTTCTAGGGAGCTCAGAGATCAACTTATATTTCAATCAAGTTGAGCCCCAATCCCTCATCCAGCTCTCTAAGCAGGTACGTCAGCTTGGTGCGCCTGCAACACTCTCTTTATTTCTTTTTTTTTTCGGTGTGCAGACACGCACCAGCCTGACCTGCAGCCGCGAGCCTTCAGAGACAACGCCACGCAAGTGGACAGATAGCTCGCGAGCGTCTGTTCCACCCGGGGCATCGCTCTGATATGAATGAGAATACGTAACGCACGCGTCGCCTCGGCAACGCGCGCTGCGATCCCCGCACTCACACTCGCCGCCGTGCCTCAGCAGCGGCGGGAATGCGAGATGTACAGCGGAGAGAAACACAATCAGCCCCCTTTCTCCTTTTTTTGAGCTGACTGCGCGCCGTTCTCATTCATAATATGCTTGTGCAAACACTGTTTCATTGACGCGTCCACCTCCTCGGAGGAAGACAGGTCTAGGAGGAAGAAGACACGGGCTCGCCCGTCTTCATTCAAGGCTAGTGAAACTCACTCCTCTCTTTTTCAAAGAGAGCCTTCAGAGAGCAGGCGTAAGAAAAGAAAAAGCTCACAAACGAGCAGTCAGCTCCCTCAAGAGCTGAATCTGCGCGCTCTGCTCTCAAGCAGACCACACACAGACTGCCTGTATCCCAAGCAGTGATATAATGTGTACAGGGAGGAACACACAGCCTTAATGCGATCTGCTATCGCCCCAGTGCTTGCACATATTGCTGGAGCCTATTCAAGTGATTGTGCAGGACAAACAACACTAAATAAGACTCACAACATGCAAAGACAGTACACACAGACAGAGAAGCGGTTGCTGAATGACGAAAAGCAAACGCCGGCTCCACCGCACGTGCTTATATGCTTTCCGGTCAGTGACGTCACCCGCCTATGACGTCTCGCCCTTACATTGGACACGTTACACTTTGATTCAGAGCGCGGTCACGCTGTGGGCGTTCCCCTAGCGCTTCGACGCAGCTCGAGTTCCTGGAAGGGAACTAAGCGTTTGTGCGGAGAGTGGAAGCAATCAGGGCTGTACGTTAACTTTTTTTGCACATAGCACTGGTGCTACAGAAGTTGAAAGTTTTGTAGCACAAGTTAGAGGTGGCCGATATGGCAAAAATATCTTATCAGATTTTTCAGGAATATTACGATTCTTTGTCATGTTGGTTTTACAATTTTGCCTGAGTAGAACAGCCAAACTAATTTCCCTATTGTAAAAAAAAGCCTTTCAAGGTAACAAAATGTAAAATAAAAAAGAATGGCAGACATTTAGGCCAAAGTGAGCAAAGATAAAAATCTTTGTCCTTATTTTATCTTTCACAAATACACATACTATACAAATAAAATAAACAGTGCTTTATTTTTCAGGTGCAGTATTCAGTAGTAACATTTAAGAAATTGAATGAACAAATATTAAAATAAAACGTCATACACTATTTACATCAATTATATTTTTTTAAAGCAACCGTATTAAAGTTCATCAGTCATGAGCAGTGAGTGATTTTTCTCTGTTTTGTTGTTTTATTAACATTAAAAGAATAGTTCACCCAAAAATGAAAATCCTGTCTGTCAATAGGCCTTTATCACCCTTCCTCGTTCGAAAGCGGAAGTTTCAAATAGCAGCGTAAAACAGCGTCCGCTCTAGTCTGTGTCAATGACGGCAAGCACAGGGAGAAATTGTTGTTGCGTCCCTTAGTGCTCTAATAGTTAAACTAGAGCTGGACAATAATTCAATATCAATATGTATCATGAATTTTTTCAATAACGGTGATATGACTTTTAAACCCTTTTTATTTTAAAACAATTTTGTTTGTGGCATTTGACTTTGTTGAATAAACATGAGCACTGCACGTTTCAAAATCAAAATGTGGCGCGGGTGATTTATATGAATGTATCTCTGAAGGGAACCGACTGTCTTCAGAATAGTTTTGATGGTAATTTCATTTTATCTGATAAAGTAACATTCATGAGCAGAGCTGCTTAGATTACAGCCGTTACTGGGGAAACTGCTAGTTCTACCGCTCGCTAAAGAGCCTCCTGCTGGCAGAGAATCAGATTGCATTTTCAATAATAAGCCTGTCTCCAGCAATATATTTTTGTTGTTGCTCAATATTTTTTTTTTCCTGCAGCAACTCACTTGGAGTCAGTGTGTATATATATATAGATATATATATATATATATATATATATATATATATATATATATATATATATATATATATATATATATATATATATATATATCAGTGTGTGTATATATATATATATATATATATATATATATATATATATATATATATATATATATATATATATATATATATATAATATTGTATTCTTTTTTTTTTTTTAAGTAAAAGCGGAATATAAATCTTATTTAGTCTCTTATGTAGCATGATGCTACAGTGTGCATGAAAGGTCACGTAAGGTGCACTTTCGGTCGTGTCGTATGGATTGAGCTCTTTTCTGAAATGCCAGTATGGGCGAGGATTATTTAAATTTTTTTTTTTAAACGCACCAGTGTAAACGTAGCCTTACATCTAAGGGGATTGGGACGCTTTCACACTACAGCCTCACATGTGAGCCACATCTCTGCAGTGTAAACTAGTAGAAATATTAGTCTTGATGCGACGCTGCACAGGACTGCAAGAGCTATAGAGAGCAGACTGCTTCGTATGTTTTCAAATCACTCTTGCGGATGTCAAACAACAATCGATCTGTGTGGCGCCGCTTCTAGTCGAACACACCTAGTGCTGCAGGCTTATTGGCTCACTGACGTTGATGAGATTAACCCCTTAGGTATGGAAATTTGGTACCGAATGACAAGACGTTTTTTGATGCTCCATTCGGTTATTGCCTAAAAAGTATCGATACCCAGTCCTAATGTTCGATATGTTTGTGCCAATAGCAGAACAACACATTTGAATCGTGCCACACAGACAGTTTATCCGCTCGGCTCAAAGCTCAAACGGCAGCGCAGCAGTTGCAATCTCATATTCTATTACGTGATTTGCCCTCCCTAAGACTTGATATGGGAACATAACATTAATATAAAAATGTATTATATTATTAATGTACTCAAGTCACTGTTAAAGCACTTTTTTATAATACAGATGTGTCAAAGCAGTTTTAGCAGTTCTAAACAATGTACTGACACACAAAAAAAGCCTACTACATTCACACAACCTTTTCCCCCCGGGTCTCAGGAGTAGTGTTTCCACCACCCCTACTTGCTCTCAGTCTGTAAGCTACTCTCGTTTTATTCAGCCACTCACTGCCAGTTTATTTTCAGAGCACTATCTAGCAAACTTTGCAGATGCCGCCTCTTTCGACAAATTAAACCCGGAAG
Source organism: Barbus barbus (assembly GCF_936440315.1). Lineage (NCBI taxonomy): Eukaryota > Metazoa > Chordata > Actinopteri > Cypriniformes > Cyprinidae > Barbus > Barbus barbus. The sequence continues at coordinate 45,355,204 of NC_136731.1, forward strand.
AGATGTTGCAGGTTTTTACTAATTCCTGTTCCATTTCTATTGATTCTGTCGCTCCCCTTAAGCCAAGGAAAGCGAAGAGAAACAACATTTCTCAGCCTTGGTTAAATGCAAACACCCGTGCTCTCAGACAGGAGTGTTGTAAGGCAGAGCGAAAATGGAAACGGGACAAACTCCAAGCCTCATATCAGTGTTTAAGAGCGTGTTTAGCTAGTTATCAAAAATCAGTCAAAGAGGCTAAGTTTGAATTCTTTTCTAAACTTATTACTGAAAATGTGAATCGACCGAGGATGCTGTTTAAGACTTTTGATCTGCTACTAAATCCCGTACCTGCCCCGTCTCTTGATCCATCTCAGGAGACCTGTGAGAACTTTTGAAAAATGTTTGACAACAAAGTACTAGATATCAAAGCTTCTATTAAGCCATCGATATTTGATCCTCCATTGAGCTGTTCACCTATAGAGTTGTTAACCTGCTTTCACCCCATTTCCTCTGTACAGCTAGCTGGTATTGTTTCTAAGGTTAAATTGTCCACCTGTGAGTCTGATGTCATTCCAGCTCATCTATTTAAGGAAGTGTTTGCAACCTTGAGTCCGGCTGTAACGGCTATCATTAATAACTCTTTGGAAAGTGGAGTTGTACCTGCTAGTTTTAAACATGCTATAGTCCATCCTCTGCTAAAGAAACCTCATCTTGACCAATCTATTTTCAGTAATTTTAGGCCTATTACCAAATTGCCTTTTATCTCAAAATTGTTAGAGAGAGCTGTCTACAGTCAGTTGGATTCCTACATTAGTATGTCCAATGTCCTGGACACTTTCCAGTCGGGTTTTAGATCACTACACAGCACTGAAACTGCATTGTTAAAAGTCAGTAATGACCTTCTGCAAATTCTTGACACTGGTTCTCATGCGGTACTTGTTTTGTTGGATCTTAGTGCGGCATTCGACACAATTGATCATAGTATTCTGCTACAGCGGCTGGAAAAGTGGGTGGGTATTCAGGGTACCGCTCTGCAGTGGTTGGCCTCTTATCTTAAAAATAGAACCTTCTCAGTGAATATTGGGAATTTTTCTTCCTCATCGGCTCCTTTGTTATGAGGCGTGCCCCAAGGTTCCATCTTAGGCCCTCTTCTCTTTCACTATACATGCTTCCTTTGGGAGCCATTCTAAGAAATATAAGATCTCTCACCACTGTTATGCTGACGATACAGTTTTATCTTCCAGCAAAAACTGACGGCAGTGGCTCTTTGGATGTGCTTGACGACTGTTTTGAGGAGATAAAAGGTTGGATGGCTGATAACTTTATACAATTAAACGAAAGCAAAAGTGAAATTTTGATTTTAGGTCACTCTAGATATTCATCTGATTTTAATTTAGGGTCCCTTTCCGCTAGTGTTCAACCCTATGTAAGAAATCTTGGGGTTACATTTGACTCGTTTCTTAAATTTGCTAAACAAATTAGTACAGTGGTAAAGGGGAGCTTTTTCCATCTTAGATCCATTGCTAAGTTGAAACAATTGTTGCCTCAAAGACTTTGAGACTGTAATACATGCTTTCATAACATCTCGCTTGGACTACTGTAATTCCCTTTATTGGAGACTGCCTCAATCGGCGATTTCTCGCTTACAAACTGTCCAGAATGCTGCAGCGAGGCTTCTTACTGGAACAAGAAAGAAGGATCACATTTCTCCAATCCTAGCATCTTTACATTGGCTTCCTGTAAAGTTCAGAATCGATTTTAAAATAGCTGTTTATGTGTACAAGGCGCTAGCGGGCCTTGCACCAAAATATATCAGTGACCTTCTGATTGCTTATTCTCCTCAAAGAGCTCTTAGGTCCAGTAATCAGTTTCTTTTAACGGTCCCACATTATCGCTGTAAAACCAAGGGTGGCCGGGCTTTTTCAGCTGCAGCCCCGAAACTTTGGAATAGTCTGCCTGTAAATGTGAGACTCGCTCCTTCACTAGCTAGTTTTAAGTCTGCTCTTAAATCTTATTTGTTCTCCCTGGCTTTTGAATTATTATTATTTTTTTTTTGTGCTGTATTTGTATTTGTTGTACAGCACTTTGGTGCAATTCTGTTGCTTTTAAACGTGCTATAGAAATAAACTTTGACTTTGACTTGACTAGTGATCGACTGATATTGATTTTTGTTTTTTTTATACCCGATACTATACCAATTATTTGCATGTTTGTGTGCCCGATAACCGATATGAAGAACCAATATTGATTTACTGTTATAAAGGAAATAAATGACTGAGTGAAGTAAGAACATACTTCACTTTGGTTTTTCCTCCTTTCAGTCATATTTTTTTTTTAAAAAGGTTGAAATGAAGTCTTTCATGTTAAATTTAGGGTGAATCCCATTTCTCTGTCTTACCCCTAGCCCTCGTCCCTTGAAACGGAGTGGTAAGCACTAGGGGTGAAAACATACCCCTATGAAATGAGTAGGGGTGTGCTCAAAATATCGATTCTTAGATACATACCGATATAATAAAAAAAGATACAGTATCGATATTCTCGCCCTTAGTATCGATACTCCGCCCAGCCATTAGGGGGCGCAGCGGCGCCCGCGAGTTTCAAAAAAACTCATGGAAAATGTTAAAGCAAGATGTAGCATTTAAGTGATTTCATAGTGAAATATTTTATGGCAGTACATGGTGTCACAAAAAAGAATTATAAGAAGATTTAATAAGAAGTTAAGAATAATAAGAAGAAGATTTTGTGCTTGTGTGAGCTCAGACTGTACCCTTGGAAAGTTAAATGTTGACTTGTGGTAGTTTCCAGATTAATACAATTTGTGTACAATTAATCAGAGCACTTAAAGTTGCAAATATTTAAGCAAAATGCACTTTGTTATAATGCACTTTTGTCTTCATTAAATTGAAGAAAAATGCAGAGTTCTGTTTGTTGAGTAAATGTGTTCAGCATTAACTAATTGGCTCTGGCCCATGTATTTTTATTGAATCGTATCGAATCGTGTCACATTGTATCAAATCGTATCGAGACAGCTCTGTATCGAGGTACGTATCGAATCGTAACCTGTGTATCGAGGTATGTATCGTATCGCCAGGTTCTCCAAGGTATACAGCCCTAGAAATGAGACACCACTTGGTTACGGTTACGCCATCATTACATCGTCGCTAGCTGGCTGCTACGTCAAGTGTTGATCACAAACTTCTAAGATGCCATCTGCAAGTGTGTGTATGTCGATTGCGTGGGTTTTAATGACGTTTTTGCGATTGTCTGCAATTTTTTTTTAACAATAGCTATTTTTTTTTCATTTTTTAAACGTTTCAATTAAGAACATGGTTGCAAATATATATGTACAGGACTGTGTAGAGCACAAATCAAGACTGTCGTCATTTTTTAATCCATGATTTAAGCCGAAAATACTTACATTTATGGGACTCTCTGGACGATCTGGCCGCCATTGTTGCCGGTTGCGCAGTGTGTTCTGCGTACCCCTTGGTTTCAAGTAAGCTCGCGAAAATGCTTGGTTTTAAGGGGTATATACCACTTACCCTTAGCCCTACCCCTCGATCAAAACGAGAACTGGGATAGCCCTTACTCTCACATGAACGCGCAAAACTAAGGGAAGGGGTAAGACAGAGAATTGGGATTCACCCTTAATCTTCATATTACAACAATAAAAAAATTTTATTTATAAAAAGCATCAGTGGCAACACTGATTTTAACAATAAGCAAAATAACCGTAGAATGTCTCTTTTAGAGAGAATTAAATTCAGCGCTTTTATTTCCAACATGCGCTCATTTATGGCTGCATATTATTTAATTCAGGCAAAGTTACGTCTTTCTTGGGACAGACTAATGGATTATTTTACGTGACTCCGTGAGTTTGTCTCTATTTCTTAGAGCCAAGCTGTATAAGCTGCATATCAGGCATTTATGTAATACATCTAATTTGTGCATTAATGGCTGTTATGTTAAATTAAGTTTACTAACTACAGCAAATCGAGTACCTGTGCACGCCTTTGTTGTCTTGTCTCCCCTCAGACGCACTGCAAATTACAAAACTGATATCCCATTATGGTAAAATACTTAAATATCGGGAAAAATATTGGTAAATCGATATATCGGTGCGACCTCTACTCAGGAGGATATTTACATACGTGCTCTAGTGTAGTTACACTATATTGCCAAAAGTATTGGGTCATTGGTGTTTGGTGATGAGTTTTAGGCTCAAGGTCTGCATATAAAGTCACACCAGAGGAGTTCAGCTGGGATCAGGACTTGGCTTTCTGCAGACCAGTCCAGTTCTTCCACACTGACTCAATCAATCATGTCTTTCTGAACCGTGTCTTATACACAGAGACACTGTCATGTTAGAATAGAAAAGGGTTCTGTCTAAACTGTTGCTATAAAATTAGAAGCACACAATTCCCTAGAATATCATTATATGCTTAAACATTAAGATTTGTACTCATAGAAATTACTAAAGTAGTCAAACATGTTCATTAGAAGGGGGTGACCCAATACTTTTGGCAATATAGTGTATTCACCTGTAGTTGTTAATGCTGATGGGTGTCACTGTCATCAGATTTCTGTTTATTCTTTCATTTTTCATGCTTACTGTTATTTAGAAAGACAGACAGCAGAAATACATAGAATGTGTGAATTAGCACTTATGTGAGTGCAGTGTTACTGAATGTGCATTTTAAACTAAGGGCTCTACACTCTTACTTGTGTGTCGATACTCTTTTAATATAGTGATATAATGATTTACAAAGAGACAACACTTCAAAGAGACAACACTGATTTCTTGTTGATTTTGGCAAATCTGCTGCTTCCACACAGATATTCAGCTGGAATATTCCCATCAGTTCACAAGTGAAGACGAGCATCAGAGCATCAGGAATAAATCTGTAAAGACTGAGTTTATTAAAGAGGACAGAGAGAAGATGAGAGATCCAGAACCCTGCAGAATCAAACACACTGAAGATACTCAACAACTAACAGGTTGCTCTTTATTCTTCATTCTTCACTAATAATGCTGATGGTTATAAAGATTAACGTAGTGTTAGATTTTGTTTGTTGTAAAAATCTTTAGAGCTTTGCAATAATATAACTAAATAATCAAATAATAAGGGACACTTTTTAAGTATTGGGCACATTTGTTGCAACAAAATTATTGAAGTTCTTTCTACAGAAACATGGGATTTGTGACTATAATTTTTAAAAAATCATAATTTGAAGATCAATGTACCTCATTCATGGAAGGTTTCATGGACGTATATATAAAATGTACTAGATGTATTTATGAAACTGCATCAATATTATCAAAATTTTGCATAGCAATTGTCTACTTTCCACTTACATCAGGGTTCAATTTGGTCTTTTTACTTTTTAATGAGTTACTGACAAAGGAACTGTTTTTGATTTTATTTCAGAGTTGATTGAAGAAAATGAGGACAATAAAGAATTGAGTGAATTTGAGGAGAAAAATCACTTCAAAACTGGAGAAATGTTTTTGAGTTGCTGTCAAAGCAAACCGATAATATTAAGGAAAACAAAAACCAAGAAATCTTTCACCTGCACTCAGTGTGGAATGAGTTTGACATGCAAATATAAATTTGAGCTTCACATGAGAGTTCATACCGGAGAGAAACCGTACAAGTGTTCACACTGTGACAAGAGATTCAGTCAGTCAGGAGCCCTGAAAAGACATGAGAGGATCCACACTGGAGAGAAACCTTACAAGTGTTCACACAGCAACAAGAGATCCAGTCAGTTAGGAGCCCTGAAAACACATGAGAGGATCCACACTGGAGAGAAGCGGCACACTTGTGATCAGTGCGGGAAGAGTTTCACACTAAAAGGAAACCTTACAGACCATATGAGAGTTCATACTGGAGAGAGACCGTTCACTTGTGACCAGTGCGGGAAGAGTTTCTCACTATCATCAAACCTTAAGGTACACATGAACATCCACACTGGAGAGAAGCTGTACTCATGTGATCAATGTGACAAAACATTTTTGAGAGCTTCACACCTGAAGCAGCACCTGAGAGTTCATACAAAGGAGAAGCCACATTCATGTTATTTGTGTGGAAAGAGTTTTTCACATCGACAAAATTTAAAAGAACATCAGAAAATACACACTGGTGTGAGAGAGTACATGTGCTTTGAGTGTGAGAAGACTTTTACTTCAGCGAGCCATTTAAAACAGCACCAGAGGATGCACACTGGAGAAAAACCTTACAAGTGTTCACACTGTGACAAGAGATTCAGTCAGTCAACAACTCTGAAAACACATGAGATGATCCACACTGGAGAGAAACCTTACACATGTGATCAGTGCGGGAGCAGTTTCACACGAAAAGGAGGCTTTACAGACCATATGAGAGTTCATACTGGAGAGAAACCATTCACTTGTGATCAGTGCGGGAAGAGTTTCACACGATCATCAACCCTTAAGAGACACATGATCATCCACAGTGGAGAGAAACCATATCACTGCACTGCATGTGGGAAGTGTTTCAATCAATCCTCTGCTCTACACAGTCATACAAAAAACAATCATAGTAAGTAGATAATCTTCAGATCCAGCACTTTGAGGTCTGATGCCGCGTCCTCATCAAATGTGACACAATAATGCATCAAGCAGTGAAATATCTGGATAAATCTATCATTACAAGTGATATGACATAGAAACATTATCGACAGTTTTCACAGTAAATGAAGGTAATCTTCATTTTCAAAACCAGCAGATTCAACTGAGAGATTCAGAATTTTTGTATGGTATTTACTTGGATACTACTCTTAGACCTTAGTGTTTTCTGTAGTATCAAAATTATATATAAACTTTTTATATATAAAACTTAAACACTAAAAATGCTTTCATATTCATGCATTTACAAATATATATTTTGTATTGATTTTTTTTTCTATAATAGTAATTTGTTCAAACATGCTGTTTCTTTGCTACAAACCCGATTCCCATAAAAGTTGGGACACTGTACAAATTACGAATAAAAAAGGAATGCAATAATTTACAAATCTCATAAACTTATATTTTATTCACAATAGAATATAGATAACATATCAAATGTTGAAAGTGAGACATTTTGAAATGTCATGCCAAATATTGGCTCATTTTGGATTTCATGAGAGCTACACATTCCAAAAAAGTTGGGACAGGTAGCAATAAGAGGCCGGAAAAGTTAAATGTACATATAAGGAACAGCTGGAGGACCAATTTGCAACTTATTAGGTCAATTGGCAACATGATTGGGTATAAAAAGAGCCTCTCAGAGTGGCAGTGTCTCTCAGAAGTCAAGATGGCAAGAGGATCACCAATTCCCCCAATGCTGCGGCGAAAAATAGTGGAGCAATATTAGAAAGGAGTTTCTCAGAGAAAAATTGCAAAGAGTTTGAAGTTATCATCATCTACAGTGCATAATATCATCCAAAGATTCAGAGAATCTGGAACAATCTCTGTGCGTAAGGGTCAAGGCTGGAAAACCATACTGGATGCCCGTGATCTTCAGGCCCTTAGACGGCACTGCATCACATACAGGAATGCTACTGTAATGGAAATCACAACATGGGCTCAGGAATACTTCCAGAAAACATTGTCGGTGAACACAATCCACCGTGCCATTCGCCGTTGCCGGCTAAAACTCTATAGGTCAAAAAAGAAGCCATATCTAAACATGATCCAGAAGCGCAGGCGTTTTCTCTGGGCCAAGGCTTATTTAAAATGGACTGTGGCAAAGTGGAAAACTGTTCTGTGGTCAGACGAATCAAAATTTGAAGTTCTTTTTGGAAAATTGGGACGCCATGTCATCCGGACTAAAGAGGACAAGGACAACCCAAGTTGTTATCAGCGCTCAGTTCAGAAGCCTGCATCTCTGATGGTATGGGGTTGCATGAGTGCGTGTGGCATGGGCAGCTTACACATCTGGAAAGGCACCATCAATGCTGAAAGGTATATCCAAGTTCTAGAACAACATATGCTCCCATCCAGACGTTGTCTCTTTCCGGGAAGACCTTGCATTTTCCAACATGACAATGCCAGACCACATACTGCATCAATTACAGCATCATGGCTGCGTAGAAGGAGGATCCGGGTACTGAAATGGCCAGCCTGCAGTCCAGATCGTTCACCCATAGAAAACATTTGGCGCATCATAAAGAGGAAGATGCGACAAAGAAGACCTAAGACAGTTGAGCAACTAGAAGCCTGTATTAGACAAGAATGGGACAACATTCCTATTCCTAAACTTGAGCAGCTTGTCTCCTCAGTCCCCAAACGTTTGCAGACTGTTATAAAAAGAAGAGGGGATGCCACACAGTGGTAAACATGGCCTTGTCCCAACTTTTTTGAGATGTGTTGATGCCATGAAATTTAAAATAAACTTATTTCTCCCTTAAAATGATACATTTTCTCAGTTTAAACATTTGATATGTCATCTATGTTGTATTCTGAATAAAATATTGAAATTTGAAACTTCCACATCATTGCATTCTGTTTTTATTCACAATTTGTACAGTGTCCCAACGTTTTTGGAATCGGGTTTGTATGTTTTTACGTTTCAGAATTGAAAGCCATTCAGCTTTTTTTTTTTTTTTATTAAAGAGCTGATAAGAAATACCAGATCAGTTGCTAACAACAAATTATGCTTCTAACCACAGATCAACTCAAAGATGGAGTTTGTCCCCAAAGAACGATGTCAAAAAGTTTTACTCTTGTATGTCATTTTATTTTGTGATATAAATGATATCATTGTGCTTCCTTATGAGTTTCATATTATGTTTAATTGTCTTATAATGCGTATATGTCACTTGTAGAATCAGAATCAGAATGAGCTTTATTGGCCAGGTATGTTTACACATACAAGGAATTTGTTGTAGTGACAGAAGCTCCACAGTGCAACAGAAAGACAGTAACAGGACAGGACACAGATAATAAAAGAATAATATACAAATATCCAAATAGGCAATGTACAAAGCAGCAAAACAATATATAATATAGACAATTATGTGTACAGATCTGATATGTGCAAATTTGAAATTAAAAATTAGATAAAGTAATCAAGTGTGGTGAATAAATAATAGAGTTGTGTGTTCCGCGTTTTATTGTTGAGTGTTCATGAGATGGATTGCCTGAGGGAAGAAACTGTTCCTGTGTCTGGTCGTTCTGCTGATCAGAGCTCTGTAGCGTCGACCAGACGGTAACAGTTCAAAGAGAGAGTGTGCTGGATGTGAGGGGTCCAGAGTGATTTTACCAGCCCTTTTGCTCACTCTGGATAAGTACAGTTCTTGGAGAGTGGGGAGGGTTGTACCAATGATTCACTCAGCAGTCCGGACTACCCTCCGTAGTCTTCTGAGGTCAGATTTGGTAGCTGAGCTGAACCAGACAGTTATTGAGGTGCAGAGGATGGATTCGATGATGGCAGAGTAGAACTGTTTCAGTAAGTCCTGTGGCAGGTTGAACTTCCTCAGCTGGCGAAGAAAGTACAACCTCTGCTGGGCCTTTCTGACAATAGAGTCAATGTGAATATCCCACTTCAGGTCCTGAGAGATGGTGGTGCCCAGGAATCTGAATGACTCCACTCACGAGAATGAACGGCTTGCAGTTAATGAAGAGTGTTTCTAGATCTGAACATCTTCTTTAACATCTGTACACCACCTCTCATTGATGTAAAAGCACGTCCCACCGTCGCGCGATTTCCCCGTTGATTCCGCGTCGTGATCTGCTCTGATCAGCGTGAAATTAAGCAGATGTAACGTGCTGTCCGGTGTGTCGTCATTTAGACAGGTTTCCGTGAAACACAGAGCAGCAGAGTTAGAAAAATCCTTGTTTGTCCAGAAGGAGTTCATCCGTTTTGTTGGGTAGAGAGCGGAGATTCGCCAGATGGATGCTAGGCAACGCCGTTCGAAATCTGCGCTGACGAAGCTTCACGAGCACGCCGGCTCGCTTCCCCCGCCTGCGCCTCCTGTAGCGTTTGACCAGAGCTACGGCTCCGCCAACTACAATGTCCAGCAAAACGTCCGAAAAATCCGGTAAAAGATTTTGTGGTGTGTAAGATATCAGAGACTGAATCAGACAAAGTTAAGATTCCATCAGAACATCGAAACATGAGAAGCTGAGATTCTACAAAGAGGGGCCTCAAAGCTGTAACAGGACAATGTCATAAATCTGTCCAAACCCTAGCCAATTGAATAGCTTAAGCCTTAAAGGGTAATATTCATGTTTGGTATGTATGAGTTTGAAAATTCATAGCCTACTTTAAATGTTTCTTCCAATCAATTCTTTGTCAAATGTATCATATTCTGGTTATAGAAATCACATCCAAAATTATACTTTGCAAGAGTGTGTAAAATTCAGACCATGTGACTGATAACATGCTGATTTATGATGGAAGGAACACCCCTAGCTAAGATAATAGCCTATCTAATTGGTCAAGACACCAGAGGGGATGTGTCCAGAAGCCGAGTTTAAAAACTCAGGACACCATCTCTTACGCTCTCCTTCTTAAAAATGCTCTTCTTCTCTTTTGCCACCGCGTTTTGACGCTGCTCTTTGAGTGTGCTCTGGCCCACGTGCCAGCTGCTACCGCAATGGAAAGAAAACCAACCTAGTCTCGTTACATCCTTTTATTCTTTTACTTTAGTTTCTTTTCTTTCCGTGGAGTTTCGTGTTCTAATGTAAGTTTGCCGCAAAATCCAGCTCCGACTGCACTCGCTTCAAACTTCAACCAGACCAACTCCTCATCCTCAGCCAACGCCCAAGACCTCACTTCAAAGACGACTGAACTCTCAACCAATCAGACACTTCGGGGAACCCCATTTCCTGCACGGACGACACAAAAGGGATTCCCTTAGCAAAGCAAGCAAGTAACACCTCCAGGTTCTAACTGAATCAGGTGCAGTTAATATCAATTTAAGCCTCATTGAGAAACTCAAAGCGAGGGTTACATAAGTGATTGATGGTTGTTCAGGTCTATGCAATTGAACATATTGCTGTAAACTTGGGATTTCACATTTCCATTCTCTTAAACTCATTCTTTCCTCACTTTCTCTCTTCCTGCAGCGTGTGAATGTGTGAATGCTTGTGTTCAGGTGTTAGATTAGTTTATGTCTTAGGTTAATATAAATAAAATCTAATTTGAAAAGAGAAGTATCTTGTGTTTTCTGCTCACAAGTTAATGTCTTAATCTGCCGATCTTGTTACTGTGCTATTAAATAGTGTTTTCACTATATTTGGATTGTAATATCCAGTGCAGAGTTTGTTATACGGCTCGTTCAGTGAATCGGCGTAACACTGATTCTGTTCAAATCCCTATAAAATCATAAATGATTCCCTTTGAGCTAAATTAAACTATTTCTTTAAATTACATATTAATATGACTTTTTATTACATTACAGGTGTGTTCTGCCGAATGTTCAGCAGGTCATCCCTGGTAAAACTGATCATATTTGAGAAACAAAAAACAGGAAAAACAAACAAAAACAGTACAAACACTGAAGAGCAACGGCGCCATCTCAGATCATTGCTAGCCAGACAACAAATTTTGCTTAACTGCGAAATTCCCTAACCCCCATCACACTCTTGGTGGATTAAAGTCACCCTATATTTCATTAAAAACATTGGAAACTTGACAAAAAATGGCTTTGTGTACCGGCCGAATACACAATTCTCTAACATTCAGAAGCCCTTTGTAGCTTACATACAAACTCTGCAAACTGATGAAGCCCTTTTCATTCCAGCTAGTAAATTTCATTTTTGTATTGATTTGTAGAATACAGTTTTAAGTGCACTTAATTCTTTGTCTCTTTGTCTCAGTATCTCTTAAATTTCCATTATCTTCTGATGAGAATGTACTTAACTACTTCCACTATGACATTCTCTTTTATCATTACAAATAATAAAAATTAATTTTTAAAATAGCAGTTTTCTTTCACCATGAATGTTTCTTTAAAAAATCATATATATAGCGTAAATAAAGTTTTGGATCATTTATGGAATCTCACAGATGTAGGTCAAACTCTTTAATTTCTATTTTTTTTTTTTTTTTTTTAGCACAACATCCATATGTATTTCACCAAGAATTTAACTCTGAACATCGTTGATATGTTTTATTATTTGTATTTGAATATGTCTGCACATTTCTGATTTTAGTGTGTGCACAGGACTTTTATTTTGGAGGGGGATATGACATCATAAGGCTGTGCCACACTCCTGCTTTGTTGTGATTTGTCTGAAGAAAGGTTTGTGTTTTGAGCATTTGAAGTGTTCCAAACTGTTCTGGCAATTTTATACTGGTAATGATGACTCTTGAATGAATGTTTTATTACTGAATGTAACATTTTTGATGTTTTTTAGCAAAGTGCATGCACATGAGTAACGTTTAGTTTGGATTTATTTTCCTTCTGTTGATTATCCTCATCTTGTCCAAACTCTCAGAAACAACCACGTGACACACTATTATAAAGATGGCGTTTATTAAAGAGGAAAGTGAAGATATTAGGATTGCAGAAGTATTCAGCATCAAACATGAAGATACTGAGGAACAAACAGGTTGGTTTCTTTCTCAAAGCTCATCTGATTCTTATTCACAGTACAGCTCTACAGAAATTAATGGTATTTCTGAAGAATGTCATATGATTATCCTAATTATGGCTTTTATTTGACCTGGAGTGTAGGCCAGGGCCGGTTCTAGATATATTAAGAGCCCCCCCCCCCCCCCCCCCCCCCCCCAATTACTAATTAATAAAAAGCACTTGAAACAAATATGATTCCTAACCTTTTTATTTATACAACATCTAATTTTAAATTTAGTTTGTTTACTTATACAGGACAAAAGTTTGGAAACATTATTATTTGAAATGTTTTTGAAAGAAGTATCTTATGCTCATCAAGCCTGGGTTTAGCCTATTTGATCAAAAATATAGAAAAAAAAAGTGTATATATATATATATATATATATTGTGAAACATTACAATTTAAAATAATGTTTTTCTATTTTACTATACATTAAAATATATTTCTATGATGCAAAACTTAATTTTCATCAGTTACACCGTTCACCTGATTTGGATGTAAATAGCCTCAAATTAAAGCTGACAGTCTGCAGTTAAAGCACATCTTGTTAGTTTCATTTGAAATCCATTGTGGTGGTGTATAGAGCCAAAAATGTTAGAATTGTGTCGATGTCCCAATATTTGTATGACTATGTGACTTCAACAACCAGATGCATTTAGTCCACTTTCATCTGGAATGTGGAAATCATTTTTTATGATTGGATAGCTATGCGACCAGAAAATGCATAAATAGACCAGGTACACATGAACTGAGTCTCCACATGCATCACAGCCATTTTGATGTGTGTGGAATGTGAACAGGAACTCTTGTCTGCATTGATAGCCTAGTGCAGGGGTCACCAAACTCAGTCCTGAAGGGCCACTGTCCTTCAGAGTTTAGCTCCAAAACCAGTTAGAACTTTTAGCCAGGTGTTTTGAAGCTGCTTTGAGCTAAACTCTGCAGGACAGTGGCCCTCCAGGACTGAGTTTAGAGACCCCTGGCCTAGTGGTTAGTGCAGTGACATAGGGTGAAACTGCGCCTCCAGTGACCTGTGTTCGAATCCTGACTCGCGGTCCTTTGCCGATCTCATTCCCCTCTCTCAAAGCTGATCCTCCCTATATGCAGAATACGTAAGCTGCGTAGGGCCCCCTTGCTCTCAAAGATGTTTTAATTTTAGTTTCGTCTTTGAATTTGGCCAGCGTTTATGAAAACATGAATGATCATTTCTTTTAATGCGGTGCACTGTACGTAAAAGTCAGTTCAATCATGTAACGTGAATGTCATACAGTCTCTTGCTTGAGACTAAGAAAACTACTTGAATGCGTACTGAGCCGCAGAAGAGATACTGTTTCTTGAGTGCTTTCCGTGAGTGCAATTCGAGACAAATGTGACAAATGTGTTTCATCCTTTCTTTCACCCACCCATGACATGAAAAACTAGCCTAATAAATTCACAACACCCCCCCACCCTGGCCTCACGAGGATACTAGGTGCTCTAGTGTAGTTATTTACCTGTAGTTGTTAATAATAATATCATCAGATTTCTGTGTCTATGCTTTTTCATTCTTACTGTTATTTAGAAAGACAGACAGCAGAAATGCATAGAATGTGTGAATTAGCACTTATGTGAGTGCAGGTGTTACTGAATGAGCATTTTAAACTAAGGGCTCTACACTCTTACTTTTGTGTCGATACTCTTTTAATATAGTGATATGATTTACAGTGCCTCTTTGATTTCTTGTTGATTTTGGCAAATCTGCTTCTTCCACACAGAAATTCAGCTGGAATATTCCCATCAGTTCACAAGTGAAGACGAGCATCAGATCATCAGGAATAAATCTGTAAAGACTGAGTTTATTAAAGAGGACAGAGAGAAGATGAGAGATCCAGAACCCTGCAGAATCAAACACACTGAAGATACTCAACAACTAACAGGTTGCTCTTTATTCTTCATTATTCTATGGTCTGTCTGAATACTGGATTCTGATTGGCTGGCAGATATGCAGTAAAATAGTGTAATGCACAAGTAGTTCCAACTCAGTTTAGTCACTGTTCCATATTAATGAGCTGCTTTAATTGATTCACACTAACCAACACACATCACCCAGAGAGAGAGAGAGAGAGAGAGAGCGAGGGAGCGAGGGAGGGAGAGAGAGAGAGAGAGAGGTCGGAGATCGCAGATTGCGCTGCGCACACACACAAACTTGTTGTCAACACTGCCTCGCAACTGTTATTAATAAAATAGCCTAGAGATACTAGATCACTACATTATATTCTTCAGCAACGAGGTGGTAAACTTTTTTTGAAGTAACTAAACACAGCTTGACTGTTTGTAGAGAGACACACAGTTGCATCTCTCTCTCTCTCTCTCTCTCTCTCTCTCTCTCTCTCTCTCTCTCTCTCTCGATCGATAATTAATTGAAATAAATGCTATAATTAATTCAAATAAATGTGATCTAAAGTATTGAACACGTCACTATTTTTCTCAGTAAATATATTTCTAAAGGTGCTGTTGACATGACATTTTCACCAGGGGCCTGTTCTTCATACGTTGCTAACTCAGTTAGCTGGAGTTGATGGTTGACGATTTGGCATCATCTTGGATTGTTTGGTTCATCGAAGCTCATTCTAGATTTGCTGTCATAGCAACAGGTCCGTAAGCTTAAACCTACTCAGGCTTATTTCATATAAACAGGATTAGATTGCATAATTGATACTTAAAATATTTCCCAACCACTGCTACTTTATTATGAGAGCACCCTACTGATCCATAAAATTTATGAAGGTAATTTGATGCCATAAAGATTTGCATGCGCAGGGTAAGATTTGTGAAAGTGTACATAAGACTGTAAGCCTAAATTAAATTTGCATGCGCAAGAGCATTTTGCAGCATTTTACTGTTACTTGTAAGTGTAATTCATGTATTGTGAAACTGCAGCTTCATGCTAGCACAAAATAAATATGATTTGCATTCTTATGACTAGTGATCGACCGATATCGATTTTTTAGACCCGATACCGATACCGATAATTTATTTGTTCATGTGCCCGATAACCAATATGCAGAACCGATATTTATTTCCTGTTATACTTCTGTTTTTGACACAATGATTACAACACCATTGAACTGAACAAACCATTTTATTTATAACAATCACTCCCTCCTTGCATAGAAAACAAATCTTATTTATACACCAATAAATAGAGGGGTCTGAGAGTGCAAAAAATAAAAAAGTGCACTGTTACTAAACAGTTTTTGTTTAAAAATAAAATCTTTGATGAGGTAAAAAAAAACAAACGGGTAAAAAAAAAAAAGCACACAAAAGTAATTCTCACCATTTAAAAAATAAATAAATAAAACAATCCAAACCACCCGAAAAAAAGAGCATTGCTATTTTAATTTAGCTTAATACTCCCAGTTGAGCAGAACTAAGTTGTAGTGTAGAAAACAGAGTCTTTCAGCATTCTGCCCCGTAAGCCTGCTTCGTTTGTTTTCATAAATGGCTCCGACTTCACTGAAGACTCTCTCACTGGGCACCGAAGAAGGTGGGGGGCAAAGAAATTTTCTTGACAGAGGAGCAAGAATGGGGAACCTTTTCTCATTTTGTTTCCACCATTCAAGTGGCTTGCCCATCCTTCTATCAACCACTGGTTCCAGAAGGTACTGCTGAAGCTCTCCTTCAAGGTTAGACACAGCAACTTCAGAAGTAGCACCAAGCATAGTGTCATACATCTCATCAATCAGTTTCTTCTGGTTTTCTTCTGTCCGGGACCTTTTTGAAAGGGTGCTAGAATCATCTAACTGTGTTTCTTTACATTGTGTGGTTTGTGCATTGTCTTGCTCTAAGCTCTCGGTCTCCTCCTTAAGCCACTCTTTTGCATTTGACAGTGTGGTGTCAGATGAAAAGGCATGTGCCTTGTATCTTGGATCCAGAAGACAGGCAAGGACTGCACATTTCACCTCCTCCACTTTTGCAAACCGTCTGGTGAGACTCTCCAGCATCTCCTGTCTCATTGTTTTAATCCCATGAGAGGAGGGACCTTGGCTGCTGAGCAACATCTTCAGAACTTTGACAGATGGGATGATGCATGACGCTGAACTTTCATAGTGGCTCATCTCAAGAGTGACCTCTTCCACTGGAGAAAGGGTGTCAATAAGATTACTGACAATATTCCACTGCTCAGCACTCAGACTAGTGAACCCACCATGCTCACTGGCATATATGTTCAAAGCCCTTTTTTGCTCTAGCATCCTGACCAGCATGTGCAAGGTGGAATTCCATCGGGTTGGCACAGCCTGAATGATGGAATGTGCAGGTAGCCCAAGGTCCTGCTGGATCACTGCTAAACGCTGTTTGGCTAGTAATGAATGATTAAAATGGGTAGCACAGCTTCTCAGCACTGACAGAATATTTTGAACAGCTCTTTGTGAGTTGAGGCCATCATTGACAACAAGCTGTAATATGTGGGCACTGCAGCTCATGTCAGGCAGTTCAGCAACTCTCATACCTTTGACAATGTTAGCACCACTGTCCCTGAGAACAAGAACCACTCTGTCTTTGTCAATTTCCCATTCTTCCAGCATTCCCAAGAACATCTCACTAATGTACTCCCCAGTGTGTGATCCAGTCATTGCTTTTGTGTTTAGAATTACTTGTCTGCGAATCCATTGATCATCAATGAAATGGCATGTGAGACTCATGAGGGATTCAGTTGTACCGGACCAGCAGTCTGTGGTAAAAGCCAAGTTATAACCTGCTTTATCAGGTTTTAGCAGTGCTTTAACCTTCTCGATTATACTGTTATGAATACTGGGGAACACCTCTGTTCTGTAGAACTTCTCACTCTTTAGAGTATATCTTGGTTCTGCAGTAGCCAAGAGTCTCTGAAAGCCTTTATTTTCAACAAAGTTGAAAGGCTGATTGTCTGTAGCAATCATTTCTGTAATCAGCCTGTCTAGTTTTTTTGAGCGGACATCAGATGTCTTCCACTTTGTCTGCTTATCAAACATCATAGGAAGAGAAGCTTGAATGTGGCTTGACGTATTTTCCTCTTCAGCATCTCTTTTTTTCTTTGCCTCTTCAAAGATAGTTGAGTGATGTATCTTTAGGTGGGTCCACAGGTTGGAGGTATTTTTTGTTTTTTTAGATTTTGATCCCATGCTCACATTCATTTGGCATTCTTTGCAAACTGCCAGCCCTGGCAATGGCTGAGTGAAGTAAGTCCACACTTCACTTTGGTTTTTCCTCCTTTCAGTCATCTTTAAAAAAAAAAGTGTTGAAAATTAGTAGTCTTTCATGTTAATTTTAATTTTCATATTACAAAAAATAATTATTTATAAAAAGCATCAGCAGCAACACTAATGTTAACAATAAGCAAAATAAATGTATAATGTCTAATGTTTTCAATTGGAGAAATTAAATTAAAGACAAGAGTCACATCAACTTTGCATAAATGTAATACTTCATTTTAAACTAGTTTTAGTTGATTTATAAGCTGTTTAATAGCTGTTTTAAAAGAGTGAAGAATAATTTGCTGGATAATGTTAAATAACTGAATAATATTCTCTGGAATATTGGAATATAACAAACAAAACATCGTATTTTATTGCATTTCTCAACTGGTATGTTATATCAGAATTATTAATAATGTTTTGTCATTCTAGATTATGAAATACCTGCTGTCAAAACGCTGTTTATCTATGCATTTACACAGAAGTAAACTGCGATCGCTCACGGAGATAATAAATAATTAATTTTCCATAGAGTTGTGTTTACTAGGATGTTTATTAGCGAATTGATGGTTATATAGTAAATGTTTATATAATTACGGTGTTTTAATCAAGTGAATCTTGTTAAAAGTTACATGCGGTGGCCGTGCTGGAGCATTTCCTGAGCATCAACCGCTGAGTGAGCATCAATATGAAGCGGCTTCACGAGACTAATGATGAGCAAATATACAACAGAGAGAGAATTTAATTCAGCGCTTTTACTTCCAACTTGCGCTCATTCATGGCTGTATTATTTAATTCATGCAAAGTTACGTCTTTATTGGGACAGGACTTGACAGATTATTTTACGTGACTCGTCTATTTCTTAGAGCCAAGCTGCATAAACTACACATCAAGCATATGTATCACATCTAATTTGTGCATTAATGGCTGTTATGTTAAATAAAATTTTACTAATTACAGCAAAGCAAGCAATACTTTACCTGTGCACGCTGTTGTCTCGTCTCCCCTCAGATGCGCTGTAATGGCGATCCTGCGTGCAATTCTCAAAACGTCCACAAGATGGCGGTGTTTATCGGAAAATCCGATATTACAAAACAGATATCCGATTATGGTAAAAAGCTTAAATATCGGGAAAAATATCTGTAAATCGATATATCGGTCGATCTCTACTTATGACTTCCATTTTTCCGCGCTTACACTTTTGGCATGGTTTTTTCGCCAAAATACGGTCAAAAGCACTGCAAGCCTGTGAACAGTGATTTGTAAGCGAGAACAACAGTTTAAAGAACTGCTAAACGGATTGACTGCGTAAAACCAATCTGTATGTGTAAAAAACTGACTGTCCAATGTCTAAATGACTTGTGTATGTAGGGCAAAAAGTTCCTGAAATAATCCGATATGTACAGCTCCGTCTTTCTTTTCTTTTCTTTCCACAGTTTTGGCAGATTCTCTCACTTTTTTTTTTTTTCTTTTCTTAATTTTGTTGGACAATTTGTTGGACAGTCGGACAATACATTTCACTACATGTCGTACTATGTATGTATATGTATGTGACAAATAAAATTTGAATTTGAATTTGAACAGAGTTTGCAAGCGTGAGGGAGAGGGCGGGGCCACCTTCTCTTTGTAGCCAATCAAATGCGGCTCTTGCTGACACATTTACTCTTATCTGATTGGTTCAAATAAACACATCATAAGCTGAGACATTTATCTTCATTTAGTTTGGGAATGTTCTCCATACTTTTAACGTACACATACAGTACAAATAAATAATTAAATAAATACCAACTTAATTAAAACATGTTGGTTTATAAGTCGTGTTCCTTTAGGCTAGACTCCCATGTGTTCATACTGAATTACGAGCTGGTGTTAACATTATTTGGTTTGGTTTTGCTTTACATTGAAATGTCATAATCTGCTTACACCACTGATGTTAAACTTTATAATTAAAATGATGTTATGTGACAATGCTCAACACTATGGTATCAGAGCACTACACTTTGTAAAACCTTTATTTGCTATGCCAATAAAGCTACTTAAATCTGAATTTGTCAGTTTTTCAAACCATGTCTCTGTTTATGGTAACACTAAATAGTGTATTTTAAAATTTCTGTTTTTTTTCTGATTACTTTCATGTGATCGATGTTGGAAACTTTTCCTTCATCAAAGCAGAGACCAGGAGACGTTGGGATATCTTTCAAGTTAGAAGTTACTCGCCCATACTTCACATTATCATAGCTGAACTTGGGACAATGACCCTGTTCAGGAGGTGCATAAAGACAAAAGGTTCATGTCAGACACCTGGATTGCTTGACTGATTCTTCTTTGAATATCATCATCTATGCCTCAAATGCTAAATTCAGTCTACTAAACTCGTGCATCGTGCATTAATTTGAATCGGTGGCTTGATGGAGCGTATGAGATACACATAACATTATCTTGACCCTCAAGAAACTTTAATTAATGCTGTCACGTAACAAATCTGTTTCAAAGATAAAAAAAACTAAATCAATTACTAATTACTACATTGAAATAAAAATGTAAAGTTTGTACAAATATTAGGAATCGTGAATATAAATAATTGGGAATCATGTAAAAAATAAAATTAAAATAGTGCACATTTCATTGATCTATTATAGCATTTACATAGGTTTGTTCACTTGGCTGTTTCCTTATAAACGTTCAGAAATTTGTCAAGTTTTTCATCAGGTGTCTTTTTTAATTATATGATGTCATTATGTTGATGTCTTGCCGTCAGCCAATCGCTGAATTGCTGATCGTGGTTTCGAGTATCGATACATAGCCGCTTTCAAACCAACCCATGAACATGCAATTATCTCAGATAACTCAATCCAGCCATACTAATCATCAACAACAGGTGCGTTTGAAGAACCAAATTAGCCAGATCATGATTAGCGCAATGATATCATCTTGGATGTGTCATTTGATCTCGGATGTAATAAGCGACATACGAACAACGGGCCAAGTAATCCATACATACAAAGAAAACAAACAAACAAATAAGTTCAGAAACTAAGTTAAGTGTAATAAAATGCAATTACATAGGGAAAAAGTATTGAACACGCTTAATGAAATGTATTTAATACTTTGTGTAAAAGCCTTTGTTGTTGACAGCTTCAAGATGCCTCCTGTGTGGAGAAACTAACTGCATACATTGCTCAGGTGTGATTTTTGGCCCATTCTTCCACACAAACAGTCTTCAAATCTTGACGGTTCTGTGGCCTCTTCTTTGAATTCTGATCTGTAGTTCTTTCCATAGATTTTCTATTTGATTCACGTCAGGTGATTGGCTGACCATTCTAGCAGCTTTAATTTCTTTCTTTGAAACCAATGAGAGTTTCCTTGGCTGTGTGTTTGGGATCATTGTCTTGCTGAAATGTCCACCCTCGTTTTATCTTCATCATCCTGGTAGACGGCAGCAGATTTTTATCAAGAATGTCTCAGTACATTTTTCCATTCATCCTTCCTTCAATTATTTGAAGTTTGCCTGTGCTACACCATGTTTTTGGGGTGATGTGCAGGGCCATTTGACATCCAAACATGCTGTGTATTATGACATCCAAAGAGTTCAATTTTGGTCTCATCTGACCAGACTATAATCTCTCAGTACTTTACAGGTTTGTGAATGTTGTGCAGCAAACTTTAAACAAGCTTCAGCATGCTTTTTCTTTAGCAATAGGGCCTTGCGTGGTGAGCGTGCACACAGGCCATGGCAGTTGAGTGCATTGCTTATTGTTTTCTTTGACACAATTGTAATTGCTAATTCCAGGTCTTTCTGAAGCTCTCCACTAGTGTTTCTTGGCTCTTGGACAACTCTTCTGATCATTCTTTTCACTCCTCTGTCAGAAATCTTGCAAGGATATGGTGAAATGATGTTCTTTCCACTTCTGTATTATGGCACCTTGGTAATGAGACACCTTTTTATAGGCCATCAGTTTGGACTGAACCAGATAATATTATTACTAATTACTGATAGATTTCAGCTGGTGTCTTGGCTTTCCATGCTTTTTTATACCTCCCTTTCTTCTTGTGTTCAATACCTTTTCCCTGTGTCATTCCATTTTATTGCACATAACTTAATTTCTGAACTTATTTGTTTTGTTGTCTTTATATTTATGGATTATTTAGGTTGGTACCAACATCTGGTGAAAATTGCATGTCAACAGCATCTTTAGAAATATATTTACTGAGAAACATTTTGACAATACTTATTTTACCTGCTGTAAAATGTACTAGATGCATCAAAATTATAAAAATTGTGTATAGAAATTGTCTATTTTCCACTGTAACTTCAGGGTTCAATTTCCACATTTTTATGAGTTACTGACAAATTAACTGTTATTGCTTTATTTCAGAGTTGATTGAAGAAAATGAGGACAAAGAAGAATTTGAGGGGAAAAATCACTTAAAAACTGGAGAAAACCCTTTGAGATGCTGTCAAAGTAAACAGATAATTTTAAGGAAAACAGGAGCCAAGAAATCTTTAACCTGCACTCAGTGTGGAAAGAGTTTGACATGCAAATATAAGCTTAATGTTCACATGAGAGTTCATACTGGAGAGAAACCGTTCAAGTGTTCCCACTGTGACAAGAGATTCAGTCAGTCAACAACTGTGAAAATACACGAGAGGATTCACACTGGAGAGAAACCATACAAGTGTTTTCACTGTGACAAGCGATTCAGTCAGTCAACAACTGTGAAAATACACGAGAGGATCCACACTGGAGAGAAACCGTACACATGTGATCAGTGCGGGAGCAGTTTCACACGAAAAGGACATTTTACAGAACATATGAGAGTTCATACTGGAGAGAAACCATTCACTTGTGATCAGTGCGGGAAGAGTTTCACACACTCATCAAGTCTTAAGAAACACATGAACATCCACTCTAGAGAGAAACTGCACACATGTGATCAATGCGGGAAAACATTTTTGAGAGCTTCAGTCCTGAAGAAACACCTGAGAGTTCATACAAAGGAGAAGCCACATTCATGTCATTTGTGTGGAAAGAGTTTTGCATGTTTACATTATTTAAAAGTACATCAGAAAAGACACACTGGTGTGAGAGAGTACATCTGCTTTAAAGTGTGAAAAGAGCCATTTAAAACAGCATGAGAGGATTCACACTGGAGAGAAACCGTATCACTGCACTGCATGTGGAAGCCTTTTCAATCATTCATCTGCTCTACACAGACATACAATAAACTATCACAGTAAGTACAAACCCGATTCCAAAAAAGTTGGGACATTGTACAAATTACGAATAAAAAATGAATGCAATAATTTACAAATCTCATAAACTTATATTTTATTCACAATAGAATATAGATAACATATCAAATGTTGAAAGTGAGACATTTTGAAATGTCATGCCAAATATTGGCTCATTTTGGATTTCATGAGAGCTACACATTCCAAAAAAGTTGGGACAGGTAGCAATAAGAGGCCGGAAAAGTTAAATGTACATATAAGGAACAGCTGGAGGACCAATTTGCAACTTATTAGGTCAATTGGCAGCATGATTGGGTATAAAAAGAGCCTCTCAGAGTGGCAGTGTCTCTCAGAAGTCAAGATGGCAAGAGGATCACCAATTCCCCCAATGCTGCGGCGAAAAATAGTGGAGCAATATCAGAAAGGAATTTCTCAGAGAAAAATTGCAAAGAGTTTGAAGTTATCATCATCTACAGTGCATAATATCATCCAAAGATTCTGGAACAATCTCTGTGCGTAAGGGTCAAGGCCGGAAAACCATACTGGATGCCCGTGATCTTCGGGCCCTTACACGGCACTGCATCACATACAGGAATGCTACTGTAATGGAAATGACAACATGGGCTCAGGAATACTTCCAGAAAACATTGTCGGTGAACACAATCCACCGTGCCATTCGCCGTTGCCGGCTAAAACTCTATAGGTCAAAAAAGAAGCCATATCTAAACATGATCCAGAAGCGCAGGCGTTTTCTCTGGGCCAAGGCTTATTTAAAATGGACTGTGGCATAGTGGAAAACTGTTCTGTGGTCAGACGATTCAAAATTTGAAGTTCTTTTTGGAAAACTGGGACGCCATGTCATCTGGACTAAAGAGGACAAGGACAACCCAAGTTGTTATCAGCGCTCAGTTCAGAAGCCTGCATCTCTGATGGTATGGGGTTGCATGAGTGCGTGTGGCATGGGCAGCTTACACATCTGGAAAGGCACCATCAATGCTGAAAGGTATATCCAAGTTCTAGAACAACATATGCTCCCATCCAGACATTGTCTCTTTCAGGGAAGACCTTGCATTTTCCAACATGACAATGCCAGACCACATACTGCATCAATTACAACATCGTGGCTGCGTAGAAGGAGGATCCGGGTACTGAAATGGCCAGCCTGCAGTCCAGATCTTTCACCCATAGAAAACATTTGGCGCATCATAAAGAGGAAGATGCGACAAAGAAGACCTAAGACAGTTGAGCAACTAGAAGCCTGTATTAGACAAGAATGGGACAACAGTTTAAACATTTGATATGTCATCTATGTTGTATTCTGAATAAAATATTGAAATTTGAAACTTCCACATCATTGCATTCTGTTTTTATTCACAATTTGTACAGTGTCCCAACTTTTTTGGAATCGGGTTTGTAGATCATCTACAGATCCAGCAATTTCAGATCTGATTCGCGTCATCACCAAATGTGACACAATAATGCATCAAGCAATAAAATATATAATCTGGATAAATCTGTCATTACAAGTGACATGACAAAGAAACATTATCTAATATTTTCACAGTGAATAAAGTTCATCTTCAGAATCAGAATCAGAAAGAGCTTTATTGCCAAGTGTGCCTGCACACACAAGGAACTCGTCTTGGTGTCAGGAGCCCCCAGTACAGAAAGTACAAACATAGTGCAGACAACATATAATTAAGGTGATAAAGAACACTAATGAAGAGAATATACAATAATTAAGGATAACAATAGTAATAAAAATAAAAATATACAGAAAAGAGACATGACCATAGACAGAACTGTGAATGTGCATGTGTCCTATGTACAGATGAAGGTTTGATGGGTTATTTACAGATGTACAGTACCGGGGTGTGTTATGTGTTGTTCAGGTGGGATACGGCCTTGGGGAAAAAACTGTTCTTGTGTCTGGCTGTTCTGGTGCTCAGTGATCTGTAGCGCCGGCCAGAGGGCAACAGTACAAAGAGAGAGTGAGCTGGGTGTGAGGGGTCCAGAGTGACTTTCTTAGCCCTTTTCCTCACTCTAGAGGTGTAAAGTTCTTGGAGGCTGGGCAGAGGGGCACCGATAATTCTCTCAGCAGTCCTAACTGTCCGTTGTAGTCTTCTGATGTCTGTTTTGGTAGCTGAACCAAACCAAACAGTTATAGAAGAACATAGGACAGACTCGATGATTGCAGAGTAGAACTGTTTCAGCAGCTCCTGAGGCAGGTTGAACTTCCTTAGCTGGCGGAGGAAATACAGCCTCTGCTGGGCCTTTTTCGCAATAGAGTCAATGTGATTGTCCCACTTCAGGTCCTGGGAGATGGTGGTGCCCAGGAATCTGAATGACTCTACAGAAGTCACAGTGCTGTTCATGATGGTGAGTGGGGGGAGAGCAGGGGGGTTTCTCCTGAAGTCCACTATCATCTCCACAGTTTTGAGCGTGTTCAGCTCCAGGTTGTTAAGGCTGCACCAGACAGCCAGCTGCTCAACTTCCTGTCTGTAAGCAGACTCGTCACCGTCCTTAATGAGGCCTATGACTGTAGTGTCGTCCGCAAACTTCAGGAGCTTGACAGAGGGGTCCTTTGATGTGCAGTCATTCGTGTAGAGGGAGAAGAGCAGTGGGGAGAGAACGCAACCCTGAGGGGCGCCAGTGCTGATGGTGAGAGTCCTGGATGTGAGTTTGCCCAGCCTCACTAGCTGCTGCCTGTCTGTCAGGAAGCTGGTGATCCACTGACAGATGGAGGAGGGCACAGAGAGCTGTCTCAGTTTGTCTGAGAGAAGGTCAGGTATGATGGTATTGAAGGCCGAGCTGAAGTCCACAAATAAGATCTTTGCATAATTCCCAGGTTTGTCGAGGTGTTGCAGGATGTAATGCAGTCCCATATTGACAGCGTCATCCACAGACCTGTTTGCTCTATAGGCAAACTGAAGAGGATCCAGCAAGGGTCTAGTGATGTCCTTCAGGTAGGCCAGGACCAGTCTCTCAAGTGACTTCATGACCACAGACGTGAGTGCGACAGGTCTGTAGTCATTAAGTCCAGTGATTTTGGGCTTTTTGGGGACGGGAATGATGGTGGAGCGTTTGAAGCAGCGGGGAACTTCACACAGCTCCAGAGATCTGTTGAAGATTTGTGTAAAGATGGGGGCCAATTGGTTAGCACAGACTTTTAGACAGGCAGGTGAAATACCGTCTGGTCCAGAAGCTTTCCTAGATTTCTGGGAGATATCTTCACCTTCATAAGCAGCAGATTCAACTGAGAGATTCAGATCAACTCAAAGATGGAGTTCCTCCCCAAAGAACGTTGTCAAAAAAAAATGTATTCTTGCTTTTCATTTTATATATCATTGAGCTTCCTTATGAGTCTCATGCTGTTCAATTGTCTTATAATGCATATGTGTCACTAACACGTGTGTTTGTTTTTACAAACCGTTCTTGGTCAGGGAGCTGAAGAAGAGACTAACACTTTTAAGAAAGACTTGAAGCAAGATATACTGTCATGTAGCTTTGTAATTGATCCTTCTTTGCTTCTCTTTGTACCTGATATTAAATGGCTAAATTTAGAAAAAACTTAGTATTGATAAGCTCTAATGTGATCAGTTCTGGGTCAGATGTGGGCCGGATCTAGGCCGACACTGCTTGCTGTCTTGGTTGTATCTTGTGAACCATTTCTATATGCGATTAAAATCAATACATTTGTCATTGATGTGTTTTCGTTATTCATAATCCAGATGTGAGATTTCTCTTGCACTTTAGGGCTGTGCAATTAATTTTTATTTCTGATTTTGAGTTTGTTTCCAAGGATTATGAAAACAAGATGTTTGAGGTAAAGCGGTATATTAGAGAAAATATGGTGTGTCTTGAGGCCTTTAATACTGTGATGTGTGTGTCTGTTAAGTCCACTTGACCGTTGTAATACATTATTATAAGTTTACACCACTGATCTATAATAGAGAACTGGATTGCTCATGACGTTATAAGAGTGAAGCCACTGTGCCAACATTTTGCTATTTCCTAGTATTCCCATACATTCTAGTGAATTAATAGGAAATCGAACGATTTTAATGAAAAAACATCAGCTAACTAGTCAGCGTTTTTATATCTGAATTATCAATGTAAAATGCAAACGTCCTGCATGTAAATTTAGTTGTTTAATGTTGGAAATTTCCCCTGCATATTAAAACGTTAAGTATCATATTCATAATAGTAGCAAACATCAGATGGACGAGATCCTCAATGTGTATTACAAATGACAAAGTGCTCATAAAATCTGAATAAAGATTTATGCTTTGTATGTGGCTTGTACAGTTATTCACTGTTTATATAATTATATAATTTTTATACTTACAGTAGTCTTACTGAAAATGTTTCTACAATGATTTCGTTAACAGCCTGCATTTTGAAGCAGTTCATTATTTAAATGTTGGTTAAATTAATTAATTCAATCAGGACATACATGCATCTGTTACGAATCCTGGCCATGCACTTCCGTTTACTCACCACCAGAGGTCACCCGCGCACCACATGGACTTTCACACTACACAGCACATTGAACTCAATTTCCCACCATCCATTGCACTCACTAATCACTCACAGCTGTTCACACTGATCACGCCCACACCTGAGTACCATCACAATCACACACACACACTATTTAAGCTTGGGACCTCCTCTGGCTCATCGCCGAGTATTGATTAGCCCAGCTATCTTTCAAAGCATTCCCAGTTTACCTAGTTTTCCTGTGTTTTGATTCCTGCCCGTGTTCCTGGATTATTCTCTCTGTCTTGCCCTGTTTGGATACTGTTTGCCGATCGTCGACCCACGCTTGCTCTAGGATTGCTCTTGTGTTTCGCCCTTGCCATACCTGTTTGCTGTGTACTGACCCTGCCTGAATTTGACCATGTTTTCTAATAAAGCCTTGCGAATGGATCCACACGTCACGTTTCGTCAACCCCGTAACAGCATCATTCAGAGAAATAACTGACAACGTACGGTACTGACTTAGACATGAAGCTTTATTTCCAAGATGATGCATGATAAGCTTTGAATTTCAATACAGTATAGAGCAAAGTAACAGGGGTTCATAATGTAATATTTTGTGTATATCCAAATCAGTTTCTGATAGTAATACCAGATCAATTCATTTCAAGTTTATTTGTATAGCGCTTTTCACAATACAAATCGTTGCAAAGCAGCTTTTCATAAAATTTAATTTTCTACAATATATTTAGTAGTAGCTTATCAGTGGTGACTGTCAAGTTGATGACATATTCTGATTGATGTAGATATGGCAGAAATGTAAGGTAAAAATCAGTTAATGATGTAATCAAACAGATAATTAACACCATTGACAGCAATGATTATATGTTCCAATCAAGCTTAAGGCAAAATGTGGTAGTTATGTTGTTTGAGGTTTGGCATCTTCTGAGATCCCCTGAGGGGTTGGTATCATATCTTCTCATGTTTTCTGGATCCAGACTGAAGCTTGTGAAATTCCTAGTTACCACGGGATGTAAATCCCGATTGTAGCGTGATAGACTAGTTAGGTATGCAGGAGCAAAACCATTTAGGGACTTTTAAGCAAGTAATAATATTTTGTAACTGATACAGAACTGAATACGTAGCCAGTGCAGAGACTGTAAAATTGGGGTAATATGATCACATTTTCCTGACCTGGTAAGGACTCTAGTCACTGCATTTTGGACTTCCTGTAGCTCCTTTATAGAAGATGCAGGACAACCAGCTAGCAGTGCATTACAATAGTCCAGTCTAGAGGTCATGAATGCATGAACTAGCTTTTCTGCATCAGAAACAGGTAGCATGTTTCATAGTTTAGCAATGTTTCTAAGATGGCAGAATGCTGTATTTGAAATATGATTTTCAAAAGATAAGTTGCTGTCTAATATAACACCCAGATTTTTGACTTTAGAGGAAGTAAGCTGACCATATGAACTACACCTTGGTCCACAGGCAAAAGACATTTTGAGATGAGAATATTAGCAGGTAAAACACACTCAACACAGAAAAAACAATTAAGAATATTCATACCAAGAAGGCCTGGAATTGAGAGCTTTTGTTGCTTTTTCAAGAAATCTTTGGTTTCTCTCATGATTAGTATTCCCATCTTAGGGAGAACTCTACCCAAAACCTCAACCTCTAGCTCCAAATAACCACAAGATTTTCCAATCCATTAGCAGCCTTTAACTGTAGCCAACTACATGGCTGCAGACGGTCCTTAATATGTGTAGGGAAACTCTCCGTGATCATAGACACCATAGACCTGGTGTCTAATAAGCAAGGGCTTTTGACACCCCTGAATGAAACTTCCACCACAGGACACTGACTAATAAGCTGAGGCAAAATACCATGTATTGATCCATTTGAGAGGCAAAAAAATAAGGGGAAAAGGGAAGTGGTGTGTGGCCAAGTATGGTGACCCATACTCGGAATTTGTGCTCTGCATTTAACCCATCCAAGTGTACATACACCCGGAGCAGTGGGCAGCCATTGCTGCGGCGCCCGGGGAGCAGTTGGGGGATCGGTGCCTTGCTCAAGGGTCTCACCTCAGTCGTGGTATTGAAGGTGGAGAGAGCACTGGTTATTCACCCCCACCCCCCCTACAATCCCTGCCGGACCTGAGACTAGAAACCCACGACCTTTTGGGTTACAAGTCCAACTCTATCCATTAGGCCATGACTGCCCCAAGTGTTAAGTGTTAAAAGGGCAAACACTTCGAATCTCCAGAGTCATCTCCGGTCATATAACGCAGCTGCGAACACTCAACTCATGTCTTCTGAACGCAAACGCCTAGCTAGTCAGCTAGATATCGCCTTCTCAAAAATGACCAAATACAAAAGAGAAAGTGATAAATGGAAGACATTAACGAGAAATGTGGCAACATTTTTGGTAGTTGAGAACACGCCACTCTGCACTGTAGAGAAACCTACTTTCATAGAAATGCTTCAGTCGATTGATAAACAGTACAGTTCCAAGCAAAAAATACTTTTCAAACACTGTCATTCCTCAACTATTCAATGAAACGAAGGAGAAAATGATCACGGAACTACACGACCTTGATTTCTTTCCCGCCGTGACTGATATGGGTTCCAGCATTAATATGACTCCGTTTATGAGTCTGACTGTACATTTAATCCTCAAAAACTGGGATCTTGCAGACTGAGTTCACACCAGAAAGTCATACGGTAGATAATTCAGCAGAATCTCTCCACAGCGCATTCAAAGAATGGGGATTAAATGAAAACAAATCTTGCATGCATCATGACACAGACTCTGCCTCTCTATGACATCCTTTTTATAGCTAATCATGTTACATACCTGATGTCAATTAACTTAATTAGTTGCTAGATGACCTGTAGCATTCATTGCATTTGAAAGGAGCTCATTCAGTGGATAAAGGTGTAACATTTCTCTGTTTAAACATTTGTTATGTTCTCTGTTCTGTTGTGAATAAAATATTGGCTCATGTGATCTGAAACTCTTTAAGTTTAAATTTTATTCAAAAAAAAAAAAAACTTACCAACATTTCCAGTAACTGGATTGTAATAGGTAAGCAAACTTATGGCCAGAATTTCAGTGTCTCTGTAGCAGCCGGATATTTTGATACACTCATGCTCACCTTGTGTTCACGTATATAACAAGTTCTCCTCCTCTGTGCTTCCCGCGAGCTTTAGTGTCTCTATCCGCCCTGACTGTGCTGAAGCTGGGAAGCTCCTCGTTAGCATTCGGTATGCTAGTCGTGAGCCACCTTTCACAGAAATGTAACAGGTACAGAAAGTATTATTTTCATGTGAATTTAGAGTTACACAAAAAATATTGTACCTGATAGGCCTGTCTGTGTGTGTGCATCTTCCCCTTTAAATTTCTGAATGCAATGTTGAACCTAATTTCCTGCCTCTTCCCTTTCTGCATTGTCTCTGCATGGGAGAGGTGGGTTTCTAATGAGCTCTGATTAATCTAATTT
This sequence comes from Barbus barbus, assembly GCF_936440315.1. Classification (NCBI taxonomy): domain Eukaryota; kingdom Metazoa; phylum Chordata; class Actinopteri; order Cypriniformes; family Cyprinidae; genus Barbus; species Barbus barbus. Next base: position 45,386,196 of record NC_136731.1, read on the forward strand.
CATCTTTTTCTTTTGAACTACTTTTGTACTTGAATTTGTCATTTAATCATGTCTGTGACATTATTTTACCTATATATTTGATTATTTTCATATTTCCATCAAGTTTGATCACTTTTCTGTCTGATGTGAACTTGAAACACATGCTAATTACATTGCACTTTATATTCATGTTACAGAAACGGAAAAGGGTGAATTCACACCATATATATGTAGGGCAGTGTTTTGGGTTGACCACAAGATGTCGCTATGACACTGTTGTGTTAGGCCAGTTTCAAGTACTTTTAGCACTGTTTGAGCCTTTTGATGTACTGTAGTGTTGATAGGCGTGTAGTGCGCCATCTTTTCTTCAGTTCATGTTATCAACACTATAGGTAAGATGTGTTAATAGTAGTGGAAGTTTCAATTTAAATTATCTTTGTTGTTATCGCTCTAAAGTTCTATCTATTGAGATATTTTGTGTTCTAAACTGCTAAAGACCTAAATGCAGAGTAATATGGAGAGTTAAAATGTTTTTTTTTTGTTCTCTCTTTGGAGTGTGATTAATACAAGGTGGCTGATGCAAAGCTATGCATGATTATATAAGCAGCGAGAGATTGTTATTGAATTAAATGTGCATTGAAATGTATTTTACTAGATCAACCTTAAGTGAGTTCATGTTATCAACACTATAGATGCCGTGCTGTGGAATAAACGGTCAAGCCACGATCCCGAACCCCTCTGTGTCCGCGTCTCCTCTCTACCACCACCCACGAACACACACAACACAACGCAGAGAAGCAGTGGCGGTGCTAGAGGCCAGCAAGCACGCAGAGAGCGAGAGGGCTACATATACATACTTTTATGTCTTATCAGAGTAAAAGTCGAACTGTCAGCTGATGTCCGTGTGGTTATTCCATCTAAAAAACACAACGCAAACTACACCGGTTACACAAGCACTATAAACGGCACTCTCTGTAGATCTTGACATTTTTCACCAATGCAGCCAGTTCACATTCCCCTTGATCACAGAATGTACCGAAAGCTTGTATCGCCACTTGTTCCTTAGCTGTTTAGCCTTTAGCTTAGCACCAGCTCTGCAGCCACGATACGGCTTCCTCACCTCGTCAGGAAAATGGGGAATCACACCGGCATGGGACTTTGTTTTCAGTGCAAGCAGTTGATTTCTCGAATAAATGAGTTTCGGCATTTGAGAATCCATATCCGTAGGATAAATGATAATCAAAAACACTAAAAATCATTAACCCTCTGAGCCCGACAAACGCCAATACGCGTTTTGGGGCAGATTTTCCTGATAAGGCAGAAATGAGCTTGAATTACTCTGCCATTTTTGATCGTTCAGATAAGAGCAATACACCATTCGAATCTGTAAGGGGTCTTCTTTTATTTGTATACACTCATAATAACAACTAAACTTTGTGCTTTTGAAGAATAAAGAAAACAAACAGGGTGCGCTCTCTGTCTTCTCCGTCTCCGTGATCTGTTTTCAGAAATGCGTCACTAAAATGAAGTGTAACTCAGCGAATACTCAACACACAGACATGAGAGTTATCTCTATAGAAAGCTTGAAGTGTCTACTGTCAAATGAAGTAAGTCATATCGAAAACAAATATTCTGTGATGAAGTAATCCGTATGAAACCAACACGATGTTCAGTCTGTCCCGTCTAACTCATTATTTCTAATGAGATCCCGCCCCCTCGCGTTCACATGTAAATAACCACGTGACGCGCGCGCTTGGAGACGCCCAACAACAAACACGGAGACTGTTCAACGCTGATATACTGTTAGTTTCTGGAAGAAGACGCGCTGAGTGAAGGCTGCTGATCGATCTAATGAGTAAGTAATGTTTATGTTTTGCATTAGTTAACTGTTATTGTGACAAACTTGAACACATTACTAGATGGGTTGTTCCCAAATTACAACACGATGCATGCTACGCATCTAAGAATGTTTAGACCATGTTTATTATTAATAATCTGTTCACAAATATATTTGAATAGTGTGCTAAACGATAACAATTAGCTATCAGATATAAAATATCCTTTTTTTATATTACGAAGTACATCCTTTTATAGTACAAAGCATGCTTGAGTTTATGACTGCAGAATCATATCCTCTATACTATAAAATCATACATGATGTTCAGGATGGCTATATGACTACAAAATCATAGTTGGGTTTTCCCCAAACTATAATTCCTGACTAAAATGTTTGAAATCCAGTAAAACATTTTGAATATGATGGGCAATTCATTATATTTAAATTTCATGCTTTTTATAAAACAATAAAAGTAATATGAGAGTACATTGTAACATGATGAATGCTACGAGTCTAAGTATGTTTACAACATGTTTATTATTAATAGCCTACTCTGTTCAAAAATAGATTTTAATAGCAATAAACAATAATAATTTGTTTCTCAAAAATAAAATGTTTTTTTTTACGATAATACAAAGCATGAATGAGTCTATGACTACAAAACATATATATATATATATATATATATACATCTCTCTCTCTCTCTCTCTCTATATATATATATATAGAGAGAGAGAGAGAGAGAGAGAGAGATGCTCCTGATATAAACATGCTCACAAATGTTTTTTCTCTTTTTTTGGTTGTTTGTATTTTATTGAATCAGCCACCTGCACCACAGATGAATCCTGCTGACTTTCAGTCTCTTCCAACTGTTTTCCTCGCTGCAGCAACATCAGAAGTTCAGAATCTGTTGCAGGAACGAGTCAAAGTCTGTTCACATCTCTGTGGTTAGATCAGTGCACAATAATGTGTCTTTGACCTTCATTATGTATGTTTTGATTATACTGTGTTGTAAATAAAATACAAATCATTTTAAAAACCCATTTTTTCAGTCTCCTCACTCTGTCTTACCTGCCTCAGTCACAGTCACACTGATGGGTCATTAACAGCTTTAGGGGAGGGCCCTTTGTCTCTCAGGTGAGAATCACTTACTATTCAAGACTATTACCACTCCCTCGCATATTGTCTTTCAATCACAAAACATGTCTTTAAAAATTTAAATCAATATATTGTTTTCTGTGAATGAGTAAGCAGAATGATTTTCACATAATTGTGAAGTAAAAATTCTAGCCTACAAGATTCGGTTCTCAAAAGTCTTGTAAACAATTGTTCTGTATGTGTTTTATGGTCTTATTTCAGTGACTTCAAAATTTTAGTTTTTCACTAACCATGCATAAACGTTGTTTTCTCAAAAACACAATCATGTACATAAATGCTGCTAACATATTAGTGTAGCCCAGTTTGTGCTGTTTACAGTGTTATTAGACTTTAGCCATTTATATTTTTATAAGCAACTGAAAAAAGCACAAATGTCAGGGCATGTTGAAAGTTCTCCAGGCCCCCAAAACACCCTCAGGGCCCAGAGGGTTAATGATAATAAATGCCACTCATGGCGGTGCCAGAAGACGATATTTGAGAAAATACATGTTTTGGTCCTGACCTGCCCGCTCCTCATTTTGGTTGTGTTTTCATTTCTCTTTCAGTTATTTCCTTGTTTCACGAGTTCACACTTACATATATTTAGCACGAGTTACGTAATGCGTATTTGGCGAGTATGGTAATACGTAGTTGGCGTGCTGTCCTGGGGAAGGGCTCTGAGCTCGGGAATGGCCCGAACCCAGAGTATCCCCCAAAAAGCAATGGGTGTAAGACAGCCGCCAGACTGAGATCCCCCCCAAAATACGCACTAGAGATCTGGCGGGAGCTAGTTACGAGGAGTGGCCTGTATTGCAGGGCCGGGGGAGCCTATGAGCTCTGAGGGAGCGTATTGGCATGCATGGTTAGGCCCCACCGGTCGCTGGTGTGAACTGCGTGGTTTAGGGCGACCGGTCGGGGAGGGCTCGACCGAAGCTCAACGGTGTGCTCATCACGTTGGGACGGGTGAGCCCTGCCCGCCGATGGAGGAGCAGCTGGTTAAGGCCCTGACCAGGAGGACCCGAGTTGCCTGCAGTGGGATAGTTCACGGAGTCGGCGTACGGGCTCTACTGGCTGTCAGCCCCTGCTAATCAGAGGACAGAGGGCGGTTGTCTGGCCGAGGGGGCCCATGAAGCCTCCGGCTTGAGCTCAATACTCCAACGTCGGACAAGTGGGTCCCATCGGCTTGGCAGATAAAAAGAGTTTGGGACGCCCGGCAAGGACGCTCTCGCGACATCCGACGGGAGATCAAGACTCACGACATCGAATGGATGAGCCTCACTTGCGGGCGTCAAGCATAGGAGCCCACCGGGAGACCAGCGTCAACGACTGACACGAGATCAAGACTACGATGTCAGACGGATAGCCTCGCCGACGAGTAGGGAGAAGAGAAAACCCGGAACTGGGAGGGCTCTCGCAGCATCCGAAGGGAGATTGAGACTCACAGAGCATCGAACGGGTAAGCCTCGCCAGGCGGGGGGAAAAGGTGTGAGGCTAGAAGAGACAGTTGGACGGTGTTCGGCAGGCGGACGAGACCCTTGAAAGCTAGGCCTCGTCGCCCGTCGGACGGAAAATTAGGTGGGTGGCCAAGACCGACGCCGACGCTCTACGGGAGGCCAATACTCACTGAGTCTAACGGGTCGGTCTTGCCGACCGTAGGATGAAGCGGTAAGTTGTCTGGCTGTGATACTCTCGCCGACGCCCGACGGGAGCACAATACCCACTGTGTCGGACGGGTAAGCATCTCCAGCTGGACTTGAAAAGGTAAGGTTGTCTGGCCGGGAGGCTCTCGCCGGCGTCCGACGGGAGATCAAGACTCACTGTGTGGAACAGGTAAAGACGGAAAGGTAAAGTTAGGTCGGGACGCTTAGCCGACATCAAACTGGTGGGCTTGCTCACCCGTTTGATGGGCCAGCGGCGCTGACGTAGGAGGAAAAGGTGAGGTTGTCCGGCCGGGAGGCTTTCGCGACATCCGATGGGAGATCAATACTCACGAGTCGGATGTTTAAGCCTCGCCGGTGATGGACTGAAAGCTAATTTCTTGACCGACCGGATGTGTGGCTTTCGACAAGGGTTTGATATTGTGGCTTGAGCAGACGGAAAATGAAAGTCTGTCTTGGCTGGGAGGCTCTCGCCGACGCCCGACGGGGGCACAATACTCACGTTGTCGGACGGGTAAGCCTGCTGAGCGTGGGACTTGAAAAGGTAAGGTTGTCTGGCCGGGATAGCTCTCACCGGCGTCCGTCAGGAGATCTGGCTCGCTGAGTCGGATAAGTGAAGACAGAAAGGTAGAGTTTGTGTGGTCGGGAGACCTCGCCGACATCTGTCTGGAGACTGGCACTCGCAGCATGGATGGGTAAGTCTCGCCGGCCGTAGGATGGAAAAGGTAAGCTTGTCTGGCTAGGGGGCTGTCGCCGACGTCTGGCGGGAGCTCAATGCTCGCTGTGTCAGATGGCTAGGCCTTGCTAGGCGTGAGACTAGAAAAGGTAAGGTTGTCTGGCCGGGAGGCTCTCGCCGGCGTCCGTCGGGAGATCAAGACTCGCTGTGACGGACAGGTAAAGACGGAAAAGATCAGGTTGTGTGGTCGGGAGGCTCTTGCCTAGCATCGACTGGAGATGAAACTCGCAGTCTGGATGGGTAAGTCTCGCCGGCCGTGATATGGAAAAGGAGAGTTGTCTGGCTGGGGAGGCTCTTGCCGGCGTCCAGTGGGAGCATGATACTCACTGTCTCGGACGGGTCAGCGTCGCCAAGCGTGAGACTTGAAAAGGTAAGGTTGTCTGGCCGGGAGGCTCTCGCCGGCGTCCGTCGGGAGATCAAGACTCACTGTGACGGACAGGTAAAGACAGAAAGGTAAAGTTGGGTGGCCGGGAGGCACTTGCCGTCATCTGACTGGAGATGGAAGCTCGCAGCCTGGATGGGTAAGACTCTCCGGCCGCAGGGTGGAAAAGGTAAGTTGTCTGGCTGGGAGGCTCTGGCTGGTGTTTGACAAGATGCGAAGATTCACGGTGTCAGAAGGCTGAGCCTCGCCAAGCGTGAGACTTGAAAAGGTAAGTTAAGAAAGGCTGGAAGGCTCGCACCAATTTATTATATATATATATATATATATTTTTTTTTTTTTTTTTAACACTCTACTCTGAACGGTTTCGCTATAGAGAACTCTTAGGTCTGAGATAGTGGGGTTGGTGTCCGGATCGAATTTAGAGGAGATGGTGAGCATCTCAAAAACCCGACAAAGGCTAAAATGAAAACGGCGTCCGATGGGAGATCAATACTCATGCATTGGACAGATAAGCTTTGCTGGTAGTCGGACAGAAAAAGGCAAGGTTAGCTCAGCCGGGAGGCTCTCGCCGGCATCTGACAGGAGATCAATACTCGCTGTGTCGGACGGGTAAGCCTCGCCGAATGGATGGGTATAGCTTGGAAGCTGAGGTGATGTCGACTTTTGCCAGCCAGGTGCTAAGACCCATGATTTATCATGGATTGCATGATCAATGTCCTACTTTTGGGAGAGAATTCGTCGAGGGGAATCGAGGTGTTTGTGCCGAAACGTATAGTTATGCGGAGCTGACAAATCGTTTAGGTGTTTTTTACCCCAGAATTTCCTATCAGCCACTCCAATGGGCTAATGCTGAGATGGCGGTCGACGAAGAGCTGATCATGAACCCTCGTTTAATTTGCACCGCTTAGGGGAAAACTGAACAGATTATTCCAGTGAAACGGCTGAACATAATGGCGAATTTGAAAAAATGGCAACTATTGATTTCCATATCCAATAGTTTGTTCAAGTTTATTTGTCTAGCGCTTTTTACGATACAAATCGTTGCAAAGCAGCTCTACAGGAAATTAAGTTTCCACAATATATTTATATATTGCAGAACCTTAATATATTTAACTTATGGCAAAGTTGGGTAATTCTGTATGTTGTCTGTATATTGTCATCCTCTGAGGGGTTGGCATTATCTTTTCTCAGGTGTTCAGTCATCTCAGATTATTTAAGGGTTGGATCCAGACTGAAGCTTCTGTAATTCCTAGTTACCACAGGATGCTAATCCCGTGGTAGAAACAGAGAAACAAATAGAGACATAATTAGTGTAGCTGCTGTTCCATCCAAGCAAAAATTATTTGTTCAACCCAAGCTAAGGAATAATGATAATGTACATTTGATCAGATATAACTGCAATACAAGACTACAAAATGCATCACGTGAATGCTTGGCCAAAGAGATGCGTCCCCGATCCAGAGCCAAACAGAGAGAATGCGTCCGAACCCCGAACGCCACCAGGAAGGCTACTCCGGAGCCCAGGAGCCAAACGTGAAAAATCTCCACCTCCCCCAGTGGACTCTGCCATCCTAGGCACCACCAAGTCCAAGAGCCCTGCGACCCTAGGTAGCGGCCTGGACCCCATCGTGGTAGAAGACGAGCTAGGTAAAATAATTTACGACTGATGCTGCGTTTCTGTCGTAAAGAAATGGACAAATGTTAGAGATTAGGTGGACATTTGTATGGATGTTTTAGCCGAACGAGGATAAGATGCACGGTGGCATATAGGCCAGTGGTTCCCAACTCATCCCGGGGACCCCAAGCCACGGCACGCTCCGCATGCCCCCCCCACTTACACACCCGATCCAACTACTCAGCTCATTGATAGAGTCTGCAAGACTTGAAATGGGTGCAGCCCGTGAGAGAGACACACAAAGACACGCAGCGGCCGGGGGCCCTGAGAACCACCGATATAGACGATTGTCTAGCTATTGGAGCCCTCTGTAGGCTTTGGTGTAATGCGTATGTGCATGATATTGTTTAATACATTATATTAAGTTTAACAAAACCATATGTTACTTACTCTTGATACTTTATACAAATGATTATGGCCTATTGGGAAACTGATAGAAGCGTTAAAAAAAAAAGGATGGTATGAGAAAAAGATGTGTGGGTCTGTGTTGCAAGCGGACGCAGCCTTGCGCTTGCGTCGCTTGCTGTGGCTGTAGGCCACAGGAAGGGAGTCTGGAAAACTTGTGTAGCCTGCTCTGCTAACGGAGGTAGCCTCACGCTAGTGTCTGCCACCGGAGGCTGCTGAAAAGGACAAAAGGGGTTATTAGTAGCGGGAGGAAAAAGACTGAGATGTGTGGGCTTGTGTAGCAAGCGGAGACAGCCTCGTGCTTGCTTTTGCTGCTGTAGGCCACAGAAAGTGGCTTGAGATCTTAGCTGGACATGCCGGAATGTCCAGTTAGCCTGCGACGGTGCCGATTTAGCCATTTATTGCACTACCCTAGTAACTTGTTTTTCAAGCAACTAGCAGCAAATGTGGTGATTTAAAAATTAAAGTGGTAAAGTAAATTATATAGATTGGTCCACTGTGATCAATTGTGAAACTTCCTCTTCCACTGTTGGTTTTACCCACAAAACGAAAATTAATCTTATTAATCTTTTCTATCCATTTATTGAAATGCAATGTGTAAATTAATTATGGGTAAAAATGCTGGTGAAAAATAAGGATAGTTGAGTAATCCCAGTGTGTATCCCAAGCACTTGCGCCATGGTTACATAGTGGCATTAACATTCAATGATGTCGCGACGTCCTTTAACAACTTTCATCAACAAATTACCTGCCTTTAGCGAATATACTTGATTATTTGGCAACACTGATGGTTGCGCCGCTAGCGGAGGCTGCCTCGCGCTAGCATCTGGAAACAGAAGCTAGAGGCCCGGCTGCATAAGACGCTGCGGCCGGCAGAAACGCGGTGAAGGCTGAGCCGAAGCAGGAAGCGAGTGAGGCTTTGCTGCGGTGAGAACTGGGGCGGGGCCCAGGCTCGTTAAAGGCCTGCAGCAGAGACCCGACACTTGCGGAGAGCTGGGTCTTTAGCGGGACAATGGTGGTGTCTGCGAGGCGATTTCGGGCTTTCCTCGATCTATTGGCGGCTGGAGTGGATTTAGGAGTGAGGTTGGCTTTGCGGGGTGATGGATGATCGTGTAAATCTGCCTGTTTACCTTCCGCGAGGACGGTGCGTCGGAATTAATCAGTGTTTACCTCAGGCTTGAATACGATCTTCATTCTGATCTGAGGAATAAAGCCAGGTTCGGACGGTAATTGTTTCTCATATGGACGTCTGTAAAGATTAATTTACAAATCACCTCTCAGTGATAAAACTCATGGATTCGACGGCAATTTATTCACAGTGGAGGAGTGATTTCAGTGATCCTGCGAACGCGCTGCTCACGTGGCCAGTCACATGATTGTGTGCTGTAAATAGAATTTATTTTTATTATTATGTAAAATATATTCTTATTATTCCAAGCATATTTTATAATGTATAATCCTATTTATTATTTAATCTCCTGTTTAGAATAGGGATACGTCCTATGGTTGTATATGCGATATATATATCCGTTTATGATACACATTTTAAAATTGTATTGCATACTTGCCGCTGCCATAATAAAGACCCACTTCGAATGTTTACGTGCTTTTCTTCTCTTTCTGCTTTCACTCGCTGTGGTGGAGCAGTTATGAAGTATAATTCTTTTAAATACTTTCCAGCATTTCAGAAAATATTTATGCAAATTACACCGAAGTACAACAGACGTACGGTGTTCGGGAGTGTTCAAAAAGGGGTTAAACGCTGAATTTGAATCGATTTCTTCTCGTAAACTCAGAGATGTGGATTCGGAAGGCAATTAATTACCACACAACCTTGGTGTTTGTCAAAAACCGTAGATAATTCGGCCGGGGATTTTTCGGAGGTGGTGAGAGAAAAACACAGGCGTCTTGGATTCGGACGGCAATTAAATCACCAACTACCCCCTGTATATGGTGAAAATCACTTGCGTCCCCCTGAGAAACAATTACCGTCAGAATCGGGCTTAAGACGCCGGTGGAGGAGAGCATGTAGCTGGTTGAGCAGAAAGCAGCGGCCGTGTCTGGTGGAGAAAGACCGATCCTGGGGCCGGCAGATTGGCCGGAGGATCCGAAAAGATTCCCAGCATAGGTCTCGTGGTTTGGACGGGCGAAGCGGAGTCTGTGATGTAATAGCAAGAGGTGTGGACCGAATGCTGATAGACCGTCAAATGAGTGGAGGTATGTCAGCTGTATTTATGTCTGTGAGTTGATTGACTTGATTGCGTACCACTTGTGTTTAATTAGGCTAAGTATCTGACGTGCTCCTCCCGAACTTTGTTAATAAAACATCATTTAATTTTCAACCCTCTCCTATCATTTGCTTATTTGGTGTCTTGCCTACTAATTATTGCCCGCACTAGTTTGCTGATTTTATTGCTTTCCTCACATTGCTTAACTGGGAAATTCCCTAAACTCTTCCTGGATTAAAGACACCCTATATTTCATTAAAAACATTAGAAACTTGAAGACAATTAGACTTTCTTTTATTTTTCTTTCTTAAATACTTTGTCTCTTTGTCTCAGTATCTCCTAATTTTCCATTATCTTCTGTTGAGAATGTACTTACTTAACTATTTCCACTTTCTCTGTTATCATTGCTATTATTATACATGCATTTATTTATTTATTTTTTGTCATTTGTTGTTTTCTTTCACCCTGAATATGTTTTAAGAAATCATAAATCTCATATGATATAAGTGTTGAATCATTTACATAATATGATGTAGTTCAAACTCTTTAATTTCTAGTTATTTTTTAACACAACATCCATATGTATTTCACCAAGAATTTAACTCTGAACATCGTTGATATGTTTTATTATTTGTATTTGAATATGTCTGCACATTTCTGATTTTAGTGTGTGAACAGGACTTTTATTTTGGAGGGGGGATATGACATCATAAGGCTGTGCCACACTCCTGCTTTGTTGTGATTTGTCTGAAGAAAGGTTTGTGTTTTGAGCATTTGAAGTGTTCCAAACTGTTCTGGCAATTTTATACTGGTAATGATGACTCTTGAATGAATGTTTTATTACTGAGTGTAACATTGTAATGCTTTGTGTAACATATTAGAACTTTTGGGGTTTTATTTTATTTAATTTTTTTTAGCAAAGTGCATGCACATGAGTAACGTTTAGTTTGGATTTATTTTCCTTCTGTTGATTATCCTCATCTTGTCCAAACTCACAGAAACACCTCCACGTGACACACTATTATAAAGATGGCGTTTATTAAAGAGGAAAGTGAAGATATTAGGATTGCAGAAGTATTCAGCATCAAACATGAAGATACTGAGGAACAAACAGGTTGGTTTCTTTCTCAAAGCTCATCTGATTCTTATTCACAGTACAGCTCTACAGAAATTAATGGTATTTCTGAAGAATATCATATGATTATCCTAATTATGGCTTTTATTTGACCTGGAGTGTAGGCCAGGGTTCTAGATACATTAGGAGCGAACCAGCTTTATCAGTTCTAAACAACATAATGATGACTTTAATAATGACATGACTTTTTTTTTTTTTCAGAAGGATATTTACACACGTGCTCTACTGTAGTTATTTACCTGTAGTTGTTAATGATGGGTGTCATCAGATTTCTGTGTTTATGCTTTAATTTTTCATTCTTACTGTTGTTTAGAAAGACAGACAACACAGAAATACATAGAATGTGTCAAGTCACTATTATTTATATAGCGCTTTTAACAATGCAAATTCTATCAAAGCAGCATTACATCAGCTTGACATAAAGCTGGGTGGCTTTATTTCAGCTTTACAGTATTTAGACGGAGAAATAGTTTGTCAAAATAGTGTCATTCTCCTCTGGCCAGACAAAACCAGCGGTTTAAATCTAGGCTAAAGCAGAGTCAGATTGTGCAAAGGACTCATCTGGTTCCTGTGGTCTTGTCCCGATGGCCATCTAGGAGACAGGGTCTTCACTGGCGATCTGTCTCTGGGGCTCATCTAGTTGTCCTGGTCTCCGCTGATGTTCAGGGCTGTAGAGGTCATCTCTAGGTGCAGATCCACCATCTGATCTGGATATGGACTGGATCTGGGTGGCTACGGTGACCTCGGAATAAGAAAGAAACAGACTAATATTAGCGTAGATGCTATTCTTCTAACGTTGTAACAAGTACATTGGGTGTTTTGGGAAGTGTTCTCTGTTCCGGTTGACCTAATTAATGCAGCCTAACAATCTGAATTATAGAAATGTGATAGTGTGTTATGTGTAAGCCAGGTTAAAGAAATGTGTCTTTAATCTAGATTTAAACTGACAGAGTGTGTCTGCCTCCAGAACAGTGTTAGGTAGATTGTTCCAGAGATTGGGTGTTAAATAGGAAAAGGATCTGCCGTCTGCAGTCGATTTTGATATTCTAGGTATTATCAAATGGCCAGAGTTTTGAGAACGCAGCAGACGTGAAGGACTATAATGTGATAAGAGCTCACTCAAGTACTGAGGAGCTAAACCATTCAGGGCTTTATAAGTAATTAACAAGATCTTAAAATGTATATGATGTTTAATAGGGAGCCAGTGCAGTGTTGACAGAACCGGGCTAATGTGGTCATAATTCCTGGTTCTTGTAAGAACTCTAGCTGCTGTATTTTGAACCAGCTGGAATTTGTTTATTAAACGTGCAGAACAACCACCCAATAAAGCATTACAATAATCTAACCTTGAGGTCATGAACGTATGAATTAATGTTTCTGCATTTGACATTGAGAGCATAGGTCGCAATTTAGATACATTTTAAGATGGAAAATGCAGTTTTACAAATGCTAGAAACATGTTTTTCGAAGGAAAGATACAATTTTATCTCCAATAGTTTTGATCTTAGAAGTAAAGTAGTTCATAAAGGCATTACTACTGTGCTGCTGGGTAATGTCTGCACCTGCTGATGTTATTTTTTTTTCATTTAGCCACTGTATTGCATAAATACTTGGGGTTGTGTTTGTGTTCTTCTAAAAGAGTGGTAAAATAAGCAGATCTAGCAGTTTTTAAGGCTTTCCTGTAGGAGAGAGTGTTTTCCCACCAAGCAATACGAAATACCTCTAATTTAGTTTTTCTCCAGCTGCGCTCCATTTTTGGGGCTGCTCTCTTTAGGGTGCGAGTGTGCTCATTATACCACGGTGTTGGACTCTTTTCCTTAATCTTCCTTAAGCGTAAAGGACCAGCCGTATCTAAAGTGCTAGAAAAGCACCATTACTTCAAACAAATTATACTTGAAACCCGACCTCTGAGAAATACTGAAAATATTGTTATAAATTGTAGCAACACCTCCCCCTTTGCCTTCTGGATGCGGCTCATGTTTGTAACAGTAATCATGGGGGGTAGACTTGTTTATAATAATGTTTAATATTGTCATTTTACATTATTGACAAATTATTTTCCTATTTTGATATTGTGCAGTTGCTTTGACACAATTTGCATTGTTAAAAGCGCTATCTAAATAAAGGTGACTTGACATGTGAATCCCTTGCTGCTGACAGATAAACTGTACATGTGGCCAGTGGTGCAGGTGACGATGCAAGGAGAAGCTATTACTCGCCATGATTGCAGAGTAATTCCGACTCACCACTGTTGTTTGATGGACTCGTAAAAAAGGAGCGAGAGAGAAGAAGCAGTAGAAAACGTGAATGGAGACGCGATTGACAAGCTAATAGGCTAAAGGAATGCTAATGCACTGCTACACGCAGAATGTCAAAATGTCTTTTCCCTTGTTTTTTTGAGTTAATGACAAATTAACTGTTTTTGCTTTTATTTCAGAGTTGATTGAAGAAAATGAGGACAAAAAAGTATTGAGTGGATTTGAGGGAAAAAATCACTTCAAAACTGGAGAAAAACATTTGAGATGCTGTCAAAACAAACAGATAATTTTAAGGAAAACAAGAACCAAGAAATTATTTATCTGCACTCAGTGTGGAAAGAGTTTGACCTGCAAATATAGTCTTGATGTTCACATGAGAATTCATACTGGAGAGAAACCTTACAAGTGTTCACACTGTGACAAGAGATTCAATCAGTCATCAGCTTTGAAAACACATGAGATGTTTCACACTGGAGAGAAACCATACAAGTGTTCTCACTGTGACAAGAGATTCAGTCACTCAGGACATCTGAAAACTCACAAGATGATCCACACTGGAGAGGAACCGTACACATGTGATCAGTGCGGGAAGAGTTTCACAATAAAAGCACGCCTTGCAGACCATATGAGAGTTCATACTGGAGAGAAACCATTCACTTGTGATCAGTGTAGAAAAAGTTTCTCACAATCATCATCCCTTAAGTATCACATGAACATCCACACTAGAGAGAAACCATATGCATGTGATCAATGCAGCAAAACGTTTTTGAGAGCTTCAGTCCTGAAGACACACCTGAGAGTTCATACAAAGGAGAAGCCACATTCATGTTATTTGTGTGGAAAGAGTTTTTCACATCTACAAAGTTTGAAAGACCATCAAAAAATTCATACTGGTGTGAGAGAGTACATGTGCTTTGAGTGTGAGAAGACTTTTACTACAGCAAGCTGTTTAAAACAGCACCAGAGGATCCACACTGGAGAGAAACCTTACAAGTGTTCACATTGCGACAAGAGATTCAATCAGTCATCAAATCTGAAAAGACATGAGAGGATCCACACTGGAGAGAAACCGTATCACTGCACTACACTGCACATGTTTCAATCATTCATCTGCTCTACACAGTCATACAAAAAACAATCACAGTAAGTAGATCATCTTCAGATCAAGCACTTTCAGATCTGATTTGCGTCATCAAATGTTCACAATAATGAAAGTGAAGTGACGTGTGGCCAAACATGGTGAGCCATACTCTGAATTTGTGCTCTGTATTTAACCTATCCAAGTGCACACACACCGCAGTGAACACACACACCATGAACACACACCCGGAGCAGTGGGCAGCCAATGCTGTGGCGCCAGGGGAGCAGTTGGGGGTTTAGTGCCTTGATCAAGGGCACCTCAGTTGTGGTACTGAAGGTGGAAAGAGCACTGGTTATTCACTCCCCCACCAACAAAACTTGAACCTGTGACCTTCGGGTTAGGCGATCCATAATGCAGTAAAATATCATCTGGATAAATCCATTCTAACCAGACATTACAAGTAACATATAAAGAGACATTATCTATAGTTTTTATAGTGAATAAAGTTCATCTTCATTTTCAAAACCTGCAGATTCAACTATGAGATTCAGATCAACTCAAAGATGGAGTTTGTCCACAAAGAATAATGTCAAAAAGTTTAATTCTTGTAAGTCATTTTATTTTATGATATTAATGATACCAGTGTGCTTTCTTATATTATGTTCAATTGTCTTATACTGCATATGTGTCACTTGTAGTTTGCTTACTCTTTCATGAAGGAAAGTAGAAGTTTTTACAAACCGTTCTTGTTCAGGAAGCTGAAGAAGAGACTGTAACACTTTTAAGAAAGACAAGTTTATTTAAAATTTTGTTCTTCACTGTTGTTTCTAAAATGACTTCTTAAAAATCCTCTCATGATGTATTTAAGAAATGCAGATGCATGATATACTGTTATGTAGCTTTGTAATTGATCCTTCTTTGCTTCTCTTTGTACCTGGTAATAAAAGCAAATCTCTCCCGCGAACTGCCAAAATACAGACAGCACATCACATGTCCGACCAGAGACAGTAATATATTGGATCACTGTTACACAACAATAAAGGACGCATATCACTCGGTTCCACAAGCAGCTTTAGGACTCTCTGGTCACTGTTTGGTTCATCTTATTCCATCCTACAGGCAGAAACTTAAATCTGCAAAGCCTGTATTAAGATCTGTTAAAAGATGGACTAACGAAACAGAGCGGGATTTACAAGCCTGTTTCGACCTCAATGATTGGACTGTTTTTGAAGCCGTTGACACCAATCTGGACGAGCTCACAGAGACTGTAAATATCAGTTTCTGTGAGGATATGTGCATTCCTAACAGGACTCATCTAATCTACAACAACGACAAACCATGGTTCACTGCCAAACTCAGACAGCTCCGTCAGGCCAAAGAAGATGCTTACAGAAAGGGGGATAAAGTCTTGTATAAACAGGCCAAATACACACTGGAAAAGGAGATCAGAGTGGCAAAGAGGAATTATTCTGACAAGCTCAGGAAAAAAATCTCTTCCAGTGATCCTGCTTCAGTGTGGAAAGGAATGAAGGATATCACCAGTTACAAAACACCACCCCCCAGCACTCTGGAGAATCAACACCTGGCAGACGACTTAAACAAGTTATTTTGTCGTTTTGAACGATCACCCCACACCCGCCCAGAACACCCCTCCACACAACCATTCACACCTCCAGCAACCCCTCTCTCCCCCACACCTACAATTCAAATCAGCGAAGATGATGTGTGCCAGGTCTTCAGGAAGAACAAAAGAAGGGAAGCACCAGGCCCAGATGGTGTGTCACCAGCCTGCCTAAAAATCTGTGCTGATCAGCTGGCCCCCATCTTCACACAGATCTTCAATAGATCACCGGAGCTGTGTGAAGTCCCCTCATGCTTCAAACGCTCCACCATCATCCCCATCCCAAAGAAATCCAAAATTACTGGACTTTATGACTTGGTAAATCCACATCCGGCACTCGTACCATCAGCACTGGAGCTCCTCAGGGCTGCGTTCTCTCCCCACTGCTCTTCTCCCTCTACACCAACACCTGCACATCTAAAGACCCCTCTGTCAAGCTCCTGAAGTTCGCAGACGACACCACACTGATCGGCCTCATCCAGGACGGTGACGAGTCTGCTTACAGACAGGAGGTTAAGGAGCTGGCTGTCTGGTGCAGTCTCAACAACCTGGAGCTTAACACGCTCAAAACTGTGGAGATGATCGTGGACTTCAGGAGAAACCCCCCTGCTCTCCCCCCACTCACCATCATGAACAGCACTGTGACTGCAGTGGAGTCATTCAGATTCCTGGGCACCACCATCTCTCAGGACCTGAAGTGGGAGATTCACATTGACTCCATTGTCAGGAAGGCCCAGCAGAGGTTGTACTTTCTTCACCAGCTGAGGAAGTTCAACCTGCCACAGGAGCTGCTGAAACAGTTCTACTCCGCCATCATTGAATCCATCCTCTGCACTTCAATAACTGTCTGGTTCAGCTCAGCTACCAAATCTGACCTCAGAAGACTACGGAGGGTAGTCCGCACTGCTGAGCGAATCATTGGTACATTGGTACCCCTCCCCACTCTCCAAGAACTGTACTTATCCAGAGTGAGCAAAAGGGCTGGTAAAATCACTCTGGACCCCTCACACCCAGCACACTCCCTCTTTGAAATGTTACAGTCTGGTCGACGTTACAGAGCTCTGAGCACCAGAACGACCAGACACAGGAACAGTTTCTTCCCTCAGGCAATCCATCTCATGAACACTCAACAATAAACGTGGAACACACAACTATAATACACTATCCATTCACCACACTCACTTATTTTATTTGTATTTTCTCATTTCTAATTGGCACATACTTGACCTGTACATACATAGTTGTTTATATTATATATTGTGTTTTTGCTGCTTTGTACATTGCCTATTTGGATATTTGTATATTATTATTTTATTACCTGTGTCCTGTCCTGTTGCTGTCTTTCTGTTGCACTGTGGAGCTTCTGTCACTACAACAAATTCCTTGTATGTGTAAACATACCTGGCCAATAAAGCTCATTCTGATTCTGATTCTGATTCTAAACCGACTAAATATAAAGACCATAATATTGATAAGTTCTGACGTGATCGGTTCTGCTTTCAGTACTGGAAAAATGAAAGGAACACACTTATTTTGAAAATCGGCTCATTTTACAACTCCCCAACAGTTAAACAGTTGTGTTTTACCGTTTTTGAATCTATTCAGCCGATCTCTGGGTCCGGAAGTAGCACTTTTAGCTTAGCTTAGCTTAGCATAGATCATTGAATCTGATTAGACCATTAGCATCTCGCTCAAAAATGACCAAAGAGTTTCGATAATTTTCCTATTTAAAGCTTGACTCTTCTGTAGTTACATTGTGTACTAAGACCGACGGAAAATTATATTACGCAGCACCTAAAAAGACTTCCCCAGCTATATCATAACTAGTTACCTAGCTGGGGACTACTTTCAGGCGCTGCGTAATATCACTGTGCCTGCTGCACCCATGGTACGGCAGCAAAGTTCGTTGATTATTACGCCAGAATGAGAGTATAGTTCCTAGCCATATCGGCCTAGAAAATTGCAACTTTTCATTTTCCGTCGGTCTTAGTACACGATGTAACTACAGAAGAGTCAAGCTTTAAATAGGAAAATTATAAAAACTCTTTGGTCATTTTTGAGCGAGATGCTAATGGTCTAATCCAATTCAATGACCTATGCTAAGCTAAGCTAAAAGTGCTACCGCCAGACCCGGAGATCGGCTGAATAGATTCAAAAATGGTAAAACTCAACTGTTTAACTCTAGGGGAGTTGTAAAATGAGCCTATTTTCAAAAAAAGTGGAGTGTTCCTTTAAGGAAATACACTTACAATTTATTATTGCTACATAAAAGTTATCAAGCTAATTGTATCTTGTGAACCGTTTATATGTACGATAAAATTTACCGTACAGTATCTTGCTACAAATGTTTCAACAATTTCCTTAACAGCATGCATTTTGAAGCAGTTTATTTAAATGTTGGTTAAATTAATAATTAATTCAACATTTATACATGGATGTTGCTCAATCAGGACAAAAATATACATGCATCATAACATCATTCAGAGAAATAACTGACAACGTACGGTGCTGACTTAAAGACAAAACAGTTCTTTTGAAAATGAAAGTTTCTACAATATATTTAGTAGTAGCTTATCAGGGGTGACTGTCAAGTTGATGTAGATATGGCAGAAATGTAAGGTAAAAATCAGTTAATGATGTAATCAAACAGATAATTAACACCATTGACAGCAATGATTATATGTTCCAATCAAGCTTAAGGCAAAATCTGGTAGTTATGTTGTTTGAGGTTTGGCATCATCTGAGATCCCCTGAGGGGTTGGTATCATATCTTCTCATGTTTTCTGGATCCAGACTGAAGCTTGTTACCACGGGATGTAAATCCCGATTGTAGCGTGATAGACTAGTTAGGTATGCAGGAGCTAAACTATTTAGGGACTTTTAAGCAAGTAATAATATTTTGCAACTGATACAGAACTGAATACGTAGCCAGTGCAGAGACTGTAAAATTGGAGTAATATGATCACATTTTCTTGACCTGGTAAGGACTCTAGTCACTGCATTTTGGACTATCTGTAGCTTCTTTATAGAAGATGCAGGACAACCAGCTAGCAGTGCATTACAATAGTCCAGTCTAGAGGTCATGAATGCATGAACTAGCTTTTCTGCATCAGAAACAGGTAGCATGTTTCATAGTTTAGCAATGTTTCTAAGATGGCAGAATGCTGTATTTTCAAAAGATAAGTTGCTGTCTAATATAACACCCAGATTTTTTACTTTAGAGGAAGTAAGCTGACCATATACAAGTGACCAAGAAAAGTTTTTTGGCCAAAGCCACTGATCCCTGTCTCCAAGATTTACCACAGGGACATGAACTACACCTTGGTCCACAGGCAAAAGACATTTTGAGATGAGAATATTAGCAGGTAAAACACACTCAACACAGAAAAAACAATTAAGAATATTCATACCAAGAAGGCCTGGAATTGAGAGCTTTTGTTGCTTTTTCAAGAAATCTTTGGTTTGATTAGTGATTAGTATTCCCATCTTAGGGAGAACTCAAAACCACAACCTCTAGCTCCAAATAAACAAGATTTTCCAATCCATTAGCAGCCTTTAACTGTAGCCAACTACATGGCTGCAGACGGTCCTTAATATGTGTAGGGAAACTCTCCGTGATCATAGACACCATAGACCCGGTGTCTAATAAGCAAGGGCTTTTGACACCCCTGAATGAAACTTCCACCACAGGACACTGACTAATAAGCTGAGGCAAAATACCATGTATTGATCCATTTGAGAGGCAAAAAAATAAGGGGAAAAGGGAAGTGGTGTGTGGCCAAGTATGGTGACCCATACTCGGAATTTGTGCTCTGCATTTAACCCATCCAAGTGTACATACACCCGGAGCAGTGGGCAGCCATTGCTGCGGCGCCCGGGGAGCAGTTGGGGGATCGGTGCCTTGCTCAAGGGTCTCACCTCAGTCGTGGTATTGAAGGTGGAGAGAGCACTGGTTATTCACCCCCACCCCCCCTACAATCCCTGCCGGACCTGAGACTAGAAACCCACGACCTTTTGGGTTACAAGTCCAACTCTATCCATTAGGCCATGACTGCCCCAAGTGTTAAGTGTTAAAAGGGCAAACACTTCGAATCTCCAGAGTCATCTCCGGTCATATAACGCAGCTGCGAACACTCAACTCATGTCTTCTGAACGCAAACGCCTAGCTAGTCAGCTAGATATCGCCTTCTCAAAAATGACCAAATACAAAAGAGAAAGTGATAAATGGAAGACATTAACGAGAAATGTGGCAACATTTTTGGTAGTTGAGAACACGCCGCTCTGCACTGTAGAGAAACCTACTTTCATAGAAATGCTTCAGTCGATTGATAAACAGTACAGTTCCAAGCAAAAAATACTTTTCAAACACTGTCATTCCTCAACTATTCAATGAAACGAAGGAGAAAATGATCACGGAACTACACGACCTTGATTTCTTTCCCGCCGTGACTGATATGGGTTCCAGCATTAATATGACTCCGTTTATGAGTCTGACTGTACATTTCATCCTCAAAAACTGGGATCTTGCAGACTGAGTTCACACCAGAAAGTCATACGGTAGATAATTCAGCAGAATCTCTCCACAGCGCATTCAAAGAATGGGGATTAAATGAAAACAAATCTTGCATGCATCATGACACAGACTCTGCCTCTCTATGACATCCTTTTTATAGCTAATCATGTTACATACCTGATGTCAATTAACTTAATTAGTTGCTAAAAAAAAATCATTTTTGTATTGATTTGTAGAATTCAGTTTTAAGTGCACTTTGTCTCTTTGTCTCAGTATCTCTTAATTTTCCATTATCTTCTGATGATAATGTACTTAACTACTTCCACTATGACATTCGTTTTTATCATTGCTATTTTTATTTATTTATTTGTTGTTGTTTTTTTCACCCTGAATGTATTTTAAGAAATCATAAATCTCTCACACACACACACACACACACACACACACACACACACACACACACACACACACACACACATATATATATATGTGTGTGTGTGTGTGTGTGTGTGTGTGTGTGTGTTGAATCATTTACAGAATCTCATATCAGATGTAATTCAAACTCTCTACTTATTTTTTAGCACAGCATCCTTATGTATTTCACTAAGAATTTAACTCTGAACATCACTGATGTGTTTTATTATTTGCATGTAAATATGTTTGCACATTTCTGATTTTAGCAGTGCTTCTGGTGTCAGTTCACTCACTCGTTTTCATGCACTCCTTCAAGTGAACTGTATGAGTGCACTAATGTAGGGACTAGTGAATGAGGGTATAGGGGGCGATTTTCGGATTTTAGTGTGTGAACGGGACTTTTATTTTGGAGGGGAGATATGACATCATAAGGCTGTGCCACACTCCTGCTCTGTTGGAGTAACGAGTAACATTTAGTTTGGATTTATTTTCCTTCTGTTGATTATCCTCATCTTGTCCAAACTCACAGAAACACATCCACGTGACACACTATTATAAAGATGGCGTTTATTAAAGAGGAAAGTGAAGATATTAGGATTGCAGAAGTATTCAGCATCAAACACGAAGATACTGAGGAACAAACAGGTTGGTTTCTTTCTCAAAGCTCATCTGATTCTTATTCACAGTACAGCTCTACAGAAATTAATCATATTTCTGAAGTATGTCATATAGGGTTGCCACTATATGACATACTTCAGAATATATGACATACTTCCCCCCCCCCCCTCCTAAAGAAAACAAAACCATAAAGCATGAGAAAACATGTTCGAGTATGCAACAAAACACATTAATAATATTTTAAATTTGATTATTTATAATTATAAATGACCTGGATGGTAATTTGCCTGTATAAATGACCAGCTGTTACCTGGATGGGATGAATTCTCATTATTTATTTATTTTTATTCATTATCTTAAATTAAGACTACATTATTATGTAATTATTTGTCCCATTTTATTCTAAATTTAAAAATTTTTATCTAAACATTTTTATAATGCCAAATTGTATTTGACATGATTATTTATTATGTAGCCTATATATTTGATTAATATAAACGATAAATTAATAAATAGGGTCTAACATTAATTATAATCTATTAATTTGTCTAATCATGTCTAAAAATCAGGGCTTGAATTGAGGGGGGATGGCATCCCTCTGGTAGAAAACAAATGACAAAAAGCATCCCCCCTTACCATCCGCTTTGGATTATTAATTGTGTGTATTAAGTAAAACTTATCATGCACATGAAATGCTAAAATTCTCTACTTATGATCATTTACGAACTAAATAACGGCGACTGGCCAATCAGAACTCAGTGCTGTAACAAGCTGGGAACAAGTGGAAGCAATCTTAGAATTTTTCGCCAAAATGGTTCAAGTGCAACGTTTGAAGTTCTTTAAAAAGAAGACAACAGAAGGTATTATTATTTATTTATGTTTTTATATTCATTGCACATACACTGTACTTTTCTGTATATCAGCACATGTGTGCGAGGCCACAAACTCAAATGTGCTGTTAGTTTTATACAGCAGTGCATAGCAACACTTCAGATGGCCCGCGTCCCAATGTGCACACTATCATCCTAAATTCTATGTGATAGTAGTAATTTACTATTTAGGTCACATTGGGATGCAGGAATGGTCTCACTGGTTTCCTTTCTATTGAATCAGCCGTTTTGAATGAATCGTTTGATTTGAATGATTCAGTAACAGGGACTTGCTGCCACCAACTGGCTGTTTTACCGTCATTTATTTACACTAGACGGACCTAAATCAGCCAAGGTGCCAGCACAAAAACACATTCAGCTAAATATTGTTAAATTATCAATATTGACCAAAAGTCCTCTATTTCAGGCCCCAGAAGAATAAAATGAGACCAAATTTTATAATCATTGTGTAAAATTAACCCCCACCCCCTCCCCCCTGGATGGTTTTTACAAATCGACCTCTGCTAATAATAATGATGTCTACCAAGCTCTGATATGGAATATTATATTAATAGACTATCCAAGTCTTATTAAAACAGTAGGCCTATACCTTTAGAAGCATGGATGTGTCTGTCACTTTAAAGGAATGGTTCACCCAAAAATGACAAATTCTGTCATAATTTACCCAGGTTGTTCTAAACCTGCAAACAGCTGTTTCTTCTGTTGAACACAAAAGAAGACAGGCCTACTTTGAAGAATGTTGGTAACTAAACAGCTGCTGGTCCTCAGTGACTTCCATAGTAGAGAAAAAATACTATCAAGAGTCATTGGGTTTGGCTAACCACATTCTTCTTTTATGTTCAACAGAAGAAATAATGTATTACAGGTTTAGAACAACTTGTGGGTGTGTAAACAATGACAGAATTGTAATTTTTTGGGTGAACTATCCCTTTAAGTCAGACAGCCCACCAATTAGTTATTGGACCGAAAACATTGATAACGTTCTCATTCAGCCCTCCATCTTCATCTTGAGAACCATGTGGATGTGAGCTCCAGATGTTTTAAACCGTGCAGGTTTACCGCTCGTGTGAAAGGGCTTTAACGGCACCGCTCTGAAGACTCCGTCGCTATGGAAAGAAAGACGCCAAAATATAATCACACACAAATGACCTTCCCTAATACTTCTTATGAAATTTGATTTCATTATAATTGCTATTAGTATTATAAACAGTGCAAAATACTTATTTGTTTATTCAAATATATTTGGACTGTAAAATACAGGAAAAATCATCATTTTCCCTTTAAATACAGGACAATTTCGTATTTTAAGGGATGGGTGGCAACCCTAATATCATATGATTATCCTAATTATGGCTTTTATTTGACCTGGAGTGTAGGCTAAAGGGATGGTTCACCCAAACATTAAAATGACCCCATAATTTACAGGCCCTGGCTAATTTACTGCCCTAGTCAAGATTTTACCTGGTGCCCCTGGCCTCACATTAACATTATTGAATATTAACTAACTTGAACTAACAATGAACAATACATTTGTAACAGTATTTATTACTTTTGTTAGCATTAGTTATTGACCTTAGTTACTTTATTTTAAATAGTTTCCAGAGAAACTATACAAATATGGGTGCTGCCTAAGTCCCTTTATAAATGAAACACAATTAAACATCAATAATAATTACAGCTGACATTCCTGCACAAAACTGTGTTCATTTGAACACTTCTCTAGCATACAGTAGGCTACTGTTTAATCTTCAGAATAAATGTGAAAACTGTTCGATTTCCAGTAGATGTCAGCAATGATTCTCATGTTATCACCATGAATTGTACTGAGAAACGTACAGTTTTGGTTCCTTGCCGCTGTCGCTGTTGATTGCACAGATACTATTTAAACTGAACTGAGCTGGACGAGGACATCTCTGAATTCAATATTGAAATGCCTTTAACTGAAAATTGAGTGTTTATTCTTGTCATTTTACATTATTGACACACTATTTTCCTATTATGATGTTGGAAAGTTGCTTTGACACAATCTATAATGTTAAAAACACTATATACAGTGGGGAAAAAAATATTTGATCCCCTGCTGATTTTGTACGTTTGCCCACTTACAAAGAAATTATCGTTTTAATTTTTAATTATGTTTATTTGAACAGTGAAACAGACAGACAGAAAAATCAAGATTTTTTTTTTAAAAAAGTTATAAATTAATTCAAATTTTAATGAGTGAAATAAGTATTTGATCCCCTATCAATCAGCAAGATTTCTTGCTCCCAGGTGTCTTTTATACAGGTAAGGAGCTGAGATTAGGAGCACTCTCTTAAAGGAAGTGCTCCTAATCTCAGTTTGTTACCTGTATAAAAGACACCTGTCCACGGAAGCAATCAGTCAGTTTCCAAACTCTCCACCATGGCCAAGACCAAAGAGCTGTCCGGGGATGCCAGGGACAAGATTGTAGACCTACACAAGGCTGGAATGGGCTACAAGACCATCGCCAAGCAGCTTGGTGTGAAAGTGACAACAGTTGGTGTGATTATTCGCAAATGGAAGAAACACAAAAAATAAATGTCAATCTCCCTCGGTCTGGGACTCCATGCAAGATCTCATCTCGTGGAGTTTCAATGATCATAAGAACGTGAGGAATCAGCCCAGAACTACACGGGGGGATGATCTCAAGGCAGCTGGGACCATAGTCACCAAGAAAACAATTAGTAACACACTGTGCCGTGAAGGACTGAAATCCTGCAGCACCCGCAAGGTCCCCCGGCTCAAGAAAGCACATGTACAGGCCCTTCTGAAGTTTGCCAGTTATTCAGAGGAGAACTGGGTGACAGTGTTGTGGTCAGATGAGACCAAAATCCAGCTCATTGGCATCAACTCAACTCACCGTGTTTGGAGGAGGAATACTGACTATGACCCCAAGAACACCATCCCCACCGTCAAACATGGAGGTGGAAACATTATGCTTTGGGGGTGTTTTTCTGCTAAGGGGACAGGACAACTGCACCACATCAAAGGGACTAGGGACGGGGCGATGTACTGTCAGGGTCAGGGCATTGAAAATGGGTGGTGGATGGGTATTCCAGCATGACAATGACCCAAACCACATGGCCAAGACAACAAAGGAGTGACTCAAGAAGAAGCACATTAAGGTCCTGGAGTGGCCTAACCAGTCTCCAGACCTTAATCAAATAGAAAATCTGGGGAAAGTTTGAGTTGCCAAACGCCAGCCTAAAAACCTTAATGACTCGGAGAGGATCTGCATAGAGGAGTGAGACAAAATCCCTCCTGAGATGTGTGCAAACCTGGTGGCCAACTACAAGAAACATCTGACCTCTGTGATTGCCAACAAGCGTTTTGCCACCAAGTACTAAGTCATGTTTTGCGAAGGGGTCAAATACTTATTTCACTCATCAAAATGCAAATCAATTTATAACTGTTTTGAAATGCGTTTTTCTGGATTTTTTGTTGTTGTTATTCTGTCTCTAACAGTTAAAAAAAACCTACCATTAAAATTATACACTGATCATTTCTTTGTAAGTGGGCAAACATACAAAATCAGCAGGGGATTAAATAAATTTTTTCCCCACTGTAAATAAATAAAGGTGACCTCTTTAAAGTGAATTTTATTTTACTAGTTTAATAAGCCCAGATATATACAAACATTATTAAATTAGCCAATTCAAATTAGAAATACAATAAATCCCCCAAAACTACACAACTGTAGTGTAAAACGTGCTGTCATGTTACATGAAAAATATCACTTATGTTACAAAATCTCGGATCCCTGGAACTCCAGACATTGGGTCTCATTCACTAATAAGTGCGTACGTTTTTCGTATTTATACGCACATTTGAACTTCTCACAAAAACTTTCCGCCTAATTCACAACACGTGCGTACGCACATGAGCTTGTTCTTAAACTCGTTCTTCTGTTAGTGAATCTGGAGTCTTCTAAAAGAGCGCCCGCGTGCACGAGGTTAGTGATTAGCATAATACACGCCCACACCAGCTCCATATAAGGGCTTTCCGCAAAGCGGCACTCGTCTAGAGAAAGACAATTATGGCATCGAAACAAAAGACAAAGAAAAATAACTTTAACGATAATGAACGTGAGGTTTTGCTGTCGGAGGTGGAAGCCAGAAAAAATGTGTTATTTAAAAGCAACTGAACAGCCATTCGTCACTCTCAGCAAACATATCTGTGCGCCAGAGCCGGCGCCAGGGCACCTCCATCGGGGGGCATTTAAATTTCTAGGGGGGCACAAATCACGTTGTGTGTGTGGGGGGGGTATTCGTGAAGAGCGTGCAATCTGTGACCGCGTGCAGTTGCTGACGCTCGCTAAAGCGTTCAATTGCTTTCTTATGTGCGTTGTTTTATCGGTACTTTCGCTTTCAAAATCGATCGCGTTCAGCAAGGAGGGGAGAGGATGGAAAGTGGGGAGGCACAGTAACTCGTTTGGGGGGCCACGGCCCACGAGTGCCCCCCTTGGCGCCGGCCCTGCTCTAAAGACGCGCTCTCTCCTTCGAGCACGCGCCGCAATGTCTTCAAGCAGTACCAAGTGTGCCGTGCCTCCAAACACAAGGTGAGACACAATAATCACCGTTTATATAAGCATAGATCAGGTGATTTGTTGTTTGGACCTCTAATTTTATATATATATATATATATATATATATATATATATATATATATTTATATAATTGGACCTCTAATTATACTTTATAAATTTTAACGTCTAGTTACTTTTCACCCACCCTGTACATAACATATCTAATTATATGTGGGGTTCTTTATACATGCTTATAAGGCCCCGGGCGTACATGATTATTGCGTACGTGTGGTATAAGTTGTTCTTGAATTTTTTCGTACATTTAGAATAAATTTTAGTACGAAAGTTTTTGATGAATCATGATTTATTCGTGAAAACGTCACATTTTCGTCACATTTCACGCAAAAAAATCGTGCGTACCCATGTTTAGTGAATGAGACCCATTGTTTTACCCTGTAGTGAAAATCACGTTTTTTTACATGCTGTTTATTTGTCTATGTGGTGTTTTTAATATGCTTTTAGACAAATCATGTGCCAATCCATTAATCAACACCATTACTGAGCATTTTCTCCTTAAAGCTGTAGTTTCTCAATGGCTGACCCAGAAATGCAGTTTGAAACAGCCCTCGGGTTGCTACGTCACAAACCAATAACCAATCACGTCAAGGGATCGATTCCCATCACTAGCATGCAAAATATACCAATACCAGCACAAAACCAAACATAAATTAGAGCAAAAAAACCCATGAAGCATGGTTTAATGTGAATTTAGAACTGCTAACTTGCATTATAACCCGCGACAACGGTGTAAAGGTAGCCCGGAGTCAGTCCCACCTCTCCCGCATCGGCGTCTGCACTTCACATGCGTATGCTCGCGGGCACGAATTGGAGTCACAAACGGCTGCATTCAGTCTTAAAGGCATTTTGAGGACACAACATCGTCAAGTAAGTAACTTTAACGAATATTATAGGATTCACTGTAGTTGTCCGCTAGTAAAAACATAGTTTTATCAGTTATTATCCGTGTAGGCCATTGTTTTGCGTTTACTACAGTTCAGTGGATCAGGAGGCGCTGGCTGGTGTGACTGAGTGGAGGCGGGGCTAATTAGCATATTCAGCGTATAGATCAGCGTATAGTAAATGAGGCAAGGGTGTTTAGTTACATTCAAGCTATTTTAAGGCATGAGAAAATTATTTTCACAAGAAAAAACATTTAAATGTCATTTTATTGATCAAAGATAAGTTTTAAGGGATAAAATATTTGACTATAGGGGGACTTTAAACTTAATACTATAGGCCTGGGGTGCCCAAACTCGGTCCTAAAATATGGGAGTGACAACCGCATTCGAGAACTGCATTAACTCCCAAAAAATACAGGTAGTGACAACCGTATTTACGTATTTATTAATTTTACGCAGTGTTTACAGAACTGAACTGAACAACTAGTTGTTAATGACGTATTTGAACGTGCATCAGTGTATTCGTCTGTATGTGAGATGCAAGAAAATAACTGTGAAAGAAGTCTTAACTGAATATGGGGCTAGCTGCGTTCATGAGCCTTGCTATAAAGTGTCATTGTTGCCAGATCTTCATAGAAGAAGAAAAAACACACAAAAAAACAACAACAAACAAGGACACGCATACAAAAACACTAAAACACCCAAATGCTTTGTTTTATAACACCAAAAAAAAAAAATCCTATATCTCATATCCACAACAGACCACTTTATGAACTTCATGAATCTTTATGAGCTAAGACCAAACAACATGCCTAAAAGCGCTTGTAAATATGAGGACATGGCAACACTGCAAGACAGTGCTCTCTAAAGCAGCCTCCAGAGCATAAACACAACACTGCACATCTATCAGCGGTAGTTTAGTTCAGCGGTAGTTAATCGACGGACAAAAAGAGTCTTTTGTCAAAAAACAGCACATAACAAACGGATGAACTTTTATTCACTCCCGCAAGATGACAGAAAGCTGCTATGGTTACAAATGCTGGAGTGAGTGCTGTTCTGTACACACATGGAACGATCATTTACGGGACTCACTCCCGCAGTAAAATGCGGTTGTCACTCCTGAAACTTGTAGTGGGAACGTGGCCCCTGATTTCTTGTTGATTTTGGCAAATCTGCTTCTTCCACACAGATATTCAGCAGGAATATTCCCATCAGTTCACAAGTGAAGACGAGCATCAGATCATCAGGAATAAATCTGTAAAGACTGAGTTTATTAAAGAGGACAGAGAGAAGATGAGAGATCCAGAACCCTGCAGAATCAAACACACTGAAGATACTGAACAACTAACAGGTTGGTGTTTATTCTTCATTATTAGTGAAGAATGCTGACGGTTATAACGTTTCAAGCAGATTTATATTTAGTTTGTTGTAATTGCAAAAATCTTTAGCACTCTGCAATAATATAACTTCAAGTCAAGTCTCAAGTCTGCCTTTATTGTCAATTCTTCCACATGTACAGCACATACATACAGAGAATTGAAATTGCGTTACCCTCAGACCCTTGGTGTAAACAGTTAACATTAAACACGTTCAAATACAGATAATACGGTTTAAACATATGTACATACAACTCTATAGCTATACAAGTAAGGACATTGTAGAAAAAAAATAAAGAAATAGATAAAGTGGCATAAGGCGCATGGCAGATAGTGCAAACCAGTTAAATAAAAACAAAACTGTGCAGATATATGTGTAGTGCAAAAAGAGCTTATCAATCTGAGAACATTGTAGAAAAATAAAAAAAGATAGATAAAGTGACATAAGGCACATGGCAGAATAGATGGAGTGCAAACCAGTTAAATAAAACAAAACTGTGCAGATATATGTGTAGTGCAAAAAAAGCTTGTCAGTCTGTTAAATTGACAACAGAACAGTCTTTTTATGAGACTATCCGAGGAGGTAGTTTGCAGTCAATGCTGGATGAGGTAGTGATCAGTCCAATGCTGCACAAGTGACAGGTGCTGGTCACAGTTTGTAAGTAGGTGGGGGTGGCTGGTCCTGGGGGTGTGGGGAGCCGGAGGGGGGGGGGGGGGTGTCTCATAGTGTCAGAGTTCAGTGTTGTATGGGGTAAAAAGAGGAGAGGGGGGTCAGGGACGGGAGGGAGTTGAGCTTCCTGACAGCCTGATGTATGAAGCTGTCCTTCAGTCTGCTGGTCCTCGCCTGGAGACTCCGTAGTCTCCTCCCTGATGGCAGCAGACTGAAGAAGCTGTGTGCCGGGTGGGTGGGATCACCTGCAATGCGGAGGGCTTTGCGGGTGAGACGGGTGCTGTAAATGTCCTGGAGGGAGGGGAGAGAGACACCAATGATCTTCTCAGCTGCTCTCACTATTCGCTGAAGTGACTTGCGGCAGGATGCGTTGCAAGCGCCATACCACACAGTGATGCAGCTGGTTAGGATGCCTCTGTAGAAGGTGCACATGATGGGGGCCGGGGCTCTGGCTCTTTTGAGTTTGCGGAGGAAGTAGAGACGCTGCTGTGCTTTCTTGGCCAGTGCTACAGTGTTGTTAGTCCAGGAGAGGTCCTCAGTGATGTGCACACCCAGGAACTTGGTGCTGCTCACTCTCTCCACAGTCGCACCGTTGATGGTCAGAGGGGCATGCTGAGTGTGTACTCTCCTGAAGTCAACAACAATCTCCTTCATCTTCTCCACATTCAGAGAGAGATTGTTGTCACTGCACCACCCGGCCAGGCGGCTCACCTCGCTCCTGTAGTTTGTCTCATCTCTGTTGCTGATGAGACCCACCACAGTTGTGTCATCCGCAAACTTA
Organism: Barbus barbus; assembly: GCF_936440315.1. Classification (NCBI taxonomy): domain Eukaryota; kingdom Metazoa; phylum Chordata; class Actinopteri; order Cypriniformes; family Cyprinidae; genus Barbus; species Barbus barbus. The sequence continues at coordinate 45,417,095 of NC_136731.1, forward strand.
ATGATCAGGTTAGAGTTGTGTGACGGTGTGCAGTCGTGGGTCAGCAGAGTGAAGAGGAGGGGGCTCAGCACACATCCTTGGGGGGCCCCAGTGTTCAGTGTGATGGTGCTGGATGTGTTACTGCCAACCCGTACTGCTTGAGGTCTCCCGCTCAGGAAGTCCAACAGCCAGTTGCACAGAGAGGTGTTGAGCCCCAGCTGGACCAGTTTGTGTGTGAGCTGTTGAGGGATGATTGTGTTGAATGCTGAACTGAAGTCTATGAACAGCATCCTGACATATGAGTCTTTTTTGTCCAGATGTGTGAGGGCTGGGTGGAGGGCAGTGGCGATGGCATCATCGGTCGAGCGGTTGGACCTATATGCAAACTGGAAGGGGTCAAGTGAGGGGGGGAGGACAGACTTGATGTGGTGCATGACTAGCCGTTCAAAGCACTTCATGAGAATAGGAGTGAGTGCTATTGGACGGTAGTCATTGAAACAGGATGGAGATGACTTCTTCGGGACTGGAATGATGGTGGTAGCTTTGAAGCATGTGGGGACAACGGCCTGATTTAGCGAGATGTTGAAGATGTCTGTGAAGACATCAGTGAGTTCCACTGCACAGTCTCTCAGTACCAGGAATGTTGTCAGGACCCGGAGCTTTGCGTGCATTGATCCTGCTGAGGGACCTCCTCACGCTGTCCGGGGACAGCGTCATCACCTGGTCACCGGGAGGAGGTGGAGTCTTCTGTGCAGTGGTGCTGTTTTGTGCCTCAAAGCGAGCAAAGAAGGCATTCAGCTCGTTCAGCAGGGGGATGGTGCTGTCACAGGTCTGTGGTGGGGGCTTGTAGTCCGTGATGGTCTGTATCCCCTGCCACAAGCTCCGAGAGTCTCTGCTGTCGCTGACACGATAGGCTATCCGTTCCGAGCCTTCAGCAGTCTGTAGACTTCCCCTGTCATCCACGGCTTCTGGTTGGCCCGGACAGTGATGGACTTTGTGACTGTTACATCATCAATGCACTTGGAGATGTAGGCAGTGACAGTCTCTGAGTACTCTTGGAGGTATGTAGTGTTGTTGTATGTGGCAGCCTGTTTAAACATATTCCAGTCAGTGGTGTCAAAACAGTCCTGAAGTGCCTCTGACGACCCTTCCGGCCACACTTGAATCTGTTTGTGTATTGGTTTGATGACTTTGACGAGCGGTCTGTATGCAGGCATTAGCATGACAGTGATGTGGTCTGAGGCTCTGAGGTGGGGGAGGGGGAGGGCCTTGTAAGCTCCTCTCTGGGTGGTGTAAACAAAGTCCAGGGTATTTTTTCCCCTTGTTGGAAAGTCTATGTGTTGATGTATTTTTGGGAACACACTCTTTAAGTCTGCGTGGTTGAAATCCCCAGCCAAGATGAGAAAAGCATCTGGGTGGGCTGTCTGCTGCTCACTGGTGTGCTGGTACAGTTCATTTAGCGCCTCACTCCTGATGTTGTTGTTGGAGGTGGGAGGGATGTATACAGCAACTAGCAGTATGGCTGAATATTCCCTCGGTAGATAGAACGGCCGGCACTTAATAATCATAAACTCCACCAGGGGTGAGCAGTGTTTGCAGACCACAACAGCGTCGCGACACCATGCATCATTGATGTAAACACAAAGCCCGCCGCCGCGGATCTTACCTCCCTCGACGAGAGCTCTGTCAGCTCGATAGCATGTTAGCTGGTCGAGCTGTATGGCGCAGTCCAGTACGCTGTTGTTAAGCCATGTTTCCGTAAACACAAAAACACAACAGTCTCTTACAGTCCTCTGAGTGGAGCGGAGTAGTCGGATGTAGTCCAGTTTATTGTCCAAAGAGCGTACGTTCGCCAGTACGATGGTGGGGATAGCTGGCTTGTGTGGGTTGGCCGCTAGCCTAGCTCGGTTACCTCCGCGCTTACCCCTCTTCTGCTTCCTCTCACGCCGCTTGTAGCGCCTCCGCTGTGGGCGAGATGCAGTAGTGGGGGTCGGTGATGGAGTAGGCTTTCGGAACAGACCGAGGTCCCGCAGCTCTTCGGCGTGTGCTGAGTTTAACTCAAAAAATGTGATTCTGCCGACATCGAGCAGAAACTCACGACTGTATGCGCGCTTACAGACAGGTAGACGAGACGAAGATGTGCAAAAACACTGCGACTTACAAGACAAAAAACACGAAAACACCGTTCTGTCGGGAGAGAGAGAAGCTGCTGCGATTGTGCACAGTTTCCTGACCTAAACATCATTGAAAATCTGGGGATAGACCTCAAAAGAGCAGTGCGTGCAAGATGCCCCGGGAATCTCACAGAACTGGAAGACTGTAAGGAAGAATGTGCAAAAATTCCTCAAACAAGAACTGAAAGACTCTTGGCTGGCTACAAAAAGTGTTTACAGGCTGTGATGCATATAGTATGTGTATGTGATACATACAGGCTGTGAAATATAAAGGGAATGTGTCATCTGTAACTTTATGCCTTTTGGAGATCATTTCATCTTCCACTTACTTAACTGTTCATATTACCAGAAATTTTGACCAGGGGTGCCCAAACTTTCGCATGCCAGTGTGTGTTTGTATATATGTGTGTGTGTATGTGTATATGTGTATATGTATATATATATATGTATATGTATTACATACACTCTCCGGCCTCTTTATTAGGTACACCTGTTCAATTGCTTGGTAACACAAATTGCTAATCAGCCAATCACATGGCAGCCGCTCAATGCATTTGGGCATCTAGAAGAAGTTTACATAGATGTGGTGAAGACGACTTGCTGAAGTTCAAACCGAGCATCAGAATGGGGAAGAAAGGGGATTCAAGTGACTTAGAACGTGGAATGGTTGTTGGTGCCAGACGGGCTGGTCTGAGTATTTCAAAAACTGCTGATCTACCGGGATTTTCACGCACAACCATCTCTAGGGTTCACAGAGAATGGTCCGAAAAATAGAAAATATCCAGTGAGCGGCAGTTTTGTGGACGAAAATGCCTTGTTAATCTCAGAGGTCAGAGGAGAATGGGCAAACTGGTTAGAGATGATAGAAAGGCAACAGTAACTCGAATAACCACTCGCTACAACCAAGGTATGCAGAATACCATCTCTGAACACACAACACGTCGAACCCTGAAGCAGATGGGCTACAGCAGCAGAAGACCACACCGGGTGCCGCTCCTGTCAGCTAAGAACAGGAAACGGAGTCTACAATTCACACAGTCTCGCCAAAATTGGACAATAGAAGATTGGAAAAATGTTGCCTGGCCTGATGAGTCTCGATTTCTGCTGCGACATTCAGATGGTAGGGTCAGAATTTGGCGTAAAGAACATGAAAGCATGGATCCATCCTGCCTTGTCTCAACGGTTCAGGCTGCTGGTGGTGGTGTCATGGTGTTGGGAATATTTTCTTGGCACACTTTGGGCCCCTTAGTACCAATTGAGCATCGTTTAAATGCCACAGCCTACCTGAGTATTGTTGCTGACCATGTCCGTCCCTTTATGACTGTTACGCCGCATGGCTCGAAAAGGATGTAACAAAAATGGGGACAAATGAGAAAGTGCGAATAATATACAAAATTTATTAACAAAATAGAACTATACAGAAAAAAACTATGTAACATGAAACAGTCAGGAATCAGTGCTGCAAAGTTAAGTGAATGCATGGAAATGTAATGGACTGTAGTAATGATGGATGTACTGTATAAAGTAAAACAAAGTTGAACCAAAACCAAACGAAAACGAGTCCAAAGTGCAGACGCCCGGGCCAGTTGTCATACAGCTTTTCAAAAGGTGAAACTGGAAACCAACAGCAGGTGTCCTCGATGAACCCATCAGAGAACAATCAGTTGGGAGGCAGAGCAATCACACAATTCAACCCAGGGATGACACACATAATGCATGGGTCGTCACAATGACTACAGTGTACCCATCTTCTGATGGCTATTTCAGCAGGATAATGCACCATGTCACAAAGCTCAAATCATCTCAGACTGGTTTCCTGAACATGACAATGAGTTCACTTTACTCAAATGGCCTCCACAGTCACCAGATCTCAACCCAATAGAGCACCTTTGGGATGTGGTGGAACGGGAGATTCGCATCATGGATGTGCAGCCGACAAATCTGCAGCAACTGCGTGATGCTATCATGTCAATATGGACCAAAATCTCTGAGGAATGTTTCCAACACCTTGTTGAATCCATGCCACGAAGAATTAAGGCAGTTCTGAAGGCAAAAGGGGGTCCAACCCGGTACTAGCAAGGTGCACCTAATAAAGTGGCCAAAGATTGTGTGTGTGTATATATATATATATATATATATATATATATATATATATATATATATATATTTATTAGGGGTGGCATGGTATGTTTTATTGCTCTTTTGCTGGTTTTGATTGCTTCTATTGTAATCATTTGTATATCGCTTTGGATAAAAGCATCTGCTAAATGACTAAATAGAAAATGGACTAGATGTATTCATAAAACATCAGAATTATCCAAATTTTGTATAGAAATTGTCTACTTTCCGCTGTTACATCAGGGTTCAATTTTATGTCTTTTTACTTTTTTATGAGTTAATGACAAAGGAACTGTTTTTGCTTTTATTTCAGAGTTGATTAAAGAAAATGAGGACAATAAAGAATTAAGTGATTTTCAGGGAAAAAATCACTTCAAAACTGGAGAAAAACCTTTGAGTTGCTGTCAAAGCAAACAGATCATTTTAAGGAAAATGAGAACCAAGAAATCTTTCACCTGCACTCAGTGTGGAAAGAGTTTGACATGCAAATATAGTCTTGATGTTCACATGAGAATTCATACTGGAGAGAAACCGCTGAAGTGTTCACACTGTGAGAAGAGATTTGGACTCTCAGGAGACCTAAAAAGACATGAGAGGATCCACACTGGAGAGAAACCATTCACTTGCGATCAGTGTGGGAAGAGTTTCTCACAATTATCAACTCTTAAGAAACACACGAACATCCACACTAGAGAGAAACTGTACACATGTGATCAGTGTGGGAAAACATTTTTGAGAGCTTCATACCTGAGTTCACACCTGAGAGTTCATACAAAGGAGAAACCACATTCATGTCATTTGTGTGGAAAGAGTTTTTCACATCTAAAAAGTTTGAAAAAACATCAGAAAATTCATACTGGTGTGAGAGAGTACATATGCTTTGAGTGTGAGAAGACTTTTACTACAGCAAGCTGTTTAAAACTGCACCAGAGGATCCACACTGGAGAGAAACCTTACAAGTGTTCACACTGTGACAAGAGATTCATTCGGTCAGAACACCTGAAAACACATGAGAGGATCCACACTGGAGAGAAACCGTTCACATGTGATCAGTGCGGGAAGAGTTTCTCACTAAAAGGAAACCTTACAGCACATATGAGAATTCATACTGGAGAAAAACCTTTCACTTGTGATCAGTGTGGAACAAGTTTCTCACAATCATCAAGCCTTAAGGATCACATGAATATCCACACTGGAGAGAAACCTTACAAGTGTTCACATTGTGACAAGAGATTCAGTGTGTCAGCAACTCTGAAAAGACATGAGAGGATCCACACTGGAGAGAAACCATTCACTTGTGATCAGTGCGGGAAGAGTTTCACATACTCATCAACCCTTAAGAAACACATGATCATCCACACTGGAGAGAAACTGCACACATGTGATCAGTGCAGGAAAACATTTTTGAGAGCTTCATACCTGAGGACACACCTGAGAGTTCATACAAAGGAGAAGCCACATTCATGTCATTTGTGTGGAAAGAGTTTTTCACATCTACAAAGTTTGAAAAAACATCAGAAAATACACACTGGTGTGAGAGAGTACATGTGCTTTGAGTGTGAGAAGACTTTTACTTCAGCTAGCCATTTAAAACTGCACCAGAAGATCCACACTGGAGAGAAACCTTACAAGTGTTCACACTGTGACAAGAGATTCAGTGTGTCAGCAACTCTGAAAAGACATGAGAGGATCCACACTGGAGAGAAACCATTCACTTGTGATCAGTGCGGGAAGAGTTTCACATACTCATCAACCCTTAAGAAACACATGATCATCCACACTGGAGAGAAACTGCACACATGTGATCAGTGCAGGAAAACATTTTTGAGAGCTTCATACCTGAGGACACACCTGAGAGTTCATACAAAGGAGAAGCCACATTCATGTCATTTGTGTGGAAAGAGTTTTTCACATCTACAAAGTTTGAAAAAACATCAGAAAATACACACTGGTGTGAGAGAGTACATGTGCTTTGAGTGTGAGAAGACTTTTACTTCAGCTAGCCATTTAAAACTGCACCAGAAGATCCACACTGGAGAGAAACCTTACAAGTGTTCACACTGTGACAAGAGATTCAGTGTGTCAGCAACTCTGAAAAGACATGAGAGGATTCACACTGGAGAGAAACCGAACACTTGTGATCAGTGCGGGAAGAGTTTCACACAATCAGTAAACCTTAAGAAACACACAAACATCCACACTAGAGAGAAACTGTACATCAATGTGGTCAATGCATGAAAACATTTTTGAGAGCTTCACATCTGAAGAAACACCTGAGAGTTCATACAAAGGAGAAGCCATATTCATATTATTTGTGTGGAAAGAGTTTTTCACGTCTACAAAATTCGAAAGACCATCAAAAAACTGATACTGCTGTGAGAGAGTACATGTGCTTTGAGTGTGAGAAGACTTTTACTACAGCAAAGTGTTTAAAACTGCACAAGAGGATTCACACTGGAGAGAAATCTTAGGTGTTCACACTGTGACAAGAGATTCAGTCAGTCAGGATCTCTGAAAACACATGAGAGGATCCACACTGGAGAGAAACCGTATCACTGCACTGCATGTGGGAAGCGTTTCAATGGTTCATCTGCTCTACACACACATATAATAAACAATCACAGTAAGTAGATCATCTTCAGAACCAGTTCTTTCAGATCTGATTCTCATCATCACCAAATGTGACACAATAATGCATCAAGCAATAAAATATCTAAAGTTTTCACAGTGAATAAAGTTCATCTTCATCTTCAAAACCTGCAGATTCAACTGTGAGGTTCAGATCAACCCAAAGATGAAGTTCCTCCCCAAAGAACAATGTCCAAAAGTTTTATTCTTGTATATAATTTTGCTTCATGATATAAATTGCCATTGTGCTTTCTTATGAGTTTCATATTATGTTTAATTGTCTTATAATGCGTATATGTCACTTGTAGTTTGCTTACTCTTTCACGAAGGAAGCAGACGTTTTTACAAACCGTTCTTGTTCAGGAAGCTGAAGAAGAGACTGTAACACTTTTAAGAAAGACTTAGATTTATTTTACATTTTGCTCTTCACTGTTGTTTTTAAAATGACTAGTTATTCTTCCACTTATGATGTATTTAGGAAACGCAGATGAAGGATATACTGTGATGGAGCTTTATAATTGATCCTTCTTTGCTTTTCTTTGTACCTGGTATTAAACTGGCTAAATTATGAAAGACCGTAGTATTGATAAGCTCTGATGTGATCAGTTCTGCTTTCAGTACTGGAGAAATTAAAGAAAAAAAACCTTACAATATATTATTGCTACACAAAAGTTATCAAGCTAATTGTTTCTTGTGTACCGTTTCTAAATGCAATAAAATCAAGACATTTGTCAGTGATGAGTTTTCGTTATCTCTCTTGCACTTTAGGGCTGTGTGTCTAATTTTATTTTTGATCTTGTGTTTGGTTCCAAGGATTATGAAAAGCAGCATATTAGAGAAAATATGATGTGTCTTGAGGACTTTATTACTGTGAGCATAGTAATCCATTATTATAAGTTCACAACACTGATCTATAATAGAGAACTGGATTGCTCATGACGTTATAAAAGTGAAAACATTGTGCTGCCATTTTGCTATTTCCTAGTATTTGTATACATTCTACTGAATTAATAGGAAACTATGATTTTAATGAAAAAACATCACCTAACTAGTCAGCGTTTTTATATCTGAATTATCAACGTACAACGCAAACGTCCTGCATGTAAATTTGGTTATTTGTTTAATGTTGGAAATTTCCCCTGCATATTAAAACCAGATTAACTTTAAGTTACACAACGTAGCACTTTTTTAGTTCAAAATTTACGGAATTTCTAAAATCAGCAAGTACACCATGAAACCATCTTCTAAACCATGTTTTTGTCTTATACAGAATCACTACGGTACATTTATTTATTAATTATTTTACTACAATTTAGTAATTCTTAGTCCAGGTAAAATACTTTTGTCTGCATAACCATATTTTGCCATTTATCACCGTCACAGGATGTGCAGACATAAAAGTCATCGAGGCAAGAAAACCATCCGATCAGTGCGAGTAGGGTCTCTCTTTGAGAGATCAAAACTCAGCTTGTCATCTTGGCTCATATTCATTTACAGGTGAGTCTGTTGTCGGACAGCAGAGAAGGAATAGTAAAATGTTACAATTCATTTCAAAGTTTTTTGATCGTTTTAATTTTGACAACTCCGCTTTCCCTATTTTGAGTCGTCATTGTGTACTTCACAGGTTCGCTCAGGGATTGCGGATCAGACAAATTGATATGATGCAAGATGGCATTGCAAAAAGTTCCAGAACACTCTCTAAGATGGCTCGTATCATGAGGAAAGTGTGCCACTGTGCCATAAAACGATTCAGAAGAAGACATGGGCAGATGATTGGAAGTGCTCAAGAATTTGCCGTTCTTGATGAAAGCAACTTCCGTCATAAACGAAAGGTGAATTAATAACCTATAAGCCAAATTCACACTGCAGTTTTCGTTTGAACATTTCTAATTGCCATTTATTTGGTCATGGAATGTCTGAGACGTGATGTACTCTAATCTGGTGATTGTGTGAATTGGCCTTTAGTAAATATGTGGAAATGCAGATAATAAAAAAAAAGATCATAATAGCATAAAACCTGATGATCAAATGTTACTTGATTACAAACTTGCGTATAATTTCTAGTAACATAGAAATAATGTAGAACTTTAAATATTTCAGAAGCTATTTTTCCTAAGATTTGTTCAAAAAGACAAATGTGTGTTTACAGTTTTAACCAATTAAGCGTCACCCCCCCCCCCCCCCCCCCCCCCACATAGACATGAAAATGTACTATCCAAACTTAAAGGTTTATTTCACTTTCAAATGAAAAGTACCGCGAGCTTTACTCACCCTCAAGCCAGCCTAGGCGTATATGACTTTCTTCTTTCTGATGAAAACAATCAGAGCTTTATAATCGCAGTGAGCGGGACCAACGAGAATGAGCTGAAGAAAGTGTATCCATCCATCATAAACGCATTCCACACGGCTCAGGGGGGTTAATAAAGGCCTTCTGAAGCAAAGCGATGCATTTGTGTAAAAAAAAAAATGACGTAAAATATCTAGCTTCCGCCAGACCGCCTTCCGAATTTAAATTATGAAAAAAACGGAACCGGCGTTTTGCCTTCAGAAGGCCTTTAATATATAGAATAGGTTTATGATGGATGGATGTGGATGGAGTCACTTTCTTCAGCTTCATGCTTGCTGGTCTGGCTCACTGCCATTATAAAGCTCCCACAGATTTTCCTATAATTTGTCACCCATCTGTATGTGTAAACATGTTAAATGGATATAATTATAACATTGTAGTATTTCTTCTTTTAATTACATATTTAACTTTTACAGCATGGACGAGGGAGAGCATCAACAACATGGAGGTGAAAAAAATGGGTGTTTGGCATGCTAGGTGTGAGGGATAAATGCAGACACCCAATCCTGCGGCTTGTGAAAAGAAGATCAAGACCTCACCTCATCCCCATAGTTGTGAAACATGTGCGTCCAGGCACTACCATTATTTCAGATGAGTGGAGGGCCTACCGGGGGGCTTTGGCAAATATGGGCTACAAACATTTTACAGTGAACCATTCCCAGTGGTTTGTAGACCCACACAGTGGAGCTCACTCACAACACACTGAAAGAGCTTGGCTGACATACAAAACGAGTGTATGGAGACTAAGAGGGAATAGGACAGAGAAGATGCTGAAAGAACACCTCTCACTCATAGAGTGGACTCATTGGCTTGGTGAAAAAAATAAACGGGGGCCACTTGGGCACCTAATAAAAGACATTCGCAATCAATTTCCTGTTTAGAGGACAATACACTGAACATTTGATTGTGTTTTATGTAAGATTTAAGTAAAATACAGGTTAAAATACAAGTTAAATTAGCCCCTTGATTTAAGGTGCACTGATATTTAAAAACTTTAAATAAAAGGTGTGTTTTACCTTTTTAATTTCTGTTTTTTTTTTTAAGTGCTGGTGAATATGTATCTTAAAAGTAATCATTTTGGACATACTGGTGCAAAATAAGAATCACCTTGGTGGATATTAATTGGTATTTTAGATAATGACATTATGACTTATGACTTTACATAACTACAGGTTATTACTAACTCATCATTAGGAACCTTCTCGTTTGGCTCTCATCGAAGGCGGTCGCATTTTTCTTCCCTCCCTGCCCTTATCACCCCTGCTTGCTCTCTCCTTGTCCTTGTCTGACACTGAAGAGACTTTCTCCGCAATATTCTACAAAACCGAAATTATGGATCTGATCAACTGGTCTCTTAATGCAATTGACACCATCTTGGGATCGGGAGAACCCAAGTGTCCTGCTGGGACTTTCGCAGCTGGCTACATGATGGACGCATGGGAGAGATGGTGGGTCGTGTGTCTGGCGGCTCTTTCCGTGGAGGACATTGAAGACATCTACCTATTCGGAACCATGATAACTGGGTTTCTGCTGTTTGGATTAGGTGTTACCCTGTTATCGGAGAATTCAGGAGACGGGAAAAGCTGTCCAAAACCTCACAAGGCTGCCCGTCATGATTGAAGCAGTTGGCAGCGGTCAACTCTGAGACAGAGACTATTAACCGCAATATGGATTCGATCACGGCTAAGCTCTCGGCTTTGGAAAGGAAAATTGATGGACAAGGAGATCAGAATGGACAATAAGAATAGCTGTGAAATTAAAAGGCAGCTTTTCGCCCAAAGACCAAACAATCTTATCTCTTTCGGCTTCCCAAAACAACAGACAGCTTGGCAAGGTTGTTCTGGAATCTAACTCCCCGGATGAATACTGCAGAGAGACGCTCTTTCTTCCCTCCCCCCTCAACAAACACCTTGTGATTGTCGAGCGTTTGGGTTCCGGCCAAGGTCGTTTCCATGGCAATACAATCTGCGGACTGAGACAACTTGCCTGGAGTGCCAGCGTGGCGGATCTCCAGGCACACGAACTTACACATACACACATACAGATATTCACCTCCCTACCCCCATCCCACGCCTTCGTCGCTTCATCCCGTCAGTCTGATAACGGGTCTGTGTTCGCGCTGTAATGGCTGCAGGCCGGATGGCTGTTTTCGTCTGAATTGGATTACTATGCTAGTTATGTTCCTGTGTTGACTGTGCTCTATGCTGAGGTTTTTGTCTGTTCTCACACTGCACTCTCGTTCAGGAGCGTAGTGTGAGGACTATTTTTTTCTCCTCTCTTTCCTCATGTTGTGCTGTATTCTCTTCTTTATTGCATTTCGTTGCCTTGTACCTACATGTGCAATGACAATAAATTGAATCCAATCCAAATCCAATCATTAACTCCTTATTAATTAACATGCATTCATGTCTTGTTAATGTATCATTATGTCATGACTTTACATGGGGGGGGGGGCACATTATTACTAACTCCTCATTAATTACTTATTAATTAACATGAATTCATGTCTTGTTAATGTATCATTGTCATGACTTGTCTTGGAAGGGCACATCTTTAAAAAGTGATCAATTACACGTTCTATACGTATTCAGATAATCTAATCGGATATTTGGTGCTTTTCGGTGGTTTGTAAAGAAGTGGAAGAGCAGACGTCCAGTGGCTGCATTTGGATGAAGAAGGAACTGAACGGTAGGAGGAAAGTTGACATTTTGAAGGGGCAATAGTGGCCCAAAAGAAGAGCAAGAACACAAGACAAACGTCTGACTGCAGTGCATTATTATGATATAAAGACATTAAACCAATCCATAACAACCAAAGTGATGATAATCATCACTGATTTTAATTTGGAAAATTGCATCTGCTTAATGAATGCATTTTTATTGGATGGCGGCAGTGGAATTACTCAAAACAGGATGAGATTAAATAGTTTTTAATTATGAATGCATTTTGCGATAGATGAGGTAGGTGAAACGTAAATATTGCAAGAAATCCACTGATGTTTGTGACAGCTGCAGGGGGCAAATTTATAAACAATTTTACATTGTGCCATTTTCGTACATCTAGAGCATGTTTGATTTGGTTTACACCAAAGTGTTAATTAATACATTAACTAACATGTAATTAAGGTAGTGTTATTCATGCAGTAGTTCATATGACTCATGTCGTAGTTAAGTTAGTTCTTCATTAGTTCTTGATTAATACATATCTTAACTCATCGTTAGTTCATAGTCAAGTAATTATTAATTCGGGAATTAGTACATGATAATTCACGTACTGTTATTGTAAAGTGTTACCCTCGAAAGTGCTAAAATCAATCGTTATCAGGAAACCTGGCCCAGAACAACTAAATGAGCCCCAGAGAAGACCTTGTCTCCTAGACGGCCATTGGGACAAGACCACAGGAACCAGATGAGTCCTCTTTACAATCAGACTTTGCTGCAGCATGGAACAACCTGCTGGTTCATCTGGCCAGAGGAGAACTGGCCCCCGACTGAGCCTGGTTTCTCCCGAGGTTTTTTTCTCCATCCTGTCACCGATGGAGTTTTGGTTCCTTGCCGCTGTCGTCTCTGGCTTCCTTAGTTGGGAACACTTAATTTCTTAATTGATGAACTGTCTTTAATTGAAAATCGAATGTTTACTCTTGTCCATTACTTTGCATTATTAACACACAATTTTCCTGTTTGATACTGTAAAACTGCTTTGACACAATCTGTATTGTTAAAAGTACTATATAAAGAAAGGTGACTTGACTTGACCTTCATCACGTGTTTTGATAATTTTTCAGTTTTAAAGATTAATAAATCTACTTGTTTTCTGATCTGATGTCCAGAACAACAGTCTCTTACTCATGTAATTAAATATTGAAACATGATGTAAGATGAAAGCAGGAAGATCCAGAGCTACAGATTACTGACTATTGATCGATAAGATCCTCAGAAAGGAAGAACAACAGAAGAATGGAAAGAGTGTGTTAGTAAAGGAGGTTGTGAATGTGTGTAGATGAGTGTTAGTTACAGGATCAGAGAATGACACCGTTCCTCTGTCATAGTCCAGATTCACTCTCACACGATCAAGCTGCTGTTTAACACCAAAACCAGAACCTGGATATCGTCCGTATCGACGATACCACACACTCCAGACACCAGTGTTGAAGAAACTATATCCCTTCCTCTGGTTTGATGCTGTAGTTACTCCAAGAATCCAGGCTGAACTCTGTTTAACCTCCACATCCCAGCAGTGTGTTCCTGAGTTAAAACCCTCTGAACCCAGAACACAGAAATCACAGTCAAATCTCTCTGGATTATCAGGAACAGGTTGATATCCACTGTTTCTCACACTGGTCAGATCATCAGACAGAAGGAGATCTCGATGAGCTGTGTTTGGATCCAGAATCACAGGAGCTGATGAGACACAATCAACAGATGCTGTTATTCTGATGTTCATATAATGATCAAGAGTGAACCCAACACGGATGATTATGAATTATGATCAAACACATCAGACATTTTCCTCTCATCACTGTCAGTGATAGAGAGATGGTGGGGCACCTTGTCTCTAAAAATTTATTTATTACCCTCATAAAAACACCACCCCCCACCCATAACTGGTCACCTGTTTGGACATCTGTTTTGTACACCCCCCACCCCGTCTAAGTGTCCATCTGTTTCATCCACACCGGTGATCTTAAGGAATTTATGGCAATGTGTGTGTGTGTGGGGCCAATGTTATGTGATTTAAACTTTAAATGATGAAATTGTGTTAAATGGAGTAAAGGGAGATTTTTATTAAAGTGTTTTCACATACATATCAAGAAAAAAAAACATCAAACATGTACGTAAAACATACAACGACTGTTTTTCCCTACAAGTCAAGATGTGCTAGTGTTGTTAAAACAGTTTTACGTCTTTTAAAATTCTGGCAGCTTAATGCCTAAAAAAACGGCTCATAGGGACTACAACGAGTTACTTTGAACTCAGTTTTATCATACTATGCTGTTGTTTACCTGCAATCTTACTGGCCATATTAACAATTTTATTTAGTTTGTTCTTATTTACTACAGACAGTGAGAAATACCAAGTAACAAAGCTGAAAGTCAAAATACTCTCCACAAATGAACGATAGAATAGAGCCAATAAATGTGTATATGTGTATCAGCTTCAATGCCCTCACCACTGACAGCTATTTGTTGGTGTGTCTCTTTTTGTTCAAAAGTCAAATATTATTTCCTTAGTTTTCCTGATGTTTAACTGAAGGAAACTAGATTGACACCAATCAACAAATTCATCCACACCTCTACGATAGTCCACTTCATCCTCAGTGATCAAACCAACAATTGCCGTATCATCTGTGTATTTAATACTAAAAACATCAGATGAGGAAGTTCTACATTCATTTGTATAAAGGGTATATAACACTGGAGAGATAGTACTTCCCTGTGGGGCTCCTGTGTTGGTAACAATAGGGAAAGACAAAAAAGAGTTTACCCTAACACACTGTACTCTATTAGTCTAAAAATACTCTTTCCATTAGAATATCTGGTATAGTATTAAATGCAGAGGAGAAATCTATAAACATAACATGAGCATATCGCTTTGGTTGATCAAGATGACTATAAAGTCTATGCAGCATATACAAGAGGACATCTTCTGTGCTCCTCCCCCTCCTATATGCAAATTGTAAAGGATCAAGCTTGTCTCGCACATCCGAAAGAGCACTTCCTAACAATATTTGATTCAGTTAGGCTCATCAATAATTGCCCCATCAACTTCGGTCAGAAATCTTGGGGTAATCTTTTATGACCAGCTGACCTTCAAAGAGCACATTGCAAAGACTGCTCGATCCTGCAGGTTTGCACTACACAACATCAGAAAGATCAGGCCCTTTCTGACAGAGCATGCTGCACAACTTCTTGTCCAGACCCTTGTCGTTTCTAGGCTGGACTACTGCAATGCTCTTCTGGCTGGTCTGCCATCAAACACAATCAAACCTCTACAAATGATTCAGAATGCAGCGGCACGACTGATCTTCAACGAGCCCAAAAGAGCCCATGTTACACCTCTCTTGCACTGGCTACCAGTGGCAGCTCTCATCCAGTTCAAGTCACTGATGCTTGCGTACAGAACTACCACAGGCTCAGCACCCTCCTACTTCCACTCACTATTACAAACCTACATCCCCTCCAGAAGTTTGAGATCTGCTAGTGAGCGACGCCTTGTGGTACCATCACAGAGAGGCTCAAAATCATTCTCCAGAACATTCTCGTTCACCATTCCTGGCTGGTGGAATAATCTTCCCACCCCTATCCGGAACGCCGGATCCCTGGCAATCTTCAAGCAACAACTGAAAACTCATCTCTTTCGGCAGTACTTGACCTTATCCTAAACTCAAAAAAAAAAAAAAACTTAATCTTTCCCTCTATCCTTCTCTCCCTCCCTTACTAGCTTGTACTTATTTGAACAATGACTGAGACTTGGTGTTACGAGCACTTCCTCTGTCTGATTGCCTCTTCAAGATGAATCGCTTTTTTTATTCCCCAATTGTAAGTCGCTTTGGATAAAAGCGTCTGCCAAATGACTAAATGTAAATGTATTTGTTCAAAACTCTTCATGACAATAGATGTCAACGCTACTGGACGATAATCATTTAAAACAGCTGGTTTTGATATTTTTGGCACAGGCACTATAAAGGAAATTTCCAGGCAGTTTGTACAGAGCAAGTATCCACAGACACTTGAAACATATGACTGTAAATAACACTAAGCTCCTCCCTACACTCCCTAAGTACTCTTCCAATTATTCTATCAGGACCCACTGCCTTCCTTGTATTAACCCTTTTAAAGGTCCTACAAGAAAGAGGGTGGTCATGGACTTATGCTCTTGCAGAGAAGAACAGCAGCTTTTCGGCTTCAATTTGTACAGATACTTTTGATTGGACCAATGGACTCGAACTGGAGATCTATAGCTTTCATGGTTCTGCAGTCTTTTGGAAGCTTAGGTATGGACAAATCTTTGTTCCGGTTGAATCCTAAAAAGATGGATTTGTCCAAGCTTCCCATTTTTTATTGTAATGTTTTTAAGGTGTGGATTTTGTTCACTGTGCAAAGACCCTGCGGAATAAGTTCCTTATACTGGCTGTTACAAGAACCTTTCGTCTGTGAGTCACGCATGGACATATCTCTTAAGGGCCCTTTCCCTGCACTCAATGTAATTCTTCTATCTTCTAAAGTAACAACTCTTGGGTGCCTATTACAGTCAGCTGGAAAAGACCTCAAAAATGTTGTCTTAGTTGCTGGACATTTGGGACTTCATTCAAAACATACAGTCGCTAAACTAAAAAGAGCAATGGAGAGCTGCTCTCACAGCGGAAGAAATCAAGTTGCTGGAGGACTATTATGAGGGGCTAATTGTTCTAAACCGTGATGATCCATTCCCTGTTTTGTCATTATCTCCCAATTTAGAAGATTGTAAAATTGTTGTCTTGCACTGTGAAGCTGTGACACTAGCATAATATTTTACAGTTGGAAGAGGGCAAGTACCCTGAATGGAGAGCATTGTACAAGTCCCCATTAACAAAAAAATTTGGGGATCTGCAGTGGAGAATTTTACATGGGGCAGTTGCAGTTGATGCCTGTATCTCAGTTTTAAATCCTGACGTTGGTCATGATTGGCCTTTCTGTCTGCAGAGAGAAACTGTATTTCACACATTTATGCAATGTTCTAGACTTGAGACGTTGTTTACTGTTTTACATAATTTATTTTTGTGTTTTGGGGAGACTTTTTCTATTAGGAATTTTATTTGTGGTTTTAAATATGTTCAGAGAAAAGTTTTTACAATTCAGTAAAATCTAGAATTCTCATTGATTTTCGTTATTTCAAAGCTACGGATGATCTTCTTTCTTTCGACTTGATTTGGTGCAATGGCAGAGCTTTGTGTGAGGTTTTTGAAAACAACTTGGTCTTTGCCCCTATTTTGGCTTTTTTGTAATTTTTTTATTTTTTATTTTTCCTTGTTTGACTTGATTGTCTGGATCATGTGTTAATTGTTTGCAATGAAGTTATTTTGAAAATCAAATCTCTCTCTCATTCAGATCATCAGCTCAGTGAATCCTTATATTAAAAGCTAACAGAAGTGAAAGTCAAGCGCACTGAATTCTGGGACTGATTATTTCTAAACGTGAGCTGCTGGTTTTGGTGCAGTAGATGATCTGGTTCTTCACACATAATGCTGAAATCTGTCAATATTGCATCATTTCCAGTGTGTGTGTATGCCAGCTCAGATCTTCTGCAGTCAGACTCACTGTTCTGGACGATGTCCTGCATCTTCTTCCAGACTCTGAAGGGCAGGTTGCCCAAGTAACGTGGCACATGAATCAAAGCTCCAGAAGGCGTCTGTGGATCCGGCTGTGATGAGATCTGGACTCTGGAAGAACATTCAGGATCAGAACTGCAGTGGCTCTGGACCAGAAGCAGAGAGACCAGAGACACCAGCAGATCACTCACCTTTCCATTGAGACTGGAAACTCCTGCAGAACAAACACACCATTGATCATCAACAACTCAATCAATCATCAATCAATCAATCAATCATCTGAAATCAGACCTTCAGAAAGCAGACATCACTGGCTTTCATCATCTCCTCCGTGTCTTTGATTGTGTGTGAAAGAGCTGAGATGTGTCTGTTCATCTCCTCCAGCTTCTCCTTCATCATCTGCTTCTTCTGCTCCTCTTCCTCCCTCAGTGCAGTGATTGTAGCTTCTTCTTCATCTCTGAGAAACTGATGAAGCTTCTCAAACTGCTGTTTAATCTGACGCTCTGTGTGCTCAGCTTGAGACTGAAATCAAACCACATTCACTTCAATCATCTCCATCAACACACATCAACACAATCACATCATTCAGATCTGAGAGAAACTCAGAGACCGACATATAACGGATCCAGAAGCAGATTGATGATCCTCATTTACACAAATAATCAGCTGGAGTCCATTATATTAAATATATCAGATCATAACTGTATATAGTGATCTACAGCTGTAATGAAGATGACTCTGGATTCTGTTTCCTCACTTTGATGTGTTCAACTGTTTCCTCAAACTCTCCTTTAATGTTTTCATTGTGTTTCAGTTCATTCTGTAATGAATTCAGTGCTGCATTGAGCTCCTCCTAGAATAATAATAAATAAAAAAAATCATAAAACATCAGATTACAGAGAAAAAGTAAGAGAAGTCAATACTGTGATATTTCTCGTTTGGCTCTCAGCGAAGGCGGTCGCATTTTCTTCCCTCCCTACCCTTATCTCCCCTGCTTGCTCTCTCGTCTTGTCCTTGTCTAACACTCAAGAGACTCTCTCTGCACTATTCTACAAAACCGAAATTATGGATCAGATCAACTGGTCTCTTAACGCAATTGACACCATCTTCTCGACTAGAAGTTTGGGATCGGGAGAACCCAAGTGTCCTGCTGGGACTTTCGCAGCTGGCTACACGATGGACGCATGGGAGAGGTGGCGGGTCGTGTGTCTGGCGGCTCTTTCCGTGGAGGACATTGAAGACATCTACCTATTCGGAACCATGATAACTGGGTTTCTGCTGTTTGGTTTAGGCGTTGCCTTGAGTTATCGGAGAATTCAGGAGACGGGAACAGCTGTCCAAAACCTCACAAGGCTGCCCGTCATGATTGAAGCAGTTGGCAGCGGTCAACTCTGAGACAGAGACTATTAACCGCAATATGGATTCGATCACGGCTAAGCTCTCGGCTTTGGAAAGGAAAATTGATGGACAAGGAGATCAGAATGGACAATGAGAATAGCTGTGAAATTAGAAGGCAGCTGTTCGCCCAAAGACCAAACAATCTTATCTCTTTTCGGCTTCCCAAAACAACAGACAGCTTGGCAAGGTTGCTCTGGAATCTAACTCCCCGGATGAATGCTGCAGGGAGACGCTCTTTCGTCCCTCCCCCCTCAACAAACACCTTGTGATTGTCGAGCGTTTGGGTTCCGGCCAAGGTCGTTTCCATGGCAATTGCTGTGTCGCACCACAATCTGCGGACTGAGACAACTTGTTTGGAATGCCAGCGCGGCAGATCTCTAGGCACACGAACTTACACATACACACACTCATACGCTCATACATACAGATATTCATTCACCTCCCACTACCCCCATCCAACGCCTTTGCCGCTTCTTCCCGTCAGTCTGATAACGGGTCTGTGTTAGCGCTGTAATGGCTGCAGACCGGATGGCTGTTCGTCTGAACTGGATTACTCTCTGCAAGTTGTGTGTTCCTGTATTGACTGTGCTCTATGCTGAGGTTTTTTGTCTGTTCTCACACTGTACTCCCGTTCAGGAGCATAGTGTGAGGATTATTTTTTCTCCTTTCTTTCCTCATGTTGTGCTGTATTCTTCTTCTCTATTGCATTTCGTTGCCTTGTACCTACATGTGCAATGACAATAAATTGAATCCAATCCAATCCAATATGGTCACACTGTATAATGTAGTGCAAAAGTATTTGCCCTATCCTGATTTCTTCTGTTTTTGTGAACATCTCATATACTAAATTAATTCAGAAATTAAAACCTGCCATAAAACAAAGGCAACATGAATGAACACAAAGCACAGTTTGAAAATGACAATGTTATATATTGAAGAAAAAAAAGTTATTCAATACCAGCTGGGCCACTTCGAAAAAGTCTTTGTTATTAGTCATAGTTATTAATTCTCCAAATCTATGCAACTTTATTGATAATGGAGTTCAGCTGGACTAAACACAACCAGATCTGATCAATCAAAGGAACACTTAAACAGAACTTTTAAAGGGATCCCCGGGTATTAAGGCATGTATAGCTTAATATAGCGTAAATGATGTCTCTTATTTAAATATTGTAGGAAACGTTTTCCTTGTCGAAGCAGAGACCAGGAGACGTTGGGATATCTTTCAAGCAGAAGTTATTGAGAACTCGCTGTGTGTCGCTGCAGTCATCCAAGTCTGACTGTAGCTCAGCACAGTGTCTGCCTGACTTGATCTTCTTAGAATGTCATCATCTTTACCTCAAAATGTAAAACACGTTTCAGTTTATATACTATTACATTGGAACCTAGATTTATCATTTTATAAATTTGTAATTCAACAATATGTAATAGAAAACCCATGAAAATGTGTTATTTTTGGACTATGGGGGGCACCATTATTTTGTGTGCATAGTACATTCTGCGTCGATGCCGTCAAATGGTTGCACTCTGTGAGCTACTGGCGCTTATTTCTATGGTCTTTGGCTTTTTACCAACGCAACTCAGAAAATAAAATACTGATACGATACCGCATTGTGTGTCTTTTGGTTGTCATTTTCAGTCAAAGTGCAACAAGAGAAGCAATGCAAGACTGCTTTCCTAGCGATAATAGGAGGAGAAAAGCATGGGAAGGTGCCTGTGGACGAATAAAACTTCTTTTTAAAGAACCCGCTTCTTTTTTCTCTCTACTTCAGCCCTGATGCCTTTGATTCTTTTAGTAGAATACAGCTACTGAAAGAGCTTACAAACAACTGAGACAGGAAACGCTAGATGCCATCTGTTAAGATGTAAACATGCCGACACTAATCATGACTCGCGGTAGATTTCCCTCGATATCCGGGGCGTTTAGACTCCTTGTGGGGAAAAATCGATGGTACAGCATTTGGTTTAAACCTATACTTATATCCATCGCCACCTGTAAGCTCTTTCAGTAGCTGTGGTCATCATATCAGTATTTTATTTTCCGAGTTGTATTGTGGTAAAAATAGCAAAAGGTAGCGCTAGTAGCTCACTGAGTGCAACCACTGCTCCGGGTGTGTGTTCACGGTGTGTGTGTGCACTTTGGATGGGTAAATGCAGAGCACAAATTCCGAGTATGAGTCACAGTACTTGGCCATATGTCACGTCAAAACAAACAAACAAAAAACAAAACATTTTACGTCATCAGAATAATGGCGCCCCCATAGTTCAAAATATGTATAAAACGATGTGTTTTTTTTTTATAACACAAATCTTTGATGGGTTTTCTACTACTTATTTCAGTGAGAGACATCATTTACGTTATATTAAGCCATTCAAGTCTTAATACCCAGGGATCCCTTTAAAAAAACATGAATTTAACTAAAAGTCGTTTCTCTCACCTTATATGATAAAACCACTTCACTGATGAGTCTGAATTTGTGATTGTCGTGTTTTTGTGAATTAATACACACTAAACACACCGGCTGTTTGTCCTCCAGACAGAAGAGTTTGAGTTTCTCTCTGTGTAAACTGCAGATCTCCTCAGATCCTGATGAACGCCTCTCATTTCTCTCCTTCAGGAACGACTCACACAAGTTTTTTAATGCGAGACTAACTGGAGGATATTCTCTTGAGGATCTTCTCCTGCAGATGGGACACACTTGAGTTTCCGAGGTTCTCCAGAACTTTTGAAGACACTCTTTACAGAAACTGTGACTACATGATAAAAGAATAGGATCCGTGAAAATATCACAACACACAGGACACATATAATCATATTCAGCTTGTGAATCCATTTCCTCAGTTGGAGCTCCAGCAATCTTTACTTTCTCTTTTTGAATGCTGAAAAATAAAAATGAATAACCACGATTATGGTCTGATGTCAACTCAAAAATCCTTCTTGAAAATTTGTCCCTTTGTTCTCATTGATCGCTGATTCCTTTTGATTTTGTTCTAAAATTCAGAAAAGCGTCAACTGAGTTGCGCAGCTGGTCAAACAAGAAAATCAGGACAAAATGCATTCAAAATCAAAACATCAGAGAATATATATATATATATGTGTGTGTAACAGGTCATGCTCAGCTGCTTCTGAGGGGGTCTCGAACCCTCAATCTCCTGCATCCTATCTCATAAGCATCTGAGTTTTCATACTTACAAAATAGGTTCCAGAAGACATCTCCGTGGTCTGTTCTATTCTAGTTCAGAAATCAGAGGTTTTGGCAGGCGAGCTTCTTGGTTATAATTAGGTATAGTTTTATTGTCTACAGGTTAAATAGTTTACATACAAAATACTAATATAAAAATAGAAATAAAAACAAAAGAAAATAATTAGCGAATTTTGTTGGTCCAAAGCAACAACGGCAGGTCAGCTGGCCCCGAGAAGCTGTTCCAGTGAATCAGCATCTGACTTAATCATCCAATTCAGTCTTTTATAGACTGCAGGTGGATTCCAATCTCTTGTGACGTCATGAGTTCTGGAAATACCTAAGAAGCTCTTTATATAAGGTCTTCCTTCTACGCTTTCTTATGCAACACAACACCTGTCTGGGTTTTTCCATTTTTCTCTAGCAAAGATCTTGCTAATACATGTTTCCTTTTTTTCTTCTCTCTGTATTTAATGAACTATTTCTTAATAAATGCTTAAAACAACAAGTATGGTGTTTTTCTTAATAAACCACTTTCTTAACAAAACAATTACAATAACAAGTGTTTCCAGACTGCTGCTGTATGATCTCATACTGTGGACATTTGGAGCTAATTAATCAATTATTCAATTCATTCATTCATTCATTCATTCAACAGTCCACAGCAGGGTTTTCCATTTATCCGTGCTTGTGCATTTCAGATTATATGAGCAGCAAGAAGGAGAGTTTTAAGTATTTGCAAAATGTTGTAATGAAAATATTTTTGTTACATTTAAAAAAATGTGTAAAAAAGATCATTGCTTTGGCATCACGCTCAACAACATTTATGCTGTCGTTGAAAAAATGTGAAAAGCGTGGGAAAAAAGTTCTAATGCATGCTTGTGTGATGAGCACATGACAAACAGCAGGTTACAGAAGATGTGATCTCTGACGTGGCACAAGCAAAGAGTGTTGAGGCTTTAAAGTAAACCATTCTCTGTCCACACTGAGGACGCTTTGATGAAACCGAGAACTGATCCAAATCAGGGCTGGAAGAACTGTAGCTACATTGTTCACTACATCTGAACCAATTTCAGACGGTAAAGATGATGCAAAAACAGGCAAACACAATAAAACCCTACTTTGTTTTGTCAGTGTTTACCTGTACGTTATAATGAAAGTGTTGCTTTTCTCTGTTATATCATCCAAGTGGATGCTGTACACTGGGGGTGGTTGAGGAGAAACCCCCTCATGATTGTAAAGCTCTTTGGGTGTACAGCAATACACAATAAAGCGCTATATAAATGCATCATTCATTCATTCATATCAATATGAATTTACTCATCATTATTTCTCTGTTAGTGGCAGGGGCGGAGCCAGGGGGTGGCCATGGCCACCACTGATCTAAGCTTGCCCACCCCTTTGGCCACCCTGCTCAAAACTGCAGTTTTTGTCACCTTTTTTCCAACAAGAAATGCATTTATTAGGACGCGGAACTGGTCTATTTTTTTTGCATCCACATCAAATGGGAGACTTTTCAGACACGCACCTCAGCTTTGCCTCAGCGCCAATTATAATGTCAGTAAAACAGATTTTCCTGTCCTGTCAGCCGTCACTGTGTGTCATCATAAATAAGCGCACAAGAAACTATGAGCATACAACGTAGTTCTGTCGTCAGTTAAGTCATGAAATTACCAAAAAGGTGATTAAAGCTGCAAACTGCGCATGCATGTATGAATGAATTACATTTCAGAACGTCTCTCAAAAGCATACTAAAATATAGGCTATCATGCAATTCCAGATCACAATAAGGCACAAGCTGATATGTATTTTAATTTGTAGTTTAATGCACAAGTAAATGTGAGCACAGTGCTCTTATTCTAGAAAACATGCGCTATTTTTTTCATTAATTTTAAAAGTACAAACGAAAATGAAACCATTTAAATGCATAAAATGACTCATTTTACATTCTGGCATTTATGTGCTGTTGTCTTCCGGCCTTTTTCACATTCTTATCACTAACTACATGTCTCATCCATGAGTATGTAATGTTAGAGAACAAGTTTTTGGGGGTTTTGAGAACCAGAACCAAACTGACAGAGCAATTAAGCTATAGTGAGCCCCTTTATTAAAATACCCGGAGGTGAGGAATAATACAAAAATTGTCATTCACTCAGTATTACTTGATAGTATAATTCACAAATATCTCAATTATAATTACGTAGAAATGAATTATATTCAGCTGTGTTTTAGGCACTAAAATAGTTTATAGTCAACCACATTTTTATATTGAAATGATGACGATTTCTGTGCCACCCCAGGTTTGCTGGCCCCTCCCTGGCCACCCGTATGAAAACATCCTGGCTCCAACACTGGTTAGTGGAGCTCTGCTGCATTCAGTCAGTTAGAGGTCAGAGAAAGGCTGTTTCTCAAGAACACGTCCAGGCACTGTCATGCATCCTCTGTACTTGCGTTCTTGAGCACTGGAATTTAACTGCAACAGTAAATTAAACGGGCGTAAATTTCGTCTAACAGTACATTTCTCAAGAGCACTTTTTGAAAGGGACACAAATAATACAACTAAAATTGGACTTTTAAGGATATGTATACACAGAGGAAAGCTACAACTAATTGTGTAGCAGGGAGAGTAAGACCTTATTTTTAATGACAAATGTTGAGAGCGCACTATTGTAGCGCGAAAGCAAGACAAAATAAATATAAGACAAAATAATCACTTCATCCGATGTTTAAGACAAATAAGAAATAATGCATATAAAACAATATAAAAACTGCAAAATATAAAATATAAAAACAATGACTTGGTTCAAATGTTTCAAATGTTTGCAACCCACATAAACTTGAGGTTTCCTTAAACTAACATTCTTAGACTTTTCTTTACACTGAACATGCCCGAAACAACAAAAAGCAGTCAAGTATCAATTCAATCGACTGAGTTTGTAAATACATTCATGGGAACAACTGTTTTAGCTCATGGGCTTTACAACATCAGAAGTTGGTTAAAGATCTTCATGCACAAAACAATGCACTGGAACAATATACAAATATAGTTCTTCAAAACCATACGATACTTGTAAATCAAATTCGCTTGACACCTCATAGACCACACGTGTACTAAAGGACCTATCAGGCGTATGCAACACGGATAATGTAACATGTAATGGTGCTTTGGAATCAGATTCTTATACGGATATAACTCTTTAAAAAGACTGTGATGCTCTACAAATAGGTGTTTCAGATAGTAGGTCATTCCTTCTGTTATTACAGGACAAAACACTATGTTAATCATCTGCAATAACAAAAGTAATAAATGCCAGTGTTTGCTTTCCTCATCAACAAGGTCTCCAAATATGAGAGGAATATTTCGAATTAAACAGAATGTCTGAATGGCATTCAGTCCTATACCATTCCCTGTCTGCTCTAGGTTTAATCTAGTAGGCCGGTTTTTCCTCTCTAGATAGCCGTAATAGATTCTGTTACATATGCCTTGTCTCGATATAACGCCAGAAAGATATTCAAGAAGTAACTTCATCTCGCACTGTTCGACACCTTCAAGGATATCGTGCATTATATCAGGAGCGTAATTGTCACAAATATGAAAATATTGCAAGTCATTTAGCAGGGATGCACATTTAACCCCAAAAGATGAAGTAATGTTAGGGTCAGCTAACAAATCTGCATAGTGCTCTTTTGTCTACTAAACAGAATCAACAGAAATAATGGGCACTGAAAGATTCCATGAACCCAAAAAGGGTGTGCATCCCTAAATTGTCCCCTGTAACCTGGGCAACTGTGCCAAACAAGGGCTCTTCGGAGAAAGGAGCTTCAATTCCTGAACTTTCAAGCACTTTCAAATCTTCAACAAGGGGCTGAAGTAAATGGCTCCAATTTAGTGAATGCCTTGCTTGGAACCCATCGGATTAGCAGATTCAAAGTAATCATAAAATAACTGAAGTGCATTTTGTTGTTTACTGAAAAGTGGGTGGTTTTTAAAATAACTTCCATCACAAAAATCATTATAGACAGTTGTACTCCCACTTGATTTTGACCGGTTTATGTCACAAATTCAGCCTCTGTGGCTCCCTCCGATCACCACCAGAGGGAACCATCTCCTGAGTACTAACATTATCATTCGGACTCCATTTCCCATGTCACCCCGTTCCTGAGACTGATTACCTGCACAGGTGTTCCTCATCAACCAGCATATATAAACCATTCCTTCCCCTCTCTCAGTGCAAAGTCTTGTTCTTGCCCATGCAGACATTTCTGAGCGTTATGCAAATGCAAAGGATATGCATAGATCTCTCCTCTGAACATATTGAGTGCCCTCAAAAGAACACCATGCCTACAGACAGTGACTTCAATTCCCTCCTCATCCAATTTACTGCTGGTCTTGCTGGAAAACTCTTTAGCAGCTGAAAACCTTTTTGAAATGGTGAAGGTTTCGGTTGCCATCCACAGCAACTGCCAGCATTAGAGGGGTACAAGAGGGGGAAATTTTGTTCACCGCAGATCTTGTCAACCTCATAACGGCAGATGGACCACTCAAAAAAACATATCGCCACATAAAGCGCCATCTAGTTAAAGATACAAAGAAATATTACTAATATTACAACGATGTTCAGAGTTAAATTCTTGGTGAAAAACATGTTTAAATTGTTTGTGTTGAATGAAAATAATCTGTGAGATTTTGGCTACAAATTAAATTTTATTTGATCTTTTTTTTTTTTAGTAAGAGATTTATCCAACTTTAATTCAACAAACATTTGTCCATATAATTAAACTTTTTTTATAGGGCCAGACTCTGAAAAAAAAAAACTGTCAATGGTAAAAGTAACATTTTACAAAAAGTTATCAACTTGCCAAATTAATTATGATGTGTGTGTACTCCACGATTTAATTTCCTTATAGTAGATGAGTGTGGTGAAAAACTGAGTGATGACCTAATAGGGATTTATATAAAAAACACTGATAAACACATGCAAATAATAGTTTTTATTGGACATAAAAAAGGACCACAAAGGAAATAAGTTTTTCACCTGTATAGAGCTTACTTGTACAATTTTACAAAAATTGTCTAAAAAAAGCAAACAAACATCAGCAAACATCAAGCAATTAGTTAAATAATACAGATCAACATTTTTTTAAGTATTCCTAACAGCAATATAACATAAAATGTCATAAGAACGTAAATGCAAAATAAAATCACTTTTCTATGACGTTTCTATGACATATGTGTCCATTTTTTTCTGTTTTGGAAACCAATAAACTATAAATTAGCACAAAAAGATGGGAACTTTGAATGAGTAATAATTTGGGCTGTGTGCAATAATAAGAGAGAGGTGTATGTAATTCATTCTGATAAAGGACTTCCCTCCAGCATACAGATCTACATTTTGAGGTTTCCTCATAGTAACTCAACTTGTTTTATTAAGTTACTGACAACTTACAGCTTGTTCTTCAGTAAATAGTTAATGCCGTAAACTTCCAGGAAGTATACAGAGTCCTTGTTTTTTAGGGATTTTTTTAGGACAGGACTGAAGAGACTGACAGAAAAGTATGGAGGTGAAGAGGGAATGAGATCGACAAAGGACTGTAAGTCAGGATTCGAACATGGGTCACTGGAGATGCAGTTGCACCATATGTCAGTGTGTTAAGCCCGGCTCACACTGTGTTATTTTCAATAGTCCTTTACGATTGCTGCTTTTCAGACTGTATGAACATGATGATTATGTCACACTGTGGGATCTCAGTTGTCAATGTCAGACTGCACGACGAGTTAAAAACTGGTGCGCGCAAGACCTATAAACATTCAGTAACTGTGAGCTGCATTACATGCGGGGCTGAAATGTTGGCTATCATTTAAAGTACAGTGGGGAAAAAATTATTTGATCCCCTGCTGATTTTGCATGTTTGCCCAATGACAAAAAAAAGATCAGTCTATAGTTTTAATGGTAGGTTTATTTTAACAGTGAGAGACAGAATAACAACAACAACAACAAAATCAGGAAAAACACATTTCAAAAGTTATAAATTGATTTGCATTTTAATGAGTGAAATAAGTATTTGACCCCTTCGCAAAACATGACTTAGTACTTGGTGGCAAAACGCTTGTTGGCAATCACAGAGGTCAGACGTTTCTTGTAGTTGGTCACCAGGTTTGCACACATCTCAGGAGGGATTTTGTCTCACTCCTCTATGCAGAGCTTCTCCAAGTCATTAAGGTTTTGAGGCTGGCGTTTGTCAACTCGAACCTTAAGCTCCCTCCACATATTTTCTATGGGATTAAGGTCTGGAGACTGGCTAGGCCACTCCAGGACCTTAATGTGCCACTCCTTTGTTGCCTTGGCCATGTGTTTTGGGTCATTGTCATGCTGGAATACCCATCCTCGACCCATTTTCAATGCCCTGGTTGGTTTCAATGCCCTGACCCTGACGGTACATCGCCCCGTCCATCGTCCCTTTGATGTGGTGCAGTTGTCCTGTCCCCTTAGCAGAAAAACACCCCCAAAGCATAATGTTTCCACCTCCATGTTTGACGGTGGGGATGGTGTTCTTGGAGTCATAGGCATCATTCCTCCCCCTCCTCCAAACACGGCGAGTTGAGTTGTATTTTGGTCTCATCTGACCACAACACTGTCACCCAGTTCTCCTCTGAATCATTGGCAAACTTCAGAAGGGCCTGTACATGTGGTTTCTTGAGCCGGGGGACCTTGCAGGTGCTGCAGAATTTCAGTCCTTCACGGCACAGTGTGTTACTAATTATTTTCTTGGTGACTATGGTCCCAGCTGCCTTGAGATCATTGAAAAGATCCTCCCGTGTAGTTCTGGGCTGATTCCTCACCGTTCTCATGATTATTGAAACGCCACGAGGTGAGATCTTTCATGGAGTCCCAGACCGAGGGAGATTGACATTTATTTTGTGTTTCTTCCATTTGTGAAAAATCGCACCAACTGATGTCACCTTCTCACCAAGCTGCTTGCCAATGGTCTTGTAGCCCATTCCAGCCTTGTGTAGGTCTACAATCTTGTTCCTGACATCCTTGGACAGCTCTTTAGTCTTGGCCATGGTAGAGAGTTTGGAAACTGATTGATTGATTGCCTCTGTGGACAGGTGCCGATTTAAGGGAGTGCTCCTAATCTCAGGTTGTTACTTGCATAAAAGACACCTGGGAGCCAGAAATCTTGCTGATTGATAGGGGATCAAATATTTATTGCACTCATTAAAATGCAAATCAACTTATAACTTTTTTGAAATGCATTTTTCTGGATTTTTTGGTTATTATTATGAGTGAAGTTAAGTGAAGTGAGGCCAATGTTTATGGAGGTTAGAAGAAATCTTAGAAGAAAGCATTAATTCTGATCATGGCTTGTCTTGAAAACGGAAACAGCTGGATGTTTTTCATTGGAGAAGTCACACTGCAGGACTGTGCACCAAAACTTCTGACACTACCAGAATTTTGTCAGAGGTCAAATTTGATAGCAATGGCCATTAATCGGCTGTCGGTGAACATGTAAAACCCACGATCAAAGACTACAGATTTTAGCCTGGGAATTTTAGGAATCTTTTAGGATTTTCAAAATTTGTCTCAGACGACCAAATCGTGGCCAAAATAACACAGTGTGAGCTGGGCTTTAACCACTGGGCCAGGGGTCTCCAAACTCAGTACTGGAAGGCCACTGTCCTGCAGAGTTTAGTTCCAACCAGCTCCAAAACACCTGGCTAAAAGTTTCTACTATGCCTAGTTACTCCTTGATGAGCTGTTCAGGTGTGTTTAACTGGTTTTGGAGCTAAACTCTGAAGGACAGTGGCCCTCCAGGACTGAGTTTGGTGACCCCTGCACTAGGCTATCAATGCAGACAAGAGTTCCTGTTCACATTCCACACACATCAAAATGTCTGTGATGCATGTGGAGACTCAGTTCATGTGTACCTGGTCTATTTATGCGTTTTCTCTGATCGCATAGCTATCCAATCATAAAAAAAGAGCAGGGGTAAATGCCCTCCGAAAGAGAGGGCATCTTTCCACATTCCAGATGAAACTGGACAAAATGCATCTGGTTGTTGAAGTCACATATGTCAACTTTTCTCCTCTCAAAATGCTAAAATTAAACATGCCAGAGTGTGTTATTATGGCTTGTGGTGACCGGATGTGACAGCACTACTGCAACACGCATCACTACAGATCTGACCCGCCACAGAGTCATCGATGCGCAAACTGAGCAAATATTTAAAATATACTTCATGACATAAAGGTTGCTGACCCTTGGTTAAGGCTGACACTTTTTCCACACTTCTTGGGTGAACTCAAGTGAAAGTTAAGGGATCTTTTATGTTTGAAACTCTTTCCACACTGATCACAAGTAAACGGCTTCTCCCCAGTGTGAATTCTCATGTGATACCTCAGGTTTATTTCTGTTGTGAAGCTCTTTCCACACTGCTGGCAGGTGAAAGGCTTCTCTCCAGTGTGAACTCTCATGTGGACTTTAAGATGTGCTCTTTGAGAGAAGCTCTTTCCACATTGTTGGCAAGTAAAAGCTTTCTCTCCAGTGTGAATTCTCATGTGGACTTTAAGATGTCCTCTTTGAGAGAAGCTCTTTGCACACTGTTGGCAAGTAAAAGCTTTCTCTCCCGTGTGACTTCTCATGTGGACTTTAAGATGTCCTTTTTGTGTAAAACTCTTCCCACACTGTTGGCAAGTGAAAGGCTTCTCTCCAGTGTGAACACTCATGTGGAGATTTACGTTTCTTTTCTCAGCGAAGCTCTTTCCACACTGAGTGCATGTATAAGGCTTCTCTCCAGTATGAATTCTCACATGGCTTTTAAGATGCCCTTTTTGCGTAAAACTCTTCCCACACTGTTGGCAGGTGAAAGGCTTCTCTCCAGCGTGAACTGTCATGTGTTTTTTAAGGTTTCCTTTTTCAGTGAAACTCGTTCCACACTGTTGGCAGGTAAATATCTTCTCACTGGAGTGAATTCTTATGTGGCCTTCAAGGTTTCCTTTTTCAGTGAAGCTCTTCCCACACTGTTTGCAGGTGAATGGCTTCTCTCCAGTGTGAATTCTTCTGTGGACTTTAAGCCTTTCTTTTTGTCTGAAACCTTTTCCACACTCTTGGCAGGTGAAAGGCTTCTCTCCAGTGTGAATTCTCATGTGGACCTTAAGCCTTTCATTTTGTGTGAAATTCTTTCCACACTGTTGGCATGTGTATGGCTTCTCTGCAGTGTGAACTCTCATGTGGATTTTAAGACTTCCTTTTTCTGTGAAACTCTTTCCACACTGAGTGCATGCATAAGGCTTCTCTCCAGTGTGAATTCGTATGTGCTTTTTTAGGTTTCCTTTATGAGTAAAAATCTTTCCACAGTGTTTGCAGGTGAAAGGTTTCTCTTCAGTGTGAATTCTCATGTGTCTTTTAATGGTTTCATTTTGAGTAAAACTTTTTCCACAATGTTGGCAGGGGAAATCTCCACTTCCTTTCTTCTGAGCTCTTTTTCGTGTGGAAGTCTTTTTAGTCTGCAAGCAGCAAAAATATTTTCCTTCCATTATGAAATCAGGATTTTTCTCAACCAGGTCCTTCTCTTCATTTTCATTCAGTTCTTGACTCTCCTCTTTCAGCACCTTCAGGTCTATGGTGAATAGAGACAAATACAAGTTAAAAGGTTAGTTTACAAACAATGAAAATTACCCCATACCTCAAGCTCACCCTCACCCTCAAGCCATCCTTGTGTATAGGACTTTCTTCTTTCAGATGAACACAATGAGAGTTATTTTTTGTGATCAACATTTTTATTCAGATTTAGTTTCATTCCAGAAACAAAACTCAGTTCACGGTTCAAAAGAACTATGTACATCAGATACCATGAAGCCGTCCACTTATACAGAGAGAGGAAGAAAAATAAGAAAAATAAAAGTAATAAAAGTCCGATAAGCATTGTAGGGATGTCAACTTTTCAGTCTATCTAGCAACATCTCATAAACATTCGTCCAACTCTGAATAGTGTTGTCCTTTGCGCCATTGAGTCTGGCAGTGGTACCTTCCAGCAAAGCAATGTCTCTGAAGTATGATAGCCAAGTGAAAGTTATGGGAGTGGATGGTTCTATCCATAATTTCAAAATAGCCTTTTTGGCAGCAGTACTTGCAGCTGATAAGGTCCTTTTTTGATGAACATTCAACTGGAGACTGGAATCATCTAACAGAAGAAGCAGCAGGGGATCTCGAGGTACATCTAATTGCATGTAGTCCGAAAGAATGGAACATACAGATTCCCAACAAGGAACCACCACCGGACATTCCCAAAACATGTGCAAGTAAGAGCCTATTGTAGATTTATTACAAATGACAGTAAGGATCAGATCTAACCTTCATCTTATATAGTACACTGGGAGTGAAATAGGCTCTGTTAATACATTTATAATGTATCATCTGATGTGCAAGATTCTTAGAGGCAGTAAAACATCTGGCCCATACCACATCCCAATCGATTTGAACAAGACCTTCCCTTTCCCAAGAGTGGATAGCTGGAATATAAGTATATTGCAATAAGAGGATTGAATTATAAATCTTAGAAACTAAACCACTAGAAGGAGTATCAATGTTCAACCACTCCCACAGAGGATGCACATTGGTGGCCCAAGGAACGCCGTAGGCCTTTAACGCTGACCTCAGTCTTAAATATAGAAAAAAAGAGAATCCAGGTAAAGAAAACTCTGCACTTAAGTCCCGAAACGATTTGAGGCCATCATCACAATAAATGTCATTCAATGTATGAACACCAGAATCTGACCATGTTTTAAAAACAAAGGGTTTGTTGCCAGTGCATAAATGGTTGTTGTGCCATAATGGAGTTGTCTTAGTATATAAAAAGGGTCCTCCCGCAATTTTCTCCACCTTTTTCCATACATCAAGTGGATATTCAATAATTGGTCCATAAGTTTTCTTTAAGGATTTAGAAATACCTGAAAAGGGGACATCCTGTAATCGAACTGGATGGATAATATTTGCTTCCAGAACTCGCCAATGGAACTGAAGAGTCCGAATTAACCCATGTTCTGATTCCCCTTATTTGAAAGGCTAGATTATATAATTCAAAATTAGGCAATGACAAACCTCCATCTAATTTCTTACGCTGCATCGTTTTAAGTCGGATTCTAGGTTTTTTCTTCACCCATATAAAACTAGAAATGGCCATGTTAAGCTCCTTGAAGAAATGTTCAGGCGGAGGAAGAGGCAACATGGAAAATAAAAAGTTAACCCTGGAGAGCACATTCATTTTAATTGTAGATATTCTTCCGTGAAGAGCTAAACATAAGGGTGACCACCTGTCTAAGTCCTCCTTAATCTTATTCAGAAGAGATTTATAATTAAACTTAGAAATAAGATGTATTGAGGGGGATATAGTAATACCCAAATATGTAAACTGTTTGACTATGGGGTAAGAGGAGGTAAATTATTAGATTCTTGTCTAGCTGCCTCATTCAGAGACAGTAGAGCCGATTTGTTCCAATTTATTTTGTAACCTGAAAAACTACCAAATATGTTAAAAAGATTTAAGCACTCAGGTACGGACACAGCAATATTAGAAACAAAAAGCAAAATATCATCAGCATAGAGAGAAATTTTATGTGAGGTAATTACACAAATAATTGGTTGTATAGATACAGTTTTCCATACAGCTTGTGCTAATGGTTCCACTGATAAAGTAAAGAGCAAGGGCGATAACGGGCATCCTTGACGGGTGCCCCGGCCAAGAGCAAAAGAGGAAGATACTAAGGTGCCTGTAAGAACCCGTGCTGACCAACAATTATAAAGCGTTTTAACCATTTGGATAAATCCCTGTCCAGCCCCTACATGAACAAGAACCGCCCAAAGAAAACTCCACTCTATCATATCAAAGGCCTTCTCCGCGTCCAATGAAATGACCGCTGGATAGGAACTGGATCTATGAATAATATGTAGAAGTCGCCTGATGTTATCGGAGGCAAATCGATCTTTGAGAAAACCAGACTGGTCATAGTTTATGACATTATCTACACAATTACTTAGTCTACGAGCGAAAGTTTTAGCGAAGAGTTTCGCATCTGTAGTTATTAAACTAATAGGTTGATAACTGGCGCATTCTAAGGGATCTTTGGATCTTGTAAAAGGGTTATGAGAGCTGTATTTTGGTCCCTGTGAAATGTTCCATTTTCAATCGCAAAATTAAAGGAGTTAAGAATAAGTGGAGAAACTATATCCCAAATGACGGAAATTAGTTCAGGGGGAATTCCGTCACTGCCTGGAGCTTTGTTCTTTGGCATGGAGTCTAAAGCCAGTTTCAGTTCATCTAATGACTAGATTAGATTTACTAATCTTTTAGATCTTTTAGAGATTTTTATCTCCCTCGGGAATTTAGCTCGGTCATCGTCAGTGCCGTTTATATTCCACCTCAAGCGGACACGGACACTGCGATATGGGATTTACATGAAACACTACACCTTCACCAGACACAGCACCGGGACGCCACATTTATTGTTTTGGGAGATTTCAACAGTGCCAACCTCAAGCGTGCACTGCCGAACTTCCATCAGCACATCAGCTGCCCCACCAGGGGCGAAAGGACATTAGATCACTGTTACACCCCATACAAGAACAGCTACAAGGCACAGTCACAACCACCGTTCGGGAAATCGGATCATGCCGCCATCTTCCTCATGCCTGTTTACAAACAGAGGCTGAAACAGGAAGCCCCGGTGCAGAGGGAGGTCCAACGCTGGACGGACCAATCGGTGGCCGCTCTGCAGGACGCGCTAGATGACGCAGACTGGGACATGTTCCGGCGCAGCTCTGATGACGTCAGCTTGTTTACAGAAGCGGTTGTGGGATTTATAGAGAAACTAATGGATGATACGGTGCAGAAAACCATCATCAGGACGTTTCCCAACCAGAAGCCGTGGGTGGATAAAACCATCCGCGACGCCCTGAGATCCCGCTCCGCTGCCTACAACACAGGGCTCATCACCGGGAACATGGATGACTACAAGGCTGCATCTTACAGCGTGCGCAGATCGGTGAAGGCGGCGAAGCAGCGCTACGGGAGGAAACTAGAGTCGCAATTCCAACATGGCGACTCTAGGAGTCTGTGGCAGGGACTTAGAAACATCACGGACTATAAAACACCACCCTCCAGATCGGGGAATGCGGACGCTTCTCTGGCTGACGAGCTGAACACCTTTTATGCTCGCTTCGAGGCTGCAGCTAATCACGCTAACGGCGCTACCAGTGCTAACTGCATGCACGCTGAGGAAGCCGGTGAGGACAACGTGTTCACCATCACGGAGCATGACGTGAGGAGGGCATTCAGGAGAGTGAACATCAGGAAGGCAGCAGGACCAGATGGCATCACAGGTCGGGTTCTGAAGGCCTGCGCTGACCAGCTAGCACCGGTGTTCACTGTGATCTTCAACCTCTCCCTGGAACAGTCCATAGTCCCCTCATGCTTTAAGCAGTCCACCATTGTTCCTGTCCCCAAGAAACCCCAGCCCACCTGCCTAAACGACTATCGCCCTGTAGCCCTCACATCAGTGGTGATGAAGTGCTTTGAGAGACTGGTCAGAGACTTCAGAACATCAGCAAAACTAAGGAGCTGATAGTGGACTTCAGTACGAAGCAGGAGCGGTCATACCAGCCGATCACGATCAGCGGGACTCCAGTGGAGAGAGTGAACAGCTTCAGATACCTGGGTGTTCACATCACGCAGGACTTGACTTGGTCCTGTCATACCAGCACCCTGGTGAAGAAGGCCAGGCAGCGTCTGTACCATCTGAGACGCTTAAGGGACTTTAGACTTCCCTCTCGGGTGCTTAAGACTTTTTACACCTGCACCCTCGAGAGCGTCCTGACGGGCAGCATCACTTCCTGGTTCGGGAACTGCACTATGCAGGACAGACGAGCCCTCCAGAGGGTGGTGCGTTCAGCGGAACGTACCATTCACACCGAGCTCCCTGACCTGCAGGACATCTACAGCAAGCGGTGCCTGACCAGGGCCAGGAAGATAGTGAAGGACCTCAGCCATCCCAACAATGGACTCTTTTCTCTGCTGCGTTCAGGGAGACGCTTCCGCTCCATGAAGGCGAACACAGAGAGAATGAGGAGGAGCTTCTTCCCGCAGGCCATTCGGAGTCTTAACCACTCTCCACTCTAAGCACATCACCCCACACTTCCACTTTGCACATTTTCATTACAATCTGCACTAATTTGTAGAAGGTCACGTAAGGATGAATGAGTGGGACTTACATACCATTTGTCTTTAGTATTCCTTTTACTCACTTATACACTTTACTGCACTGCACAGCACACGGACACTTTATCACTGACATACACTGTACTTTTTATAGAATCTATATAGAATCATATTCTATTTTTATTCTTCATATCTATTTTTATTCTCATATCTGAGAATAAAAAGGGGAAGGGGGAAGTTGTGGCCGGGGGAAGTTGTGGCCTAATGGTTAGAGACTTGGACTCGTAATCGAAAGGTTGCGGGTTCGAGTCCCCGGCCGGCAGGAATTGTAGGTGGGGGAGTGAATGTTCAGCGCTCTCTCCACCCTCAATACCACGACTGAGGTGCCCTTGAGCAAGGCACCGAACCCCCAACTGCTCCCCGGGCGCCGCAGCATAAATGGCTGCCCACTGCTCCGGGTGTGTGTTCACGGTGTGTGTGTGTGTGTGTGCATTTGTTCACTACTCACTGCTGTGTGTGTGCACTTGGATGGGTTAAACGCAGAGCACCAATTTCGAGTATGGGTCACCATACTTGACAATACGTCACGACTTTATCTATTTGTTATTTTATTTTATTGCTAGTTTATTTCTATATATATGTTTACTGTACTTTTTCTATTTGTATTTTTGTAAACTTGAGGTTTTTCTTAATTTTGTTGGACAATTTGTTGGACAGTCGTACAATACATTTCACTACATGTCGTACTATGTATGTATATGTATGTGACAAATAAAATTTGAATTTGAATTTGACTATGGGCCATTTAGCATCTCTAAATGATGTTCATCAAATTTGGAGAGGGGAAACTGCTGAAGAAAAGAAACATTTTGTTGATAACTTGAGGAGGAATTAGAGGTATATAGTTGTTCATAATAAGATACAAAAATCTGATTTATGTCTTGGATTTGAGTGTATAAAATACCATCCTTCTTTATAGCGCATATATTTGCCCTGGATTCCATCTGTTTAATCCGTAGCGCTAATAATTAGCTTGGTCTCTCCCCATTAAAGTAGTAAGACTGTTTAATGCGGTGCGTAATAAAATGGGCTCTGTGTAAGAGAAACTCTTTTAACTCCGATTTAAGATTTAAGTGCATTTAATTATTTTTCTTTTCGTTGACTATGTATTTTTAAGATCCTGTTCCATCGCCTGAACTTGTTTCTCTAACTCAATTCTGTGGCCATTTCTAGACCTTTGATGAAAGGAATAGAAAGCAATGCTTTTCCCTCTAATAAAACACTTTGTTACCTCCCATAGCACTTGAGGGTTATTTGTCGAACCACTGTTCAGTTCAATAAACTCTACCAAGGAGGTGCGCAGTTGTGATAAAAATTCTTGATCGAGAAGTAGAGATGTGTTAAATCTCCAACGTTTGATTCCGGAGGAAATAAAATTGGGAGAAGACGCAATGTAACTGGGGAGTGGTCTGAAAGAAGAAGGGGTAATATCAGCGTAATACTCTACCAAGGAGGTGCGCAGTTGTGATAAAAATTCTTGGGATATTACCCCTTCTTCTTTCAGACCACTCCCCAGTTACATTGCGTCTTCTCCCAATTTTATTTCTCCTTGGTATATCAGCGACTTCAACAAACGGAATGAAAGCTGGTGATATGAGCAGGTAATCAATGCGAGAGTAGGATTTATGGCGAGCTGAAAAGAAGGTATAGTCTTTGACAGCCTCATTCCTCAATCGCCATATGTCACACACGTTGACCTGTTTAATAAATCCCTTAAATAACTTTGAAGAGGTCTTATCCGAATGTGATATTTGAGACCTATCAAGTATGGGATTATGCACAGCATTGAAGTCGCCTCCTATGACAAGGTGATAGTCATTCAGACTTAGTGTGTTTTACCAACAGCTCGTCAGCATTTTACTATCATATTCGTTGGGAGCATAAACTGAAACAAAGGCGCATTTGATATTGGACCATGTACCAAGTATGCGAGTAATGCGACCATCTGCATCACTCCTAGTGCAATGTATGGAAAAGGGAAAACGCTGGGTCATTAATATCGAAACCCCTTTAGATTTCTTATCAGAGGAAGAAAAAGAAACTAATTTGTAATACCTATTTTGAAATCGATGTACATCACAAGTTTTCAAATGAGATTCTTGAATTAGTGCAACAGAAACTCTTTTAGATCTTAAGTAATCCAAACATTTGGTTCTCTTAATGGCGCCGTTTAAACCATTGACATTCCAATACATTATATTAAGAGCCATAATTCAATTGAATTACTGTACATTTTGCTAAATAAGAAACTAAAATTAGTGGACCTATGGGGGTAGTTCATGGCATCTGGAACTATAAGGGAATAACAACAAGAACGGAACAGAAAGGCAGTAAGCGGAGAGTGAGAACAAACTCTCCTACCTGCCATTACAACAATCTTGTCTGGATACGTGGCCAGCATAACAGAAGGTCACCCGAGTCTCAAGGCCAACTCGGTATCAGAGTACACTAAGTAGTACTCGGCATATTTGCGATATCAGTCTAAATCTCCTCCTGGAGACAACACGCTGTCATCCATTAACCTTTCCACTGGCGTGCTGTCACTTAAGGGCTGAGGCGTAGCGAGTGCCTGTAGCTGGTCAACAAAAGCCTCAACTTCAGTCGGCGTTTGGAGATGAGAGGTTGATCCGCGATGCGTCACCTTGATCGTGGCGGGATATATCATGAAGGAAGAGATCCCGAGCTGCGTAAGCCTTTTCCTAGATTGATTCATCTTGCGTCTTTTCACAGCGGTTTTGTTGCTGTTGTCGGGAAAGAAGAGAAGCGATTTGCCCTTGTGGATTATTTCTCCCACGGCTCGTGCTCCCTTGAGGATAGCGTTTCTGTCCTGAAAGCGGAGCAATTTGAAGATTAGAGTACGCGGGCCCTTTCTGTTGCTGTCACCCGTGTAGATACGATGCGCCCTTCTATCTCGATCGGTCTGTTATTAAGTGACGGGATCCACATTGGTAACTGAGTTTGCATGAATCCTAAAGCGTCGCTGCCCTCTTCCCCCTCTGCGAGGCCGACGAGACGAATGTTACATTTAGGGATGCACCGATACCACTTTTTTGGAAAACGAGTACGAGTACGAGTACTTGCATTTCAGTACTCGCCGATACCGATACCGAGTACTTAATAAAAAACATGATTTAAATTTACAGGTAACAGCTTTAGTCATATAATTTAACAAAAAAACAAGGGACTAGTTTGGAATTAAGAACATTCATTTAAAATGAAAAGCATGTTGTATGCAACATATTTCAGAATAAATAATTATTAAAAAAAATTTAAACAGTGACAGTGCAACTCAAGTATTTTTTTCAGTTTATTGTAAACTCTGCCGCTTTGGACAACACAAGGGGCATTAATAAACATCTTTGCTATTTAGTGCACAATATTTGAATAAATTAACAACATCCACCAACATAGAACGGTGGCAGTCAGTGCAACTGAGGTAGGTATTAACATCAAGTCTAAGACGACTCACTTAATGGAGCCTATTTAGAAAAAGTGAGTGGCAGGTTTTTTTTTTATGAAAAGTAGCTTTTCTGCATTATCAGCAGTCAGCCTGTTTCTGTTTTCATCTATAATGTGTGACACTGAGCTAAAAAGCCTTTCACTTTCCACACTGCTACATGGGGCTGAGAGGTATTTATGGGCCATTTTAGCCAAAGTGGGGAACCTGATTTTGTTGACACCCCAGTACTTCAGAGGACTGTCTTCACGAGGGCTTGGGGCCTCTCCGAGGTATGTGTCAAGCTCAATGGCAGCACCTGCTGCCAGCGGCTGTGCTGCCTGGGGCTGCTCCTTAGGGATTTCTTCAAATAGAGTGTCCAGACTGCTGCTAGTGCTGGCCTGGGCCTTGAGGAACAGTTTAGCAGGAGGTTCTGCAGCTTCTGCCCGACTCCCCTCTGCCTCAGCTCTGGACATCATCTGCAGCTCCTGCTTCAGGTGCAGCTTGGCCTCCGGAGCAGTGTTGTTGGAGAAGAAGCGATCTTTATACCTGAACAAAATTCATGAATGTATTAATATGTGGAAAAATAGGACAGATTTTAGTTTCCCCTAAACCACTGTCACAAATGCCAGCCATTTGGCTTTCTGGTAGTAATAAGGGAAATATATTTCATATTATATATATTGCATACATTTGTATTTGTGTATTTTAGTTACAAAATAAAATATAATATTTCAGATGGAAATTAATCTTACATTTAGTACTGTAGTTTATCATTGAATACCTATAGCACACAGACTTTACCTTGGGTCAAGTATGGTGGAGATGAAGAACAGTGGGTTGGTCTCGACGTCACTGAAGCGCTTCTTGACAGCTGCCAGTAAGGTTGCTTTCATTGTCTTGACGCCGTGGTCCTCGTCTGTTTCTCTGTTTAGAAGTCTCACTAGCACAGCTGGGATGACATCAGTGTGTAGTGCGTCGTAGCTGCTCACTTTTTTAGTTAGTTCCTCAAAGGGGGCGAGGATGGCAACAGTCTTCTCCATAAGAGCCCATTGGTGAGCGGTGAGATAGTCAGGGAGTTCATGCTCGGACACATACACCCCCAGCACTCGCTTTTGCTCAATGAGGGACTGGAGCATGTAATACGTGCTGTTCCAGCGCGTCTGTACGTCCTGCTGCAGTCTCTTTATTGGCTGGTTGAGCTGTCCCTGAATGTCCTCGAGGCGGGAGTAGGCTAAGGCGGAATGTTTAAAATGCCCAACTATTTTCCGCCCCACTGCTATAGCATCAGCTATGCTCCTCTGTGCTACTAAGCCCTCGTGAACAGCCAGTTGGGGTCATGTTTTTGGCATTGTCACGAAGCACAACATGTACTGATGTTTTATGTATACCCCATGTCTGGAGCATTTCCTCAAACACATGCGCTATAGCCTGGCTGGTGTGCGAGCCGCGGAATTGTTTCGCATGTAATATGGCTCGTTGCGGCGTGAAACTCTCGTCAATCCACTGGGAGGTTAGGCTAAGTAGCGACACGGGGCTAACACTGCTTGTCCAAATATCCGTGGTGAAACTAAACGCAGAGGAGGCTTGCAGTAGGCTGTGGATATGTTTTTTCACGGAGTCGTGTAGTTTAGGCAGCTCCGTGTCAGTCATGTAGTGGCGGCTTGGGACATCATATCTGGGCTCCAGAACATGGAGGAGACGCAGGAATCCCACATTTTCTACCTCCGAGAGTGGTTGGTCACTCAATGCAATGTACTCGATAATTGCCTGAGTTATTTTCACAGCACGTGGATTGTCTCTGGACATTTTCTCTCGTCTTGCAAGAGTTTGCTGCAGCGTGGGTTGTGTTGGTTTAGCAGCGTGGGTAAACTCT
This sequence comes from Barbus barbus, assembly GCF_936440315.1. Lineage (NCBI taxonomy): Eukaryota > Metazoa > Chordata > Actinopteri > Cypriniformes > Cyprinidae > Barbus > Barbus barbus. The sequence continues at coordinate 45,458,814 of NC_136731.1, forward strand.
TTGTACTCGTTGTCGTGTTGGGATTTTAGGTGCTTGATTAAATTACTTGTGTTAAATGCGCTAGGGTTAGGTTAGAGCCTCCTCTTGACAGAGCCTTTTGAGCCTCCTCTGGACAATTTCGCTGAGCACAATTTGCAGTCCGCCTTTGTTTTGTTGTCTTCATTCACTTTGAAATAGTTCCACACGGCTGACATGTCTCGCCTCGCCTTCTCCCCGCTCTGAGCTGCAGCCGGGGCCTGGGGGCGGGCACTCGGCACCTGTGATTAACCCCTTACACACCGCTCAAACATAGACATTTCTCAGACCGTGGTATCGGTCCCCGGTATCGGGGGACTTTTAACGAGTACGAGTACTTCAGAAAATGTGGTATCGAGGCCGATACCAGATACCGGTATCGGTGCATCCCTAGTTACATTGGTGACTTTTGTCTTCAAGTTTCGCCATTTTATCTTGAAGTGTGTCTATGGTTAGCTTAACTTCGGCCGAGTCTTGCTTAACTTCCCGAACAGCAGTCTGGATATTGTCAAAATGATTACTGATCAATCTCATCTCTCTCTCTAAAAATCCAATTCTTTCGGCGATCGGTTGAAATTCCTCCTTAAATATTTCCCGAACGACGCCGAACTGTAGCTTTAGCTCATCAGCCACCATGGCTCGCAGCGTCTCATTAGCAGGCTCTTTTTGTCGTTTTTTCTCCGGAGAGGATGGCAGAAGCTGTTGTTTAGCCATCACGGAAAAGTAAACAAGTTGTGCCGAGACTATAACTTAAACAAATGGTTTATCGACACCGGATCGGGGAGCTTCAGGCTCAAGCTGCCATCTCTGTCAGCGGGTCACGTGATCTCAATGAGAGTTATTTTTAAAACATATCCTGGCTGTTCCAAGCTTTATAATGGCCGTGAAGAGGGGATGAGATTTTGATGGTCATTCACATTTGACTTGCGTTAACTTCTGTGACATAGTGCACGCTCGTATGATGTGCTGCGCAGCTCATGTGTTTCGAATGCGTAGTGTTGCATAGTGTTCGTCTGAAAGAAGAAAGTCATATACACCTAGGATAGTTTGAAGGTAGGGCCGGCCCGTAGAAAAGGCGGAACAGGTAAATGCTAGGGGCGCCGCCGATCCCTGGGGGCACCAAATCGAGTGAAGGCTTTTTTTTTTTTTTTACTATTTATTTATGGTAACACTTTATAATAATGTTCAATTGTAAGTATTTTTTAAGTGATTAGTTAATGATGAACTAATCATTTACAAAACATTCAAATGATTGTGATTAATAAGTGATATGCTAATAATTTGTGTATGTTTTGTTAATTCATTTACAAGTAATTAGCTAATGATGAACTAATCATTTACAAAACATAACTATGCGTTCATAGATGATTAACATGTGATATGTTCATATTTTTATCTATGTTTTGTAGATTGTTATAAATCATAATAATAATCAAACAGATCGTTAATGGTTAATAGTTTAGTTAGGTTAATATATTATTAATCACTTATAAATCATTGAAATTTCAACATTGTACTACTATCTCAATGAACATTATAAATCATTTACAACACTTTCTGCATCCCCTAATCTAAAGTGTAAACTACTGAGTAGTTAACTCTGTTGTAAATGTTTTACAGACTTTATGGTTTCCAGTTGTGTGTAAATATATATATATATACACACACACAAACAACCTGTAACCGGAAGGTTAGTAAAACAGTACAATTCATGGTGATAACATGAGAATCATTGCTGACATCTACTGGAAATCGAACAGTTTTCACATTTATTTTGAAGATTAAACAGTAGCCTACTGTATGCTAGAGAAGTGCTCAAATGAACACAGTTTTGTGCAGGAATGTCAGCTGTAATTATTATTGATGTTTAATTGTGTTTCATTTATAAAGTGACTTAGGCAGCACCCATATTTGTATAGTTTCTCTGGAAACTATTTAAAATAAAGTAACTAAGGTCAATAACTAATGCTAACAAAAGTAATAAATACTGTTACAAATGTATTGTTCATTGTTAGTTCAAGTAAGTTAATATTCAATAATGTTAATGTGAGGCCAGGGGCACCAGGTAAAATCTTGACTAGGGCAGCAAATTAGCCAGGGCCTGTAAATTATGGGGTCATTTTAATGTTTGGGTGAACCATCCCTTTAGCCTACACTCCAGGTCAAATAAAAGCCATAATTAGGATAATCATATGATATTCTTCAGAAATACCATTAATTTCTGTAGAGCTGTACTGTGAATAAGAATCAGATGAGCTTTGAGAAAGAAACCAACCTGTTTGTTCCTCAGTATCTTCATGTTTGATGCTGAATACTTCTGCAATCCTAATATCTTCACTTTCCTCTTTAATAAACGCCATCTTTATAATAGTGTGTCACGTGGATGTGTTTCTGTGAGTTTGGACAAGATGAGGATAATCAACAGAAGGAAAATAAATCCAAACTAAATGTTACTCATGTGCATGCACTTTGCTAAAAAAACATCAAAAATGTTACACAAAGCATTAAAATGTTACATTCAGTAATAAAACATTAATTTAAGAGTCATCATTAGAAGTATAAAATTGCCAGAACAGTTTGGAACACTTCAAATGCTCAAAACACAAACCTTTCTTCAGACAAATCACAACAAAGCAGGAGTGTGGCACAGCCTTATGATGTCATATCCCCCCTCCAAAATAAAAGTCCTGTGCACACACTAAAATCAGAAATGTGCAGACATATTCAAATACAAATAATAAAACATATCAACGATGTTCAGAGTTAAATTCTTGGTGAAATACATATGGATGTTGTGCTAAAAAATAACTAGAAGTGAAAGTTTGAACTACATCTAATCCGTGAGATTCCATAAATGATTCAACACTTATAATATATTAATATACATTCAGGCTGAAAGAAAACAAATAATAGCAATGATAAAAGAGAAAGTAATAGTGGAAGTAGTTAAGTACATTCTCATCCGAAGATAATGGAAATTTAAGAGATACTGAGACAAAGAGACAAAGTATTAGGTGCATTTAAAACTGAATCCTACAAATCAATACAAAAATGAAATTTACTAGCTGGAATGAAAAGGGCTTCATCAGACAAACTAAGAGTTTGCAGAGTGTGTGTGTAAGCTACAAAGAGCTTCTGAATGTTAGAGAATGCAGTACTCAGCCGGTGAAAAGAAAGTCTTTTTTTTCAAGTTTCTAATGTTTTTAAGGAAATATAGGGTATTTTATCCACCAAGAGTGTGATGGGGGTTAGGGAATTTTCCAGTTAAGCCAAATTTGTCATCTGGCCAGCAATATGATGAAAGAAATAAAAATAATAATTAGTAGGCAGGACACCAAATAGGCCAATGATAGGAGAGGGTTGAATATTAAACAAGGAAATAGCTGAAAGAGAAGTGAAAACACAACCAAAATGAGGAGCGGGCAGGTCAGACGTGTTTTATCTTCAGTATCGTCTTCTGGCACCGCACAAGATCAACGAACTGCGCTGGGGAAAAATGTCACGATCTACAGAGACTGCTGGTTGTTGTGCTTCTGTGAAACTGCTCCGGGTGTGTGTGTGTGTGTGTGTTCACTGCTCCGGGTGTGTGTTCACGGTGTGTGTGTGTTCACTGCTGTGTGTGTGTTCACGGTGTGTGTGTGTTCACTGCTGTGTGTGTGTGTGTGTGTGTGTGTTCACTGCTGTGTGTGTGCACGTTGGATGGGTTAAATGCAGAGCACGAATTCCGAGTATGGGTCACCATACTTGGCAGTATGTCACTTCACTTCACTTCACTCAAATATGGCTCTGTGTAATTGTTCCATTTTAACATTGTAACCCTAAAGTGTTTTTCAAGTGTAGTATTTCTGTAAAGTCATAGCGCTCAGTCGAAACTGGTAGATCACTATTAAATAATCAATAACTACTATTATATATCCTGGAGAACTACTGTATACAGGTTCATAATTAATGTGAATTATGCATAATGTATAACTAATTCTAAAATGAAGATCATGGTAATCCACTAGTAATGACTCAAGAATGATTAAATCCTTCTAAAGGAACTACTAATTACTTGGATCAGTTTTCTAAAGTGAAAAGCATCGTAACTCCCTAATACTGACTGACGTGATTTAAAGCTTTTGAGATATTTCTTAACAATGCATTTTCACACTACTACTGCTAATAACATTCATATGAGGGTCACAGCTCAGTGTAATTGTGTTTGACTGTTCATTAGTAGTTACTTCATAGTTATTTAGCTTGAACCTTAACTAGTAGATAATTAATAGTAGTTCTTCAGGAGGTTTAACAGAATACATTAGTTATTGATTAGCTGACTGTAACTTAACACAATCATACATTTGTATTACATACTGATTAGTTAACAGTAGTGCGTTAAGTGTTAATGAGCTGTTAGTTCTTCAATATTTCCTTTATTAGTTATGCAGTATTCTAAAGTAATTTCTAAAAGCATGTGGGAACTTTAATGCAAACTCTGGAAGATTTTAAAATGTTATCAGCCGCAAAAGTTGCAAAAGAGTGTGGTGGAATGTTTCTGGATTCAGGAAAGGGATTGAATGTGGATTTTAAAGACACTGTATAAATTATGTGTAAAGTGTTTTAATAAAAAAGCACTGAATAAGAAAATTGATACACCATGGAGAACTGTTTTAGGGTTGAGGAAGTTTTTATGCCAAACTGGAAAACGTTTTATAAGCCACCATTAAGTAAGAAAATTGGAGCTTTGCAATGGAGAATTTGACATTGTATTATTGCTGTTAATGCTTTTATACCTGTGTTGAATCCTAATGTTAGTCAACAATGTCCTTTTTGCTCTCATAGAGAAACTGTTTTCCATGCTTTTATGCATTGTTATAGATTCAAGCCTTTGTTTGAGGTTTTAAAAACCTGAATTGTTTGGTGAAACATTTTCAATGCAACATTGTATTTTTGGTGTTAAGTATTTGAAGAGACGACAAAGAGAGTCAGTTATTACATTTTATTTTGGGTAAAAGTAAAATGGCAATTTACATAAGTAGGAAAGATAAAATTGAACAGAATCAGGAATTTAATCTTGTCAATTTTTAGCTCCATGGTAAAGTCAAGATTGTTGATGATTTTAGTTTTTATAAAGCTACATCTTGTATTGAGATGTTTGCAAATATCTGGTGTTTTGGAGGGGTATTGTGTTCTGCTGTTGATAATGAGCTTTACTTTACTCAACTGATGTAAGGAATAGTGTGTTTTAAGAAAATGTTACTGTTAAGTGGTGTTCATTTGTATTAAAGGTGTCTTAAAAATCAAAAAACCTCTCAAGATTCAATTAGCTTTATTGGCATGGTGAAAGAAATCTTTACATTGCCAAAGTTTTAATAACACTATACAATAAAAAAATAAAATAAAATAATAATGAAAATAAATAAATAATAAATAATAATAATAATGTTGTTTTATAGAAGTGTCTCTGGGCTAGTGAGTGTGCTGTAGTTCTGTCCCGCTGAGGCTCTTTGGTCGTGACAGCACCTCACACACCTGCCGGCCAGGTATCAGCTCTCCTATCTTGTCTCTCAGCTCGTTCACAGCTTTGTTCAAATTCCCTGTGTTGCTAATATTTATGCCAAGATCAGTGTAGTTCTGCGTGTGCTCGAGGAGCATGTTGTCTAATTTAAAACTATGACTGACAGAAGCTGTGCAGGAGGTCTAGATGCTGCTGTAGACCCTCTTTAGTGGGAAAATCAGCAAACTCGTACTTTTTTTCTCTCAGAATATATGTATTTTTTTAGTACTTTGCATCTGTTTTGTCTGATATTCGTTTATTGGTGCTGTTGTATGGGTATATTCTGTTCAATATGTTCAATAGAAAAAATAAAATAAATAAATCCCAGAGCTGACGTCACAGCACAGGTCACGTGACGGGCGCGGGGGCGGAGAGAGGAGTCACGTGGTGCCGGAAGTAAAGTGCGCAACTGTTTATCGAGGCGTTCGTCAATAACACACTCCTTTATTAAACAGCGTCGCGCTCATATTAACATCTGCTTTAATCGACATGACGCTCAACCAAAACCATCACCCTAACGGAGGAGTCCTGATCCAGGCCGGAGAGAGGTAACGGTACAAACTACACCACAATAACAACACAATAAACAACGACACTAACACTGCATCTGATCATTAACACACACACACACACACACACACACACACACAGACAGAGACACACACTCACTCACACACACACACACACACACACACACACACAGAGACACACACTCACTCACACACACACACACACACACACACACAGAGACACACACACTCACACACACACACACACACATACGACACACTCACACACAGACACATACGACACACACACTCACACACACACACACATACGACACACTCACACACAGACACATACGACACACACACACATACGACACACACACAGACAGACACACACACACACACACACACAGACAGAGACACACACACACACACACACGACACACTCACACACAGACACATACGACACACAGACAGACACACACACACACACAGACACACACACACACACAGACACACACACACACAGACAGAGACACACACACTCACACACACACACACACACACACACACACACACACACACACATCAGAGATGCTCTCAAGTCTCTGAGCTAGAGTCCAAGTCAAGTCTCTTTATTATATTAAGTCTCTGGTTATAATAAGTGTTGCATCACGTACAGCGACCCATCCAACACTGCATAGCTATATATAAAGAATTGAAAGCATGTGATATGTTATTATGACTCCTTTATCTATTAGCATACAGTATCAGCTTTGATTTTTATATATAATCAGTGTAAACAGGCTATTGCAACATGACAAAAACACCAAGAATGCTTTACTTAAGTTAATATTATCTGTATTTTGCCTTGTAGCATGAACACACAGTACAGTACAGACCAAAAATTAAGAAAGACTTAATATGGTCAAACATCACATTGTAGCTAAATTCAAAACACTATTGCAACAAACCAAACGATGTGAAATATATGAAGAGTTCAGATGCAAAAGCCATCTGAAATTTTCTTCAGAATGATCATTTTTTATCAAGCTTGTATATTTAAGTTCAATAATTTCACTTAAATGGCAATGCAAATGCAACTAATCATAGTTTATAAACTACTGTAAGTCAACACATCCCAAACTCTCAAACCAGTGTAATGTTACATGATCAACAATAATCCTGTAACCTGTTTGCAGACAACGTTAATTAACGTGATGGAAGCCAGCGGCACGTAAATGATTACGTTAATCGACCACCACAAGTTTGGCAATTAACCCTTGTATGGTGTTCGGATCTGTAGGACCCGTTTTCATTTTTTATCAAGAGAAAAATTATACGATTCATTATTTTTTCAAACTCAGGCTCATTGGCCTTGGCTCATTTTCTGTGAAGAATATATATCTGAACACATTTTCAATGACCACACTGGTCACACACTCTCTCACACGCAAGCACTCAAGCACACGCGCGCACACACACACAGTCACACACACTCTCACACTCAAGCACACACACACACAAACAAACACAGACAGACACACACACAAACACACACACACACACACTCACTTGGATATGTGGTTTACGGGACTCTCCATAGGCGTAATGGTTTTACTAATGTACCAACTGTATAATCTATCCTTAAATCCAAAGCTAACGATGAATGGCACAGCAGTCGACATGTTTGTTCGTTGTCCTCTAATGTATGGCGGCCGCGCCTAAAATAAAAAAAAATAAAAAAGTGTGGCCGCGCCGCGCGCAGCAGATACGTAGTACGTCACGTGTTACATGGGCAGGTTATAGGTAACGGAGGGAGGGGAATAACAGCGAGCTCATCAGTTGTTTCCTAAAAATAAACATTGTTCACGAGTCCCGCAGCTCGAGTCCGAGTCGAGTCTGAAGTCAATGTGTGTGCGACTTAAGTCGCACTCGAGTCCAAGTCTCAAACTCGAGTCCCCATCACTGACACACTCACACACAGACAGAGGCACGCACTCACACACAGACAGAGGCACACACTCACACACAGACAGAGGCACACACTCACACACAGACAGAGGCACGCACTCACACACGCACAGACAGAGGCACAGACACACACTCACGCACAGACAGAGGCACAGACACGCACTCGCGCACAGACAGAGTCGCAGACACACAGACACAGAGGCTCGCACGCACACACAGACACAGAGGCTCGCACGCACACACAGACACAGAGGCTCGCACGCACACACAGACACAGAGGCTCGCACGCACACACAGACACAGAGGCTCGCACGCACACACAGACACAGAGGCTCGCACGCACACACAGACACAGAGGCTCGCACGCACACACAGACACAGAGGCTCGCACGCACACACAGACACAGAGGCTCGCACGCACACACAGACACAGAGGCTCGCACGCACACACAGACACAGAGGCTCGCACGCACACACAGACACAGAGGCTCGCACGCACACACAGACACAGAGGCTCGCACACAGACAGACAGAGACACAGACACAATTTTTTCAAATTTACCTTGAGTTGAAAAAGCTAAGTGGCTGTAAAAAAAATAGTTACACTTGTGTTGTTTATGGAAAAAATGACTGGGAAATACGCAAAAATACATAGAATTTTTTGGGTGTACAATCTACAAATCATTCATGATGCAGAAAAAGAGTGCACAGCAATAAAGGGGTGACCCTCTAAAATATCAAGAGTGCAAAACAGACACACTCCACTCAAAATGGTTTTTGGGTGAAGTATCTCTTTAAGATCAGATCAGTGTGAACAGTCCAATCATCCTCACAAACAGACAGTGTGGGGGATTTCTGAAGGAACTGTAGTAACAGTGTTTGTTCATGTGTTGAGAAACTCTGTGGTGCTGTTCTGGGAACACGTGTGCTTGACTTTCCAGTGTGACCTCACTTCCTGTTTTCATCCTGCTCTTTCAGCATCTTACGAGAATGCAAGAATGTTGAACTTTCCTTCAGTGACATCACGCCCAAAAATGACCTGTTCAAGGGGACCAAGAAGGGCTTTGTGTACCTCACCCAGTACAGGGTAACTATAACCCACCCAAACACATCTAAATACAGGTTAACTGATCCCTAACCCACCCACACACACACACACACACACACAGACACACAGGTTAATCAGGTGTGTGTGTGTTTCAGATGGTGTTTGTCAGCAGCACGATGAAAGACAAGTTCTGCTCCTTCATGTTCCCATATTACCTGATGAAGAACTGCAGCATCGAGCAGCCGGTGTTCGCTGCAAACTACATCCAGGGTTTGATCAAAGCTGAGGCGGGAGGTACGCTGCTTTACCCAGCATGCACCTGCTGCCTGTCATGTATTGTGTTGTGTTTGGCTCACGCTCGTGTGTGTGTCTCTCTATCTCAGGTGGATGGGAAGGCCAGGCCAACTTCAAGATGTGTTTCCCCAGCGGAGGAGCTATTGAGCTGGGACAGCACCTCTTCAAACTGGCCACCAACGGTCAGGAAACACTGAGTCACCCAATCAATGAGTTACTGAGTCACTGAGTCAATGATTCACTCAATCACTGAGTTACTGAGTCACTGATTCACTCAATCACTGATTCACCCAATCAATGAGTCACTGAGTCAATGATTCACCCAATCACTGAGTTACTGAGTCACTGATTCACTCAATCACTGAATCATTGCACAGGCTGAGTGATCATTGACCAGTGCTGGACTGCTTTATGGCAAATATTTAACTTTTTAAGAATGGCTTTATGAATGTGTGTGTGTGTGTGTGTGTGCAGCGTCTCGAGCTCCTCCGGCTCAGAATGGAGCGTTCGGATTGGCCTCAGGGATGAACGGATACGCCAGTCCAGCCATGCCGCAGGCGTACCCGTACCCATATCCCAGCATGCCACAGGCCGGGTACAACCCCTACCCACAACCCCCTGCTGCTGCAGGTACAGTCAGACTGTGTGAGCTGGAGAATCACGTATGTCTTCATAACGGATGAACTGTGTAACTCTGTGTGTGTGTGTAGGTGTGTATCCCAGCGCTCCTATGTACATGGCTCCTCCTCCTCCATACCCCGGACCTCCTCAGAACTGGTGTCCTCCTCCAGGTAAACGCACACACACACTTGTGTTCAGATCGGGTCTGTGGCTCTGGTCACCATGATCTCTGTCTGTCTGTGTTTCTCAGTGGCTCCTGGGAATGCTAAAGCAGCAGAAGCAGCCAGCAGCGCCTTCTACAATCCCAGCAACCCTCACAGCGTCTACATGCCCATGGTGAGACACACACACACACACACACACACAACACACTCAGAAATCGCTGCGATTGCTTCACGATGCCACTCTTTCGTCTGGGACAGCTGAAAATCGTGCAGTGTATTTCGGCCTTAAAACAAGTACAAAGATAACTAAAGCCCGGCTCACACTGTGTGATTTTGGTCGCCTGAGACTAATTTTGAAAATCCTAAAAGATTCCTATAATCTCTGGTGTGACATGTTCACCGACAGCCGATTAATGACCGTTGCCATCAAACCTGACCTCCGATGAAATTCTGGCAGTGTCGGAAGATTTGGCGCACAGTCCTGCAGGGAGACTTGTACGACGGCGAACATCAAACTGTCTCTGTTTGTCAAGATAAGAACTGATATGCAGTAATGTTGCCTTTGCTATATAAACGCTGCTTTCGTGTGGGAGTGTAGTGCTGCTTGCACTGTTCTTCTTAAATACAGTGCTGCTGCCGCTGTTCATATACGTTTCGTGATAGAGAACACTCTGCTTTTACTGAACGTGTGTGTGATGACCTGCATGTTCATGTTGATGTGAAGTGAATCACTTCTACATGTGACTCATTTGAATCCATTCCTCATGTGTTTGCTGTTGTTGGTTCAGGATCAGCCTCCTCCATATTTCCCTCCTGAGAATCCAGAGAAGAAGAACAACTGAACGACACGACTCTTCTGGAGGATCGCAGCGATTCGCTCGTGTGCGGGATGATTCTTTCTGAACGGTTCATTTGATTCGGTGTGATTCTCTCTGGCAGACGATTCATTTATGCAGTTTCACTATTTAGCCAGAGAAGTCAAATTAACACTTCTATTTCTGCCTACTCAGTTTTTAACCCTGGCGTGTGTGTGTGCGTGTGCGTGCGTGCGCGCGTGTGTGTGAGAGTATGTGTGTGTGTGTGTGTGTGTGTGAGAGTATGTGTGTGTGTGTGTGTGTGTGTGTGTGTGTGTGTGTGCTGAACTCTCCTGTAAATTCCTTTTGATAATATTATAATCATAATTCCTAGCTGACAGTGTATCAGTCCTGATAGAGTTGTAGTCGGATGAATAAAGCAGTATATTCTGTCACGGTTCTTGTGTTTCTGTTGATTTCATTCGTACTCGAGCTCGCTTCAGATCATCTTTAATATCACAGCAGTTCAGAAACTCTGAATCTAATGAATCAATTCTTCAGTTCAATTCGATCGAACTCTTACGCTACACACAAATAAATAAAAACACTTTTTACTAATCGATTACAAATGTTTAGTGAAAGAATAATCTATTAAATGAATTATCAATTAACAAATCATGTAATACCATTAAATATACAGTGTCTGTGTGAAATCCTGTTATTTGATCAATTTGTAGAGTTTGGCTAATCAGACCGATAACAGACGAATAACTGCAATTCTAACTTTTATTATACAAATGTCTCATTAGAAAAATGTTTATTAAAACTGAATAAATCTGACACGTGATCAGCCGCCGATCATTTAATGTTCTAAATTGTTTGACATGAAGAAGCATCGTTTGCCAGAATCATGTGACTGATTCACGATTTGAATCGCTGCTTCAGAACCAGGTTTAGGTTTAGGGCTGTTTAATATGCTTAGTCTGGGCTGTGTATTTAACTGAGAACACACACAGATTATGATTACAGTAGTAACCTGCATAGAGTATGTGAACACAACCTCCATCATATACTGGTGCTGGAGAGCTCTTATCATGTTATTCTTAACAGTCGTGTACATTAGGTTAGTGAGTTTCCTCTAATGTTGTTAAATGAATGTGTATTGCATTATCTCAGTGTCATGTTAGATATGAGTTAAAAGCTGCTTGTGATGGGCTCTGGTTCATGACTGCTTCTGAGTATCAGTGCATTACAGAGATACTACACAGATTACAGAACTCACATGGGTTGCTAACCAAAAATGCTGCTATCTTGTTTTTGTTTTTTATGGTAAAAATCTTGCAACCACAGCTGCCAGTTTTTTACCGTAAATTATACAGCTTTTATTATTATTATTATTATTTTACAGTGCAGGAAAAGAAGTCTTTAATGGGTCAGAATCCACCGCTGGTGTTTGTCAGACGGGTGAGTTATGACCTTCACCATCATCATCTTCAGCAGATCAGCATGAGGACAGCGCTGCGTTTATCTGAGCAAAGCAGCACAATAATGTACAGCAGCTGGGGATATCTGCTCAACTCTAGTTCATTTCTGTGATCAAACCTGTATTTTCAGCATCATTACTCCAGTGGGTTTTTATAATTAACATTATCAATAATTAAAACAGTTGAGTACTTTTTATTTTTTCAGGATTCTTTGATGAATAGAAAGATCCAAAGATCAGCATTTATCTGAAATAAAAAGCTTTTGCAACATTATACACGATACCACTCAAAAGCTTGGAGTCAGTATAATTTTTATTTTATTTATTTATTTATTGGAAAGAAATGATAAAGACATTTATAATGTTACAAAAATGTATATTTCAGATTAATGCTGAAGTTTTTATTCTAAGAATCCTGAAAAATTCTACTCTGCTGTTTTCAACAATATTAATAATAATAATAATAAATGTTTTGAGCAGCAAATCAGAATATTAGAATGATTTCTGAAGGATCATGTGACTGCAGGAATTAATTACATTTTAAAATATTTTCAAAGAGAAAGCAGTTATTTTAAACAGTACAAATATTGAAAAATTGTACTGTTTTTGCTGCACTTCGGCTCAAATAAATGCAGGCTTGGTGAGCAGAAACGTCTTTAAAAACATTAAAAATCTTCCTGTTGAAAAGACTGCTAGTGTAGATCTGAGAGGGCGTGCGACTCCAGATTCATTGATTGCTGAGGGAAAATAACTAGGTGCAGTAAAAGGTAAAACTATGTGCACGCTAAACCAGTTTACGACGTCAAGCAGCTGATTTTGTACAGCTATAATAACTGGAATCCTTAAACACAAATGCAGTGAACTCAACAGATCACAAAGGGATTATGGGTAATGTTAGCCACACACTCTGCGATCCGAGTCTCAGGGCTCATCCTGCAGGAACCACACTTCGTTTCGTCGGCCGTAGGGTTTGATCGGCGGGTCGTAGATGCAGCAGAGGTACTGTTTACGATGGAAGGGGGCAGAGTCTCCCAGCGTACACTTCAGTCGCAACGCTTCTGCACGAAACTCGCTCTCGCCTGGAAACCCACCGACCCGCCTGCAGGAGACAGACATTACTCAGTACAGCTGCTAGAGACCTGGGCCCGTATTCATCTTAGAGCTGCTCCTAGTGACACAACTCTAACACAAATCTTAGAAATGTGGGTGCTTCCTCTTAAAATTAAAGAAAAGATCCTAATTCAGAAAGCAACCCTTAAAAGAGGTCTTAAGCTCCTTAAAAGTCCTCATCCGTACTCCTAACAATTTTGGAGCTTAAGAGTTTCTTTAGCAGCGGAGAACATGGACGAAACATGAAGAGGGAGAAGAAATGTGTTGCACACAATGCATGACTGAGTTAATAAGACGCTACACATCAGATCGTGCAGGGATCATGTTTGTGATGATCTTATTAGAGACACGCTAACATCTCAGACAGCGCAGAAATGCCATAGCGCCAGAAATGGACTAATCACTACATTAACATATTTAGCAACTGGAAAAATGCAACTATGCAGCAGTGATGATTTGGGTCTGACAGCATGGTAAATAAAAAATAACGAATATATATATATATATATAATGTGTGTGTGTGTGTGTGAGAGAGAGAGAGAGAGAGAGAGAGAGAGAGAGAGGCTGTAATTTCAAAGTGAACACTAATATTAAACCCTACTCTTAAAAGCGCTCTTTTATTTCCTTGTTGAACAAGCAACCAATCACAGTCTTCAAAAGAATGTGTCACCGCTAGCAACAGGGTCAGCCCCGCCTCCTCACTAAGATACAAGTTAGTCTTCACCTCGCTCAGAGTTGCTCTCTGATTGGTCCTGAATCACTCTTAAGCTAAGACTCCTAGTTAGACATGTTTAAGCTAAATGAGGAGCTCTCTGAGAGGATTCTTCGTATCTGGAGTTAAAGCATTAGTTCACCCAAAATTCATTCATTACCTAAGGTAATTAATTTTCCTAAATGATTTAAAGGGATAGTTCACCCAAAAATGAAAATTATATCATTAATTACTCAAGCTATGAGAATATTTTTGTGCGCCAAGAGAACAAAAATGAAACAAATTCTCCCCCGAGTTACTGTCTTCTGCTATTTTGGAGAGTACCACGGCGTACATGCACACTTTCTCCAGAGTGTAATCAGTGTAATCAGTGTAATCAGTGTAATCAGTGTCGTTTACGTTCAGGAGAATATGCACATGATGAACATGTTACTTACGTTCTCTCCAAAGTTTCTGGGTCTGGGAACATTTCAGTTATATTGCTGTCTGTGGAGGGTCAGAGAGCTCTCGGATTTCATCAAAATATCTTCATTTGTGTTCTGAAGATGAACGGAGGTTTATAACGACGTGAGGGAGAGTAATTAAGACAGAATGTTCTAACCCTTTAAGGCCTGTTTACACCAACGACGATAACTATAAAGAAAATGATAAAGAAATGTGACCTGTGCTGGCAAAACGAGTGAAAAATGTCAGTATTGGTCGAATTTGAGGTTTTCACAAAAATGAGTTTATTAGGCTGATTGGTTGTGTCTCTTTGCAGCACTCCGATTGGCTGTGTGTCTGTTTGCTGCGCTCTGATTGGCTGTGCGTCTGTTTGCTGCGCTCTGATTGGCTGTGCGTCTGTTTGCTGCGCTCTGATTGGCTGTGCGTCTGTTTGTTTGCTGCGCTCTGATTGGCTGTGTGTCTGTTTGCTGCGCTCTGATTGGCTGTGCGTCTGTTTGCTGTGCTCTGATTGGCTGTGCGTCTGTTTGCTGCGCTCTGATTGGCTGTGCGTCTGTTTGCTGCGCTCTGATTGGCTGTGCGTCTGTTTGTTTGCTGCGCTCTGATTGGCTGTGCGTCTGTTTGTTTGCTGCGCTCTGATTGGCTGTGCGTCTGTTTGTTTGCTGCGCTCTGATTGGCTGTGCGTCTGTTTGCTGTGCGTCTGTTTGCTGCGCTCTGATTGGCTGCGTGTCTCTTTGCAGCGCTCCGATTGGCTGTGTGTCTGTTTGCTGCACTCTGATTGGCTGCGCGTCTGTTTGCTGCGCTCTGATTGGCTGTGCGTCTGTTTGCTGTGCTCTGATTGGCTGCGCGTCTGTTTGCTGCGCTCTGATTGGCTGTGCGTCTGTTTGCTGCGCTCTGATTGGCTGTGCGTCTGTTTGCTGTGCTCTGATTGGCTGTGCGTCTGTTTGCTGCGCTCTGATTGGCTGTGCGTCTGTTTGCTGCGCTCTGATTGGCTGTGCGTCTGTTTGTTTGCTGCGCTCTGATTGGCTGTGCGTCTGTTTGTTTGCTGCGCTCTGATTGGCTGTGCGTCTGTTTGTTTGCTGCGCTCTGATTGGCTGTGCGTCTGTTTGCTGTGCGTCTGTTTGCTGCGCTCTGATTGGCTGCGTGTCTCTTTGCAGCGCTCCGATTGGCTGTGTGTCTGTTTGCTGCACTCTGATTGGCTGCGCGTCTGTTTGCTGCGCTCTGATTGGCTGTGCGTCTGTTTGCTGTGCTCTGATTGGCTGTGCGTCTGTTTGCTGCGCTCTGATTGGCTGTGCGTCTGTTTGCTGCACTCTGATTGGCTGTGCGTCTGTTTGCTGCACTCTGATTGGCTGTGCGTCTGTTTGCTGCGCTCTGATTGGCTGTGCGTCTGTTTGTTTGCTGCGCTCTGATTGGCTGTGCGTCTGTTTGTTTGCTGCGCTCTGATTGGCTGTGCGTCTGTTTGCTGCGCTCTGATTGGCTGTGCGTCTGTTTGTTTGCTGCGCTCTGATTGGCTGTGCGTCTGTTTGTTTGCTGCGCTCTGATTGGCTGTGCGCCTGTTTGCTGCGCTCTGATTGGCTGTGCGTCTGTTTGTTTGCTGCGCTCTGATTGGCTGTGCGTCTGTTTGCTGTGCGTCTGTTTGCTGCGCTCTGATTGGCTGCGCGTCTGTTTGTTTGCTGCGCTCTGATTGGCTGTGCGTCTGTTTGTTTGCTGCGCTCTGATTGGCTGTGCGTCTGTTTGCTGCGCTCTGATTGGCTGTGCGTCTGTTTGTTTGCTGCGCTCTGATTGGCTGTGCGTCTGTTTGTTTGCTGCGCTCTGATTGGCTGTGCGTCTGTTTGCTGCGCTCTGATTGGCTGTGCGTCTGTTTGTTTGCTGCGCTCTGATTGGCTGTGCGTCTGTTTGCTGTGCGTCTGTTTGCTGCGCTCTGATTGGCTGCGCGTCTGTTTGTTTGCTGCGCTCTGATTGGCTGTGCGTCTGTTTGTTTGCTGCGCTCTGATTGGCTGTGCGTCTGTTTGCTGCGCTCTGATTGGCTGTGCGTCTGTTTGTTTGCTGCGCTCTGATTGGCTGTGCGTCTGTTTGTTTGCTGCGCTCTGATTGGCTGTGCGCCTGTTTGCTGCGCTCTGATTGGCTGTGCGCCTGTTTGCTGCGCTCTGATTGGCTGTGCGTCTGTTTGTTTGCTGCGCTCTGATTGGCTGTGCGTCTGTTTGCTGTGCGTCTGTTTGCTGCGCTCTGATTGGCTGCGCGTCTGTTTGTTTGCTGCGCTCTGATTGGCTGTGCGTCTGTTTGTTTGCTGCGCTCTGATTGGCTGTGCGTCTGTTTGCTGCGCTCTGATTGGCTGTGCGTCTGTTTGTTTGCTGCGCTCTGATTGGCTGTGCGTCTGTTTGTTTGCTGCGCTCTGATTGGCTGTGCGCCTGTTTGCTGCGCTCTGATTGGCTGTGCGTCTGTTTGTTTGCTGCGCTCTGATTGGCTGTGCGTCTGTTTGCTGTGCGTCTGTTTGCTGCGCTCTGATTGGCTGCGCGTCTGTTTGTTTGCTGCGCTCTGATTGGCTGTGCGTCTGTTTGTTTGCTGCGCTCTGATTGGCTGTGCGTCTGTTTGTTTGCTGCGCTCTGATTGGCTGTGCGCCTGTTTGCTGCGCTCTGATTGGCTGTGCGTCTGTTTGTTTGCTGCGCTCTGATTGGCTGTGCGCCTGTTTGCTGCGCTCTGATTGGCTGTGCGTCTGTTTGTTTGCTGCGCTCTGATTGGCTGTGCGTCTGTTTGCTGTGCGTCTGTTTGCTGTGCGTCTGTTTGCTGCGCTCTGATTGGCTGCGCGTCTGTTTGTTTGCTGCGCTCTGATTGGCTGTGCGTCTGTTTGTTTGCTGCGCTCTGATTGGCTGTGCGTCTGTTTGCTGCGCTCTGATTGGCTGTGCGTCTGTTTGTTTGCTGCGCTCTGATTGGCTGTGCGTCTGTTTGTTTGCTGCGCTCTGATTGGCTGTGCGTCTGTTTGCTGCGCTCTGATTGGCTGTGCGTCTGTTTGTTGCGCTCTGATTGGCTGTGCGTCTGTTTGTTTGCTGCGCTCTGATTGGCTGTGCGTCTGTTTGCTGTGCGTCTGTTTGCTGCGCTCTGATTGGCTGCGCGTCTGTTTGTTTGCTGCGCTCTGATTGGCTGTGCGTCTGTTTGTTTGCTGCGCTCTGATTGGCTGTGCGTCTGTTTGCTGCGCTCTGATTGGCTGTGCGTCTGTTTGTTTGCTGCGCTCTGATTGGCTGTGCGTCTGTTTGTTTGCTGCGCTCTGATTGGCTGTGCGTCTGTTTGTTTGCTGCGCTCTGATTGGCTGTGCGTCTGTTTGCTGCGCTCTGATTGGCTGTGCGTCTGTTTGTTTGCTGCGCTCTGATTGGCTGTGCGTCTGTTTGTTTGCTGCGCTCTGATTGGCTGTGCGCCTGTTTGCTGCGCTCTGATTGGCTGTGCGTCTGTTTGTTTGCTGCGCTCTGATTGGCTGTGCGTCTGTTTGCTGTGCGTCTGTTTGCTGCGCTCTGATTGGCTGCGCGTCTGTTTGTTTGCTGCGCTCTGATTGGCTGTGCGTCTGTTTGTTTGCTGCGCTCTGATTGGCTGTGCGCCTGTTTGCTGCGCTCTGATTGGCTGTGCGCCTGTTTGCTGCGCTCTGATTGGCTGTGCGTCTGTTTGTTTGCTGCGCTCTGATTGGCTGTGCGTCTGTTTGCTGTGCGTCTGTTTGCTGCGCTCTGATTGGCTGCGCGTCTGTCTGTTTGCTGCGCTCTGATTGGCTGTGCGTCTGTTTGCTGCGCTCTGATTGGCTGTGCGTCTGTTTGTTTGCTGCGCTCTGATTGGCTGTGCGTCTGTTTGTTTGCTGCGCTCTGATTGGCTGTGCGTCTGTTTGCTGCGCTCTGATTGGCTGTGCGTCTGTTTGTTTGCTGCGCTCTGATTGGCTGTGCGTCTGTTTGTTTGCTGCGCTCTGATTGGCTGTGCGCCTGTTTGCTGCGCTCTGATTGGCTGTGCGTCTGTTTGTTTGCTGCGCTCTGATTGGCTGTGCGTCTGTTTGCTGTGCGTCTGTTTGCTGCGCTCTGATTGGCTGCGCGTCTGTTTGTTTGCTGCGCTCTGATTGGCTGTGCGTCTGTTTGTTTGCTGCGCTCTGATTGGCTGTGCGTCTGTTTGTTTGCTGCGCTCTGATTGGCTGTGCGCCTGTTTGCTGCGCTCTGATTGGCTGTGCGTCTGTTTGTTTGCTGCGCTCTGATTGGCTGTGCGTCTGTTTGTTTGCTGCGCTCTGATTGGCTGTGCGTCTGTTTGCTGCGCTCTGATTGGCTGTGTGTCTGTTTGCAGTGCTCTGATTGGCTGTTTGTCTGTTTGCTGCGCTCTGATTGCTTTACAGTTATCTTTATAGTTCTCATTGTTGATGTGACGTACAGGACGTATACGGTCATGCCGGGCCGGTCCTCGATGCGTATGGATGAGTCGGTCGGGGCAGGTGGGCTGGTCTGGAAGGATGATGGGATACGCAGAGCAGCGACCAGGCGGCGGTTTAACGAGCCGTCATCACGCGGAAACACCGTAAAGATGATGGGGACAGGCGTGTTCATCACCTCACCTGCGCAAACACAGATCACAATACAAAACACAGATCATTCAAACACTTCTAGTTTGAAGTTCTGTTATTGGATGTCTGTCTGTTTGCAGCGCTCTGATTGGCTGCACATCTGTTTGCAGCGCTCTGATTGGCTCACCTTGTTCATTGTCACCGCTCATGTAGGCGAGAAGCTTCCGCTGAAGATCACCTGACACCTGATCGAAGCTCCGCCCCTCCAGACTCACACACACATGCTTACACGCATCATAGCGACGCACCTCATAACTCACCCCATCCTGAGAGGGACACACACACAGATACAGAGAGAGATTTTATTTCTGCATCTTTATTGAACAAAAAGATTACTAAAAACTATTTTTGACTACTTTTGACCCATTTCATAAAAAGTTATCATTAATAGAACACAAAGATCTTCTAATACACCATAGTCCCTCAAAAATATTCAGAGTCCATAGATTCAATTAAAAAAAACTTGATTTGATCATAGCTGTAAACACCATGACCCTTCCAACGTTATATTCAGTTGTTTGCTAATGAGAAACAGAGAAACAGAGAGAGACAGACAGCCAGCAGTGAGTCAGTTAGTTTCAGCAGAATAAATGCCTTCAGCCACACACACACACACAGAGAGAAACACTGTCTCTGTCTCTCTGTGTGTCTGTGTGTGTGTGTGTGTGTGTGTGTGTGTGTGTGTGTGTGTGTGTGTGTGTGTGTGTGTGAGAGCAGTAATTATTGTCTGTCTAGGTGTCAGTTGGTCTCTGTAATTAATGCTGCTTTGCTAATATTAGCTCATGTGTTTAATTATTCATATTTGACCGTGCGTAACGTGTGTGTGTGTGTGTGTATTGTGTGTCAGCTGTAATTAAGAGTGTTTTAACGACTCAGATCTCACACTGTGTGACATTTCAGCTCAATCTCTGAGATTCATCTGGACGTGACACGAGCACAAAAGAATCACACAAACACGTTTCGCCACAAATATAACATCTATAAAGCAAGCTTATTATCAACACCATGAAGGTTTCTGCATTATTTCAGAGACATCACCTCGACCGGTCACCACCGTAACACTATACTGCCGTGTACAGATCTCAGTCTCCTCCACACACACAGGTTTAACAGTTTTGATACATTCATTTCTTTATATGACAGTTGTGACCATGTGTTTAATTGTACACATTACACCAGAATATATGTAAAACTCTTAAAGCTCCAACAACAGCCTTGATTCTTCATTTTTCAATTCTCTCTTTTGATTTTATGATGAAATAAGATTCAGATTCACAAGAAGAAAACACAAGCACAAGTTAACAGGCAGATCATTAGTTTGTGAAGGTGCCGAGAGTGATGTGAGCTGAGCTATCAGTAACTATCACTTCAATCAATCAGAGAGTTATTACAGTGTGTGTGTGTGTGTGTGTGTGTGTGTGTGTGTTACCTTGCACTCGGTGCTCAGCAGTTTATACTCGCTCTCTTCGGTGGCTCCAAGCAGCCAGTTTTTGATCATGACAAACATGCTGAACACAGCTGAAGAACCAAGCCTCTGTCAGGTGTGTGTGAGTGTGTGTGTGAGTGTGTGTGTGAGCTGTGTCTCCTCCCTCCTGCTTCATCTGTCATCACAGAACAGCCTGGATCACTGCGCTTATAGAGCCAAGAGTGCAGAGACTCACCGAGACGAGACACAGCATCTCCAGCTCAAGCCTGAGGATAACACACGCCACAATCAGTCAGACTAACACACACAGAGACGTGTTCATGTAAAAATAATAACACTAGCTATGTTTCCATTCACCTATTTTTATGCACATTTTGGAATATCGCGGGATGGAAACACCAAGATGTGCATAAATTGTAAAAATGTGCATAAAAAGCTTATGCGCACAACTGAGTAGGATCAACTGTTCATCCGATTAGAAAGAAATGTGCATAAACTATGATGGAAACACATTTCCTGAATAAATTCCAGCACGAGTATTAGAGAAGTCATGTGACTACGGGATGGGACGGGAGATCTTGACTAGCAGCGGGCCGATCTCGTTGCACAGCGTCTGAAATGTTGTTTTGGTCGTCCAGAAATGCCTGAGCTGTATTTCTGTATAATTGTCTTATTATAAACGACTGTGTTTCCAAACAGCAGCATCCGCCTCCGAAAGCATTAACCGTATTCGTGCTCTCATTCTGAGGCATTTATCATATATGACTATTATTATTATATTTAGTGGCTTCTCCTGCTTTTCTCAGTGGTATTTAGAGCCAGTTGATCAGGAAGTGATCATTTATTTTTCTCTTCGACGGTTGGATGGAAACAGTGCTTTATTCACAAATGCTTTATTAAAGTTAAATTCTCAGTCAAATGATTTCTGAAGATCATGTGACGCTGAAGGCTGGAGTAATGATGCTGGAAATACAGCTCTGATCACAGAAATACATTACAGTTTAACACATTCACATAGAAAACTGTTTTTTAAATAGTACAAATATTTCACAATATTACTGTTTTGGCTGTATTTTGAATCAAATAAATGCAGGCTTGGTGAGCAGATAACTCTTAAAAAAAACATAAAAAATCTTCCCGTTCAAACACTTTTGACTGGAGCTGTGCATTGATGACAGGCTTTTCTCTGGACAACCAAATCAACATTTCAGACGCTGTGGAGCGAGATCGGTCCGCTGGTGAGGTTTTGCCGTCCCAGAGTCAACGTCACATGATTCTTTTGGCAAACGCATTCTCATCTCTCATTATTCACATTAACCCTTGTCACACAAGTCAAACACCACCTCAGGCAAGTGTAAAAGCTTTTTTGTGAATTAAGGGACTTTTTTCAGAAATTTGTCAAATGAAGTCAAAATTGCAAGATATAAGCTGATAATTCTGATTTTTTATTCTCATAATTGCGTGATTATAAACTCGCAGTTGTAAGAAATCAGAATTGTGAGATTTAAATTCACAAATCTGAGAGCATATCAGTCTTTTTTTCTCTCTTCAGAACTGGACATTATAACTTGCATTCTGAGCAAAAAGCCAGAACTGAGAGAAATAAAAATGGAGAATTTCAAGTTATATGATGCAATTCTGAGAAAAAAAGTCGCAATTTCCTTTTTTCCTTTTTATTCAAGCGGCAGAAACTGGCTTCCATACAAAGAGCTGCTGGCCACTATCGCTTGTCATAGAAAACCATATTCAAACGTTTGAAAACACACAGAAGCAGGTTCACCTGTTTATAGAGTCTCGTGTTCTTCTGTCTCGTGTGGTTTTGTTCTGGGTGACTCTGGGAAGATCAGTCCACCGCTGAGGAACAAATAAACTATTACATGCGCTAAAAACACACTTAAATACAAGACAGTAGTACATTCTTATTTGTTTTGTGCTAAATAAAATTGTAATAACTAATAACTAATTAATCAATAAAATTAACTTTTATTAGTATATATCTTAAAAGTGTGCTTTGAATGCTTTAAACATTAGTTCAATGTTAGAAACACATTTATATAGTTATCCTAAGATTAAATTAAATCGATTTTATTTGAGAAATGTGTTATAACTATAACTTATGAGTACATTTTCCCAACTGTGCTATAAATACAGTAATAAGACTAATGTTGAATGTATTGAACATACGTGTTTTATGACTGCTTGACAGGACAGTTGAGTGTATTTCTATGTATGCTGTCACTGAGTTCTGTTGGGATCTTCATGATAAATCCAGTAGAAATATAGGTTACTGTGCTTTAAATGCACTAATATGACTGGGTTATTCATTCATGTGTTTAGATGTGTACCACATTTCACAATTTAACGCATACTTTTAGTAATTATTAAACAGAAACCGTGCAAAATATCTGCTTAAGTTTACAAGTAATTATAAGTTCTGCAAAGACATGTTTAAATATCATCTGATGTTCCCGTTCATCACATGTTTCAGGATTCACAGAAAGTCCAAAAGGACAGCGTTTATTTGAAAGAGAAATGTCACATTATAAGTGTTTTCACTTCTGATCAATCGAATGCATCCTTGATGAATAAAAGCATTCATTTCTTTAAAAAGTCTCATTTACTCCAAACTTTTGAACGCTAATGTATCACGGTTTCCACAAAAATATTGAGCAGCACAACTGTTTTCAACATTGATAATAATCAGAAATGTTTGTTGATCAGTAAATCAGTATATTATTATGATTTCTGAAGATCATGTGACACTGAAGACTGGAGTAATGATGCTGAAATACAGCTGCAGATCACAGAAATACATTACAGTTTAACACATATTCACAGAGAAAACAGCTGATTTACATTATTATACTGCATTGCTGATCAGATAAATGCAGCTTTGGAGAGCAGAAGAAAACATGAAACATCTCAATCCAGTGCTTCAGTGTAAATGCATTGTGGTTTATGATCTGTTTATGATCGGTTTATGATCTCAGTGCTGTTTCTCTGTAAAGATTCAGGAGAATCTGTGGGTTTATTTGGACTGTTGTTTGTATGATTAAGTGAAATGTTGAATAGATTCATTGTCACACACTGCTTGTGATTTAAAGTGGATTAGTTTATTTGAAGATAAAGGCGCACACACACACACACACACACACACTCTTCAGGTCTCCCAGCCTTTGCCGCCCGGTTGTGTGGGGAGCCGGAGCCCCACGAGTCCCGCCACCTGCTCGAGAGCGCGCTCACCGCAGCCGTGATACTGCTCGTGCAGACGCAGGTGCAGGCGCGTGGACGTCAGCAGACACAGGTACGAGCGCGCCGTGTGAAGAGCCTCCATCCGCGCGCGGCACAGCTGAGCGCCGGTCACCTGAAGCACAGAACATGGAGTCAGACACACACACACACACACACACACACACACACACACTCAGATCAGATCAGATCAGGTGTCTGTCTCAGCGCTCGGATGCGTCACACTGTAAAAGCTTCATGTGGAAAAACCAGCTTCATGCAGTAAATCCAGCTTGTGTTTCACTCCACTCACTGAAACAGCGCTCAGGCTCGACAGCTCTTCAACAAAACCTGCTCAACTTGCTGCTCCAAACTAACCCAAAACTAGCTCCATCGCATCCTGCGGTGAATCCCCACGTGTGTGTTTGGCAGGGTTCAGAGATTTTAAACAGGATTTACAGCAGTCTGTTTCCTCTAGTGCAGCTCTATCTCTATCAGAGACGCTGCTATCCCAGTAAATCTACTCTAATTACAGTAATTACTCCTCTCAGGCGCAGATCTATCAGAGCCGCCGCTATCTCTATCCAGTCCAGATTTACTCTGTATATATCATTCATGCTCAGTGCTATATTAAACAGCACTTAGAGTAATAATCTGTGTTTGTAAATCAGTAAATCTGGTCTTTAATAACGTCTGATGATGCAGATTGTGATGTGTGACCCTTCATATTTGATGTAGTTTAAATGCTTGACCTCTGAACTCGAGTCTAGCACACTAACTAACTAACTAACTAACTAAAACTATTATTGCTCAGAACTTGTTTAATAGCTAATTAACAATAATAAAATACAAATGTAATTCACTCAAAACGTGTAAGTTTTTAAATAATTCACTGTACTTAAAAAATAGTTATATTTTAATATTATATTATGCATTTATATTATATTACGAACAAATCTAAGCTAAGTTTTGCTGCAGTGACAATTTTGCGTCGTGCTTACGTAATGACGTCGTCGCGCAGTGACGTCATTTAGCAACAAATCGACCCAAATTGGTCGCTTTTTTTCTCTCTCTCTCTAATTTATGTGTATTCTGCAAAGTTGAGGAAGAAAGTTTCTTCCATTTATCGTTAGCTATTCTCGCAGTATATCAGCTGTTCACAGTGAATCATTGCTTCTGTGATATAATGAAACGGCCTGTGTTTCTGCTCGGTTGTTGTTACCTGGTTCCTCCTGAACTGCTCCAGCACATGTTTATACAGCAGAGTGCTCCTGTAATCAGAGCCCTTGGCGATCCGGATCTCCTTCAGTAAAGCACGACAGGTCACGGCCGCCATCGCCACAGACAGAGCGAGTCGAGCACAGAGACCTGCAGTCAGACCCGACCAATCACAGACAGAGCGAGTCGAGCACAGAGACACCGGCAGCAGCGGCCAGACCCGACCAATCACAGACAGAGCGAGTCGAGCACAGAGACCTGCAGTCAGACCCGACCAATCACAGACAGAGCGAGATCAACTAACATTTAAGTGAAAAAAGCAGTTAAATTATTTTCATTAAACACGTTTCTTTCAAATAAATAAATAAACAAAGCTTTATTTATCCGAACTTTAAATAGATTTTTATGATCCCTTTAATGTGAAGTGAAGTGACATTCAGCCAAGTTTGATGACCCATACTCGGAATTCGTGCTCTGCATTTAACCCATCCAACGTGCACACACACAGCAGTGAACACACACACACACACACACACACAGCAGTGAACACACACACACACACACACACACAGCAGTGAACACACACACACACACACACACACACAGCAGTGAACACACACACACACACACACACACACACACACACAGCAGTGAACACACACACACACAGCAGTGAACACACACACACACACACACACACAGCAGTGAACACACACACACACACACACACAGCAGTGAACACACACACACACACACACACACACACAGCAGTGAACACACACACACACAGCAGTGAACACACACACACACACACACACACAGCAGTGAACACACACACACACACACACACAGCAGTGAACACACACACACACACACACACACACACACAGCAGTGAACACACACACACACACAGCAGTGAACACACACACACACAGCAGTGAACACACACACACACACACAGCAGTGCACACACACACAGCAGTGAACACACACACACACAGCAGTGAACACACACACACACACACACACAGCAGTGAACACACACACACACACACACACACACACAGCAGTGAACACACACACACACAGCAGTGAACACACACACACACACACACACACAGCAGTGAACACACACACACACACACACACAGCAGTGAACACACACACACACACACACACACACACACACACACAGCAGTGAACACACACACACACAGCAGTGAACACACACACACACAGCAGTGAACACACACACACACACACACAGCAGTGCACACACACACAGCAGTGAACACACACACACACACACCGTGAACATACACCCGGAGCAGTGAACACACACACACACACACCGTGAACATACACCCGGAGCAGTGAACACACACACACACACACACACACACAGCACTGAACACACACACACACACACACACACACACACACACACACACACACAGCAGTGAACACACACACACACACACACACAGCAGTGCACACACACACACACAGCAGTGAACACACACACACCGTGAACATACACCCGGAGCAGTGAACACACACACACACACACACACACACAGCACTGAACACACACACACACACACACACACACACAGCAGTGAACACACACACACACACACACACACACACACACACACAGCAGTGAACACACACACACAGCAGTGAACACACACACACACACACACACACAGCAGTGAACACACACACACACACACACACACACACACACACACACACACACAGCAGTGAACACACACACACACACACACACACACACACAGCAGTGAACACACACACACACACACACACACACACACAGCAGTGAACACACACACACACACACAGCAGTGAACACACACACACACACACACACACACACACACACACCGTGAACACACACACACCGTGAACACACACACACACACACACACACCGTGAACACACACCCGGAGCAGTGGGCAGCATTTATGCTGCGGCGCCCGGGGAGCAGTTGGGGGTTCGGTGTCTTGCTCAAGGGCACCTCAGTCGTGGTATTGAGGGTGGAGAGAGCGCTGGACATTCACTCCCCCCACCTACAATCCCTGCCGGCCCGAGACTCGAACCCGCAACCTTCGGATTACAAGTCCGACTCTCTAACCATTAGGCCACGACTTCCTTTGAAGTTGTTATCCTTTGATTGTTGTATATTTGACACGTGATTCTTCCTCCACCCTCACACACACCTGATGGAGGCTTGTTCAATAAATGCATTGTTTATGATCTCAACCTCGAAATAATGGCATGTTCTGCTGATCTTGTTGTTTAATAATATATTGTTCAGAGCATCTGAGCATATTCAGTGATTCTGACTCCATTCAGAGCAACACACGCTAGGTCTGTGTCGGCGGAATATATTTAGCTGAAACATGTACTCTCTAAAACAGATGTTGTTTTCACAAAATAATGTGTTACCCCGCTCACTTAACTAAACAAATTAAGGCAGGGGTAACTAATTATTTGAAGCTGAAACAACCATTTTTTGTTTACAGTGTAGTTATTAAATTCAATCTTTTCATTTTCAAAATACTGAATAGATTATTTAATTGTTACATCATTTAACTTATTTAATTAGCATTTAACTATATAGATATTTAAATAGCCTAACCAGCATCACAGGCTGTTGTCTGGGCGTATTTATTTATTTTTAAATGATAAGTGCTCTTGCTATACTTTATACTTCAGTGCCATAAAGTACTAAACGGTGTTATAATAGTCATTATATAATAGCTCCAGAAGCAAGACGGCTGCAGCCAGCGAGTGATCTGCCATCTCAGAATCAGAATCATTATAATGGGCATTTCATGTCATTTTCATCTTAAAAGTCTTTATTTTTCAGCTAAGAGACACATTTTTGGCACATTACTTACATTACCTTTCAATCAAACAGTTTACTGCACAGCTGTAGAGTTGAGAAGTAATAAAAGCTTTAGAATGTTATAAGATTTTAAAATGTGTTCATGGCTATAAAGGTAAGATTCGGATGATTGAGAATACCATTACGATGCTATTTAAGAGGTTAGCCTAGCCGATAGCCTAAACAGTAACGCTAGTGTTAATTTGTCTGGGGGCTTTCCTGAGATTACCAGACTCTGAATATAACATCATGTTGTTCAATATCATCAAACTGTCTGGTAAAGTTGCTCTCGTTATTGGCAGTGTTGCTATTATTCTGTTTCTCAGTTTCTGATAAGAATGAGGCAGGAGAGAGCACATATAAAATGAGCTTCCCCGGACGTTTACGAGCTGCTTATCTTCAAGCAGAAGTTCATTTGAGTCGTTTGTTTGAGAACACACTAATCACTAAACAGAGCTGGTTCATACGAGTTTCTCGTGCTGTAATCCCACTACTTTGGTCGCCAAGTCTATTAAATCATGCTTTCAGTAGCGAAGCAATGTTAGTAAGTATTTTTTTTAGTGCAGTATTTAGTACTGTCAACAAAATTACTAGCGCAGAAACGGAGTATGCATGCAGTGCATAAATAATCAGAAGGTTAGTTGTTAAAAATTATATAATGAAACACTTTATTTAACGGGTTTTAATGAGTTCAAAAATGTACTTATATACTTATTTCCATAACAAACAGGTTATTTATGATGAACCCGCACAAGAAACTATGAGCATACAGTCATGCAATTGCTAAAATGCTAAATAAAGCGGCAAAACTGTGCATGCATGTATATGTAACAGAGGCAATAATAATATATTATTTTATTTTTCCTACCAAATCTATGGGGAAGTCGTGGCCTAATGGTTAGAGAGTCGGACTCGTAATCGAAAGGTTGCGAGTTCGAGCCCCGGCCGGCAGGGATTGTAGGTGGGGGGAGTGAATGTCCAGCGCTCTCTCCACCCTCAATACCACGACTGAGGTGCCCTTGAGCAAGGCACCGAACCCCCAACTGCTCCCCGGGCGCTGCAGCATAAATGCCCACTGCTCCGGGTGTGTGTTCACGGTGTGTGTGTGTGTGTGTGTGTGTGTGTGTGTGTGTGTGTGTGTGTGGATTTGTTCACTACTCACTGCTGTGTGTGTGCACTTGGATGGGTTAAACGCAGAGCACCAATTTCGAGTATGGGTCACCATACTTGACAATACGTCACGACTTTAATGTTCCCTCCATACTCCAGATCAGTAGGTGGCGGTAGTGCCCTTTAAACATTGGTTTGCCAAAACAACACCAGCAGAAGAAGAAAGCTGTGTCTGAAATCACTCACTGATTCACTCGTTCACTAATCCCTATCTAGTGTATGGAAGCTGAGTGGACTATATGAGTATCTTACATGTATTCATTTAGCTGACGCTTTTATCCAAAGCGACTTACAATTGCTATATATGTCAGAGGTCGCACGCCTCTGGAGCAACTAGGGGTTAAGTGTCTTGCTCAGGGACACATTGGTGTCTCACAGTGGATTCGAACCCGGGTCTCTCACACCAAAGGCATGTGTCTTATCCACTGCGCCATCACCACCCAGAGAGTTCCAAGATACAACAAACAATAAATACATCAAATGATGAACGTGCTTATGTGAGTTTATTTTTGTTGACAGTATTTATTTAATGATTATGACCATATAAGCATTAGAAAACAAATGAAACCACAAAGCTCATAAGTAATTTTAAGTGTTATTGCTATTAATATTGAAATAAAATGTATATTTCTTTTGCTTACAGTCAAAGGGCGATATCTACTGTATTTATGTAGTTTATCATGTTGCCAATATAAGATAATCATTTGGGCGTGGGGTGAAAATACTGGATTTGAGGAATATAACGCAATCATATAATAAAAAACAAACAAAAAACCTTACAGCTTGTTCTGCAGTAAATAGTTAATGCCATAAACTTAAACCAAGTACACAGAGTAGTGGTCGGCCGGTATTTGTCATTTGATAAGTTTTTCTGTTGGGCTGATGTGTTTGAGGCAGGACTTTTATTTTGACAGCGCTCAGAATGACAGGACCTGACCACACAGTGCTCACATTCTCTCTTGTTCAGTTCTGTCGAATACAGATAGAGGTCTAGTCAACAGATAGAACAGTTAAACAAAGGAATTTAAAAAAAAGTATTATAACGATTGCTTTAATTAGTAATATAGGCAAACTGCCGTCAGCATTCAGAAAATACGCATTTATATAATTTAAACAAATCTTTGAATGACTAATGAACATTTAATTTCACAAACGTTGCAAACTCAGTCGAATCCAGTTGTGAGATCGTGTGAAGTGTGCATGTGTATCCTGCATATCGTGTGTTCTCTGCGTGACTTTCGGTGCGAATCGAAAGCAGACAGGAGAGGTCAGCTTCACCGGCTCTCTTCCCCGCCTGCGCCTCCTCCTGAAGCGTTTGACCAGAGCTACGGCTCCATCAACTACAGTGTCCAGCAAAACGTCGAAGTAGTCAAAATCCGGTAGAAGATTTTGTGGTGTGTTCTGTCGAATGTTCAGCAGGTCATCCCTGGTAAAACTGATCGTATCTGAGTAACAAAAAACAGGAAAAACAAACAAAAACAGTTCAAACACTGAAGAGCAACGCACAGTAGCTGCCATCTGAGTCGACATCTTAGATAATGCGTGCATAAGCATACATAAAACAGGATACAGTACACAAGAACAGTAATTATATACACAATGGCCTAAAGATATGGGTGTTCATTCAAAGAAGGGTTTTTCTATGAATTAATTAGAGAAGGGTTCGTTTTTATGGCCTAATGTCACTTTTTCCTAAGGGAAAATGAAGTGTTGCTTTGCCCACATTCCTTTGAGTTAATAAAATAAGTGTTATCAGATGGGTTGCCATGGAACCAGGAGCCTGGAGTCATTGATAGACATACCAGCACCCAGCATGTGTATTGGGTGGGTGGGTGGGTGGGGGGGGGGGGTCTGTGACTATTTGTTAATCTAATAACTAATTGACTTGTTAAATCAAATGCAAAATTGTGTGTCAGATTGGTCCAAATGCCACATCTCCTTGCACTGGCTGCCGGTTGAGGCTCGCAAGTTCAAGACATTAGGTGCTTTTTCATTACCCTTCAAATTGCGCACATTAAAATTGCAAATTGAAAATACACCTAATGAAAATGCGTCAATTTAAAAAAAAAAAAACTTCCATATATCGCAAAAAAGTTTTTACGCTCACATGAGGTGGTTTTTCAGGCAATTCGAAAAAGGACTATTTTGCAAAACTGCAATGGAAACTTTTTTTTTTTTTTCGCATTTACAGGTTACATGGCATATGTAAAAATTTGTATAATCATTCTTGAATGTACCATAACCTCCAAGAAACACTTTATACGTGCCCGCTCTTGAATATAAGGTGCTTTCCCTGCCATTAATGCTTAGACAATTGACAGTGTACACCTCTGCGATGCAATGTGGCTCTGATACGGCCACTGAAGCTGACAGCCTGGTCATTGCTTGTGTTTATTCCAGCCACGCCATGCATGTTTCTGAAGCGGCTCTCTGCGCTGCTTCTGTAAAGATACACACTTACGCTTCCTTTGAATAAATATTAAAAAAATCTCACCAAAATCCGCTTCACTCTCTTCGCCGAGCACTTCATTGATCATTGAAGCCAATCACAGATGTATCTGTTGAGCACGTAATGCTTACAAGAATACATCTGCAAACATCAGAAATTTCCATCAAATTGAAAATGTTATTGAAAATGTTACATTGAAAATGTTATTATTAAGGTTTTTGTTATGCAAACACTCAGAAGGGTCCCATGGCACTTCTGCGAAATATGTGATGCAAAAGACTAAATAGGCAGGCAAAGAAGTACAGCTCCTAACGCTCCTGTTCTGACGATCAGCTCATTTCTGGAAAGATCATTGACCGCATTATTAGGAGTTTAAAAGAGCGCGAGCGCAGCTGACGTGCCCAGACGCGATGCTTTGAATTTGTGCATTCAATAAATGTCATCGCGTTGGGAGCTGATTATCAAAATAGCTACAAAAGTAAAAGCAGAGAAGTTTGTATTCAAAGTTAAAAGCAAACACACTAGAACATTTTTACTGGTTCAAATAAAGGATCTCAGGTGTATCTTCTACATTTGGCTGATGCTTACAGGATTACTGCTCTAACATAACACTTATAGTTTCAACTAAACTTTTCAAGTGTCTTTCTGTTTCACTTGATTTGTGTAAATATGTCATATTTAAGTTAACAATGCAATCAGTGTTGGGTGTAACGCGTTACTTAGTAATTACTGTAATTACTTATCGACTGAACAAGTAAAGTAAGGCATTACTGTTCATGTTTAGGTAACTCAGTCCTGGAGGGCCACTGTCCTACAGAGTTTAGCTCTAACCAGCTCCAAAACACCTGGCTAAAAGGTTCTAGTTACACCTTTATGAGCTGTTCAGGTGTGTTTAAATGATTTCGGAGCAAAACTCTGAAGGACAGTGGGAGTTTGCTTACAAATCAGACAGTTTTTTCAATCGCTAACAAGCGTTTACCAATACTTAAAGTACTTTTTCTAAACTCTTAACACAGCAACATACCTGCATCACACAGTTAGCTAGATAGTTCATTTTCTGGCCAAAACCACATTTTGTTAAATAAATACAAACTCATTACAAATGCTGAATATCTTTTTCTTCATATACTAACTCTATTAAAACACAGCAAGCCCGATTCTAAATCGAGTCATTCGGTCAGAACATTAGCACTGGTTTTCTATCCAACAGGAACATGTAGTCAATTATACTGCATAGACTCTCAAAATGCTAACAATTAATGGCTTTACAAAAACTGCATTACTTATCATAACTCAGTTTGACCTGTATAGAACATACAATATGAGATCCATTAAAAAATATAACAACAGCAGTAATACTGTAATAATGATAATTCAGCCAGCAAGTTCATTCTTGTGTGTGTGAGTGGACTCATTTTAGATATGTGTACAGCATAGTGAAGATCATCAGTACTTTATGGAGTGTAACAGAAAAGTGACAGAATTGCAGCAGTAAAGGCTTTACTGGCTAAATGAAATTGATGTCAGTGATAAAAAAATAATAAAAAACACATTTAATGATTGTACAGATATGTTATTTACAAGTGTGCAGTTCACAAATGAACCATTTGTTAGGTTGAATATAGCCTGCGTTAAGAAACTGTTCTTGTGTCTGGTTGTTCTGGTGGTTGGTATCGCTGACCAGAAGGCAACAGTTCAGAGACAGTGGGCAGGGTGTGTGGGTCCAAAGTGATTCTCTTAGCCCTTTTGCTCACTCTGGAGATGTAACAATCTTAGAGGTTGGGCAGGGGACACAAATATTCCTCTCAGCAGTCCTGAGTCCTGACTGTCTGCTGTAGTCTCTTGATGTCTGATTCGGTAGCTGAACCAAAACAGACAGTCCTGGTCAACTACTCCTCTCCCTCGTCCATCTTGTCCTGTCCCTGGTCCAACCAGTCCATTTCCTCGTCTGTTCCTCTCCTTCGTCCAACTCTCCCTTCTCCAAACATTGTCTTTCTTTTTATGCTTCTCTGTGTTGTTCTGTATTGTTTTGAACAAAACCAATCCAGAGAGTGTCTTTGTATTGTGCATGGCCATGTATGGAAAGACTTGGAATTATTCATTAAGATTGGAATCAGCTATTTCTCAATTATTAGTAATTACAATCATTCTTAGCAGCTCTTTTAAGCTTTACGCTATATTTAAAGTTTGAAGCATTAGGTCTTAATTTCTGTCATGCTGTGTTTAAGCATTTGTAAAAAAAAGATAAGAAAGATCCATGACTTTGGTATGGGGTGAATATCTTCTAACACTTTATTTTGATGGGTCCTCAACATACTGACTATGATAAACTTGGCAAGTATGTCACCTTCTTCTACTAACCCTAAACCTACCCTAACAGTCCACTCTGAGTTAGTACACATGTAGCTGCAAATGAATGAGAATTAGTTGACATATAGTTGCAAAGCTATCAAAATAAAGTGTAAGAAGTCACAGTGACTCTGATTATAGCTTTTCTACTTGGACAGCTTGTATCACATGACACAGAGAGTTGGGTGAAGGAATGTAAAAATGTTGGCAAGACACAGTGGTAATTCTGCTACTGCGTTACAAAGCTATGATTGCATGTTAATTACAGCGAAAGTCACCCTAAAGCAACATGGAAACACCTCGCTCAAGGCTCAACGGTGGTGGCTTGTATTGTTTGAGATGACGGAAGATTTTTACAAACTGCATTCATATTTTGACACGTGGTTTAACGACTTTTTGTGCATTTAGAGGTGATGCCATCCATTAAAACCGGTTTACCTTTAATGAGAGAGATTTTGCAATGACAGATTGTCTCATGGGTGGGTGAGTGTTTATCGAATGAATTCAGTTTTTTATATATAGCGCTTTTAATAATATTTTATATATAGCGCTTTTAATAATGCATGTTGTTCAAGAGCAGCTTTATTAAACAAGTGTGCCTTAAAAAGATGAAACTGTGTTTAGATAAACGGAAGATATAAAAACGCCTTGACCCTTGGGAAGAAGGATGTGTCTTGAATTTGAACTATTTGCAGATAATGTTAATATTGTAATTTTTAAATTGTCACGCAGCATAATGTTTCTTTCTTGTCAAGTTTAGTTATGAATGACATGAATCACATAAATGATTCAACTTATCCACCATATTCTGCAACACTGAAGTATAGGCCTAAGCTGTTTCATGTGAATGTGTGAGTTTTCCGATAACAGTAAAATAAAATATGAAATACAAGTTTGTAATGTAAAGCAACAGAACAGACTATATGTTTGGACAAATAACTGGAAGTGGATGACACTGGAAGCTTTGCAGAAGTTACAAATGGCCGTGCCCACTCCTAAAATATGTTCAATCGTTTGTTCAAATTGGGTTAGTTTGCATCACTGGATATTACTGTTGGTCGTTTACCATTTCTATTGTAAAAATAGTCAAATATTAAAAGTGTATCTACTTAGTTATCACTAGGCTACTCACACTCTTTAAGCCTTAAATTCATGTTCAGTGTCTGTGAATAGTAAAGCACCGCTTCTTTGATTTGACTGATCATCTTCATTTTTGCTTTGACAAGCGCTGTTAGAGCATTTGTCATTTTTGTTTTCATGACAACAAACCGAGTAAAATCAAAAATATCAAATGTAGCCAGCATATGTCTGCAGAAGATAATGTGATTTCTTGCTGTAATCCCTATTAAATGTGCAGGTTAGTAACAGCACCAACTCCTGCTCAAAACCTGTCTGTCTGTCAGTCTGTCTGTCAGTACGGCTGTTTGAGTCGTGATGAAAGCGTGAGCAGAGAGAGAGAGAGTCAGAGCTGAATAAACTCATGCTGTGAAGACACACAGAGCAGAGCGCAGGTGAGCAATAACTCTCTCAACACAGCATAATTCACTTCATATTGACTAATCCATAACCCGCTGCTGGACAGTCATCAATGCATGCGTGCTACCATTAGGCTGTGATTTAGGCTACACGTCTTATTTATTTTTTCAGCCAGTGAAACATATATATTTTATATTTTACTTTCGCAGCCCTGTAGATGTGTTTCATTTGCTCTCAGTGCTGTAATAAATCTTATGGTTTCGTGGTTATATTTTGCAGAAGTCCCTTCAACACCTCCAAATGAAATCTAAATATTGAAGTGTGACATACTGAAGAAGTAACGCGTATGATCAGACCTGTCTGAGAATACAAGTCTTTATACTGTGTAATTATATTCTGTATTAGATCAAATATAAGATCAGAGGATAGCCTTGTTCTTCCTTATTACTTCTCATACATATTTGAGTCATTTGTTCTATTGCAGAATCACAACCATGAATGCTGTAAACGCTGTGCTGCTGTTCATTCTGGTCTGCTTTACTGCTGTCTGTCAAGCTGAAGATGAAGGTAAACTTACAGACTTATAAACCTAGAACGTGTGACTAAATCTAAGATAATGAAAAAATGATCAAATCTGGTTCATAGATGTACAAAACGTGTAAGTGGTTTTGGCTCTTAGTATATATATAAAAAAACTGATTTACTATTTAAACAGTTTTCAGGATAAGAAGAGAAATCCAGTACGGTCAGGGAGATCAAATATAAAAATAACAAAATACATAATGAAGTGATTTTATTCATGAATGACTTCTCTAATGAAAGAGATATGCATACTTAATGAAACTTTATAACGTTTCATGAAATGTCAAAAAACAATCTTTTTTAATTGCTGTGTTATATGATATGCATTGTTATTTTTCAGATACCAGTGTAATCTGTGATGATGTGACTGGATCTGTGGGGACAGAAGTAAATCTCAGCTGCAGGGTCTCTCTACAGAACACTGACTGCTGCTTTATAAAGTATGTGTTTCTATACCCTGAGAGCTTTAGTGACTCACCGATCTGTAGGACAGTGTTTCCTAACGGCTCCTGTACTCAGAGAAACAGCTTCTCGTGCAGCTACACTCCAACTACAGCAACAACACAACTATTCACATTCTTTCTGCAAACATCACGTGGAGTGAAAAGAACAACATTCACTCTGAACATAACAGGTCTGTATAGAATATTGTTGTACATCATTCAGTAAATCTTTGCTCATTTATGTTTAATCTATGTGAATACTGCTTCAGATTACTTAGATTGCAGGAAAACAGAAAACTGCTCTTCAGTATATTCATAACTTCAAATCTCCTGCCAATAAATTATATTAGTGTTTAAGGTATAGTAATCAATAACCAGCTCCTGGAAAATCATCAATAATTTTGTATAATGTAATTTAAACATTTTGCAGATATTTCAAAATGCCTAGAAAACTTTAATTTTTTTCTGCTGATTTTGTCTGAACTGTTTTTGTGTTCATTCAGTGAAGATAAAGCAGCAGAAAGATTTTGTTTCATGGAGTTTAATTTCTGTCGCAATGCTGTATATATTTTTAATGAACAGATGTGTTTCATTGTGTTACTGTAATAAATCTTGTGGTTTCTGTTTAAAATCTGTTAACAGGGCCAACTACACCTGAAATTGTTACTGAAACTCCTGGCGAGAAAGGTATTATATTGTATTATTGATTACTGTTGAATACTGCTTCAGATTACTTAGATTGCAGGAACACAGCAAACTGCTCTTGAGTATATTCATAACTTTCAAATCCAGCAATGATTTTAGTGTTTAAGGTATAAGAAGATTTCTAAACAGTGACGCATTATTGATCATCATATTTGAGATTTCTGTCTGTCTGCAGGCTGGGTTTGTGCTTATGATTTAAGCGATGCTATAAAAGATTTGAAATGTACCTTTACAGAGCGAGCTTTAGACGAGAAGCTATCAGGAACATCTGCACCAGACACAGCAGCAGGTCCTGGATCTAGGTGTTCTGTCATCGCTGCAGTCCTGGGCTGTTTCATCCTCGTCATCCTCATCATCATCATCATGACAATCATTCGCTACAAGAAACCAAACTTCAGCAGATCTTGTGGATTCCAGAAGAGGATGTTTCTATGCATCAGACTCCACTCGTCCAGAAGATGTGATATAATAGCACTCAGCAGTACCAAATCACTGAGTTTGATTTGATCTTCCACGTGTTGCTCATCAAAGACACAAGCTTATATTGATTATTGATTGTGAAGTAATTAAGTAATGTCTACAGTGAATGTCAGTTGTGTATTTTGTACAGTAAATGTTAATAAAGCTTAAGTTTAGAATAGTTTTTCCTGCGCATGCATGTTCTAATGCTGTAAATGCTGTCCTTTTCTACAGTTGTTTATTAAAATTTTTTGAAAACGAACATTGAAATGAATAAAATACTTGTGATACTCTCTAAAGATGAATATCTGGATCTCTTGTTTATGGGTAAGTTATCCCAGTTAAACCAGTAATGTAAGATGTAAGAGTACATCTGTATTATTTATTTGTGGAGGACAGGAAATCTTTTTTAAACCTTGAGATCAGTTTTTATTTTTTAATCTGAGGATGGATTATATTTATTCAAAGAGATTTACATTTGCATTCTTGGTTTATATCTGATCAGTTCATGCACTCCGTGGGAATCAAACCCATAACCTGTTTCTAACGCCATTGTCTACTGCTTCAGATACAGGAGAGTAACTTTCTGAGAAATAACAGCTGTTCCAGGAAAGAGAACAAACAGATCCTATCTACGCAGACGACTGTCACCTGACCAGAAAATCCCTCGTTCCATCATCAGCATTCATCTGAGACCGCAGAAAAGCATTATATAGTGTGTTGAATGGCAACAGGTGTAAACATGGCGGACGACTGAGTTTACAACAGATATAATAATAATAACAACTTAATATCATTGTATTGTCAATGTTTGTTGTGCATTTACTGACCAGTATGAGTTTTATGAGTGCAATATGTCTCTGGGATAGACGACTCAAACGTGACTCAAACTGATTCATTAAGAAATATCAGAAGGATAATAT
Organism: Barbus barbus; assembly: GCF_936440315.1. Taxonomy (NCBI): domain Eukaryota; kingdom Metazoa; phylum Chordata; class Actinopteri; order Cypriniformes; family Cyprinidae; genus Barbus; species Barbus barbus. The sequence goes on from NC_136731.1 coordinate 45,497,440, forward strand.
ATAAAAATATATTTGCATAATATCAGCATTATGAGCTCAAGGTGGCTGATATTATGGAAATATAAATGATACAATTTCAATATGACAAATAGGATATAAACACAAAATTCAAACATTAAAAAAGCTATTTTACTCCAGATTTACTGAAAATAGCCCCACCATATAAACAACAAAATAAAAATAGAGCTATAAAACACAGATTGCTCATCTAGCTGACATGGTCTCCACAGAGCGGTCGGTCTGGTTTAGTACAAATATTTACTTACTTGACACCTGAACTTGACATACACTGTCTTATATCCACTTTTCTTCGGATATACAACTCATAAAACACTTTCTAAATGTCCACTCTAAAAATCTAATATGTTGCATGAGTTTCTTGTTAAATTTAGTCTAAAAGATAACATTAATTTAGTGGTTCTTACCTGATGCGTGAACTTGACCCGTGAAGTCACTCGGGCACGTGCAGAATGATCTCAGTGTCGGCAGGATTTCTTTGTAATAGTTTAGTCAACATTTAGCATTCTGAATGTTGCCTGGAGTTGAAAATAAGCATTCATTTAATGTTTTTAATATATATTTGTGCAGACTTAATATAATATGTCTTCTGAACTAAGTCCAAGCAATACAATTAGTTCAACTGAAATATTTGTGCCATTCCAACATTATTATTTGTATTTTTAGAGTGTACGTACGTATGTTGTACTAACTATTGATATGTAGTGTGTAGCAAGCTAATTAACGGGAGCGCTCACCCAGAAATGACAATCATTTACTTGCCTGCATGTTGCCCATGACTGACGAACTTATTGGTTTTGATTGTCAGCATTCTTCAAAGTATCTTCTACTGAGTTCTGCAGAAAAACATAAGTCAGAGGTTTGGGAAAAAACATATGTAAAGGACGACAGAATTCTGGGTTAACTATACATTTAAGTAAATGAATAGAAACGCTTTTCACTAGTCATCACTGTGCAGACAAATATCAGCGAATGCTGCAAAAAATGTGCTGTGTGCGTGATGTGTTGGCAGGATGTGCATCAAGTAGCCCTGCATCAGTTTAATAACTTTGATAACTTTCATTCTTAAAGTTAACTGTTAAATTAATGGCCAAATGGTAAATATGTTGAAGAGCACATAGAAATAGATAGCAAAATAGCCAATGTAAACTAAATGTTATAAACATCGGAGCAACCATAGAAATGTTTAAATTAATCTTTATTATAACAAATTCATTCAAACACTTCATTCAAAACTATTTTTTTACACGTTTAAAAACGAATTGTTCTCGTATAACACGTACACAATACCTCATTAACACCCCAAATTTCTACAAACTTTGGTAAACAGTCCACCAGAGAGAGGAGAGAGAGAGCAGATGGACTTTGACTCTACAGCAGATTCAATGCAAGCGACGGATACAGCGACGACTATACTTCTCTTTTGTGACACGCTCATGCGCTTCGCGTCTAACTGAAATTACGTCCCTCAAGGTAACCTTAGTTATGGGCTGTAATCGGCAACAACTAATCTGATTGGTTAGTATATATATATATATATTATTCACAACAGTTTACAGTTGCCCGAGAAAAAACAGGGGGTGCTGCAGCACACACCACTTCCCTTTCCCTTTCCCTTGGGCTATCTGGGGGCCGCTCTCAGACGCAGAAGCGAACTCAGAGACAGACAAGGCAAGCAAGTGAGACACAGTGGAGACCATTGGTTCATCTGTTGGATCTCCCATGTCAGGTAAAGGGAGTCGAGAGAGACAGTCTGCTGTCTTCCCAGGACGGATTGTAACCTCATAAGAATAGCATAACAGGAAGCTGACCACCTAGCAATCTGCGTGCCAGCTCTCCCTGTGCCTTTAGATGTAAGAAGCGTTGTGAGGGCTTGGTGGTCCTCGCAGGACAAAATGTCTCCCCCAAAGGTATGTCCTCCATTTTTCAATACTCCACGCACAAGCCAATGCTTCTCTTTCCACAGTTGAGTACTTCCTTTCGGCTGGCGAAAGAGTTCGGGAGGCAAGTGCAACTATGCGCTATAATCAGAAATGTTTGTTGAGCAGTAAATCAGTATATTATTATGATTTCTGAAGATCATGTGACACTGAAGACTGCAGTAATGATGCTGAAAATACAGCTGCAGATCACAGAAATAAATTACATTTCAATGTATATTAAAATAGATAAATGTTATCTTACATCGTGATAATAATTCACAATATTTTTTGCTTCCCTGTATTTTTGATCAAATAAAAGCAGCCTTGATGAGCAGAAGAAACTCCTTTAAAACTTTTTAGTTTTACATTTAGAGTATCGTTTCTTTTATAAAATCATTTTATATTTCAGTATTTATTTGTATTTGTGTATGTTGAATTAAAATGTATTTCTTTCTAAAGCCATTTTTGTAATGTCTAGTCAGTGTTTTTCTAATTTAACACAATGACTAAATTATCTTTAATCGGCGCATGAGGTCTTAATCTCATTTATTTGAGATTAATTTGATTTACTGCAGCTTTGTGATATTATGGCATCACTTTTGAGCCAATGAGATGTTCAGATGTTTTACAAAGTCAGTACAAATAAAAAAATGCTTTGAGCTGTGAGTTTTATATGATCAGAGACATCAAGAATCAGTGCATGAATCTCAACAATCAATCTTTAAAAACATCACAGCAGTGTGAAATTAATAGCTACCACTAACCAGAGTAACCAGAGATCAGAGTGAGATCATGAATCAGCACTTCATGAAGAAAGAAGGAAAGCCAACACATGTGCTTCAGAAACACAGCTTTAAAGCAGCAACAGAGACAATGCATGTTAGAAAGTATCTTACACACACACACATTAGCTCATGCATGTGTGTTCTTTCTCTTCAAATATACTGTGTTTTAGTCATTCAGGAAAAATCACTTTTTCTGTTGAAGTGTTTTGTGAAAATTCCTGTACACTGCCTGTCATTTGACCATTTTTACCATTTTATTTTATAGTGAAGTTAATTGTAATAATTCAGGAAATACCTGTTTTGCAAAATAATGACATGATATATTGCCTTCTTAAGATCTGCTTTATTTCTGAAATTAAAACTGAATTTATTTTTTCATAATTGATGAAATTTGGAGCTTGAAGCCGTTATTTTCCTTTTTATTAATGTAAAGTTGCTTTGAAACAATCTGTGTTATATGAAGCTCTACAGAAATAAATATGAACAAAACAATAAAACTAAAACAAATGTTACATTTGGATTTCCCAAACTTTTACCACAATTTAAAACCTAATTATAATTACAAACTTTTAATGTCTCAATCTGAAACTGAGACTGAAATCATGAAATCACACACTGTTAGTTTATACAAGAGATTATTAATATTTGTTGTGAAACTGATTCAGACTTTGTCAGAGATTTCAGTGAGTGTAACGCCACACCAGCAGAGGGAGCTCTTGCCCTAGTACTGACTGTTACTGCTCCCTCTGCTTCCTCTATGGTTACTTCCTGTTTGGCGGCCATATAAAGAGGGCCATGCCAAACAGGCCTTTGCGAAGTCTTGTTACGCCGTATCTGGACTTTACTGAGTGTTGGCATTGTCTTGTTTTTGCCTAGCCTGTGTTTTGGACTCTAGACTGTTCTCCTGGTTTTTGATTGTTTGCCGCCTACCTTGACCATTGCCTGTGTTTCTGTTTACTCTCTTGCCTTGCCCTGGATATTATTGTTTGCTGGTGATCGACCCTGCCTGCCTTGACCACGATCTGTATAATAAAGCTTGGGTCTTATCCCTGTTGTCACGCTCCAGTCCTCGTTACAGAAGACTTCGCCAACCACAGATCCAGCAGCTTTACTGTTAACCATGAATCCTGAGGATTGTCTCATGCGCCTCTGTCAAGGTGAGCTGCCCATTGAAGATTATGTGGCTAAGTTTTGTGAACTTTCCTACCAGACAGACTTTAAAGAAAGCTTCTTGAAAGACATTTTTAGGTTTGGACTGAGTAAAGAAATATCACGCTTAATGCCACGAAATACCCATCAGTGGACCCTTGCTCGTTTATATTGACTCTGCTTTGTGTTTGAGTGGCTCTGCACCTACTGTGGGGACTACTGATGAGGAACCCGGCTATCCTCCAGCATCCTCCACACCTGAGTATTTGCACGTCATATCTGGAATTATTCACGTCGCGTCAGAGTCTACACACTCTGCTCATGTAATGCCTGCCAAGCCACAGTCTGCTTATGTCACATCTGCTAAGCCACAGCCTGCAAATGTTGCGTCTGTCAAGCCAGGACTTACTCCCGTCACCTCTGTCAAGGCAAATCTGTCTACCAACCCAGAGTCTGATAACGTCATGTCTGCTACCCCAGGGCCTGCTCACGTTATGCTGGCTACTCAGGAGATTCTCTGTAACATGGCCGCTATTCAAGAGCTCCATCGTAAAATGGCTGCTACACAAGAGTCTCTTAGGAAAATGGCTGCAGTTTTAGAGCCTGCTCACGTCATGCCTGCCCAGCCAGAGCCTCCTCACGTCATGCCTGCCCAGCCAGAGCCTCCTCACGTCATGCCTGCCCAGCCAGAGCCTCCTCACGTCATGCCTGCCCAGCCAGAGCCTACTCACGTCATGCCTGCCCAGCCAGAGTCTACAGGGCCTACTCACATCACGCCGAAATACCTGGCCAAAATGGCCACCATGCCGGAGTCCTCTGCCAGGATGGCCACCATGCCTGCGCCTCGCCATGTCACGGCTGTCAATCCAAAAACTGTGTACAAAATGGCCACCATACAAGAGTCACATCACATCTCAGACGATTTTCCACAGTCTCATCACATCACAGTTGATGTTAAAGAACCAAGTCAAGTCATAACTGATGCCAACAAGCCAAGCCAAACCACAGCTGATCTTCACAAGTCAAGCCAAGCCACAGCTGATCGTCACGAATCAAGCCAAGCCACAATTGATTGCCATGAGGCAAGCCAAGCCACAGTTGATCCTCACGAGTCAGGTCACGTCTCAGCACTTCAGCCAGAGTCAGGTCACTTCTCAGCTCTTCAGGCAGAGTCACACCATGCCAGAGTCACGCCTCGTCTCGGCTCTCCAGCCAGAGTCACGCCTCGTCTCGGCTCTCCAGCCAGAGTCACATCTCGTCTCGGCTCTCCAGCCAGAGTCACGTCTCGTCTCGGCTCTCCAGCCAGAGTCACGTCTCGTCTCGGCTCTCCAGCCAGAGTCACACCTCGTCTCGGCTCTCCAGCCAGAGTCACGTCTCGTCTCGGCTCTCCAGCCAGAGTCACGTCTCGTCTCGGCTCTCCAGCCAGAGTCACGTCTCGTCTCGGCTCTCCAGCCAGAGTCACGCCTCGTCTCGGCTCTCCAGCCAGAGTCACGCCTCGTCTCGGCTCTCCAGCCAGAGTCACGTCTCGTCTCGGCTCTCCAGCCAGAGTCACGTCTCGTCTCGGCTCTCCAGCCAGAGTCACGTCTCGTCTCGGCTCTCCAGCCAGAGTCACACCTCGTCTCGGCTCTCCAGCCAGAGTCACGTCTCGTCTCGGCTCTCCAGCCAGAGTCACGTCTCGTCTCGGCTCTCCAGCCAGAGTCACGCCTCGTCTCGGCTCTCCAGCCAGAGTCACGCCACGTCTCGGCTCTCCAGCCAGAGTCACGCCACGTCTCGCTCGGCTCTCCAGCCAGAGTCATACCAAACCACCGTTGACCATCATGAATTAACCCAACTCACAACCCTTCAGCCAGAGTCTCTTCACGTCTCAGTCGAACTGCTAGAATCCCTTCACGTCTCAGCCGAACTGCCAGAGTCCCTTCACATCTCAACAGAACTGCCAAAGTCTGTCACACCCAGAGATTTAAAGTCAAACCTTCGAATCCCCCTTGACCATGATCTGTATAATAAAGCTTGCGTTTGGATCTTATCCCTGTTGTCACGCTCCAGTCCTCATTACAGTGAGTATCATCTGATCATTTGATCTGAGAATCAGATTCATAAACAGTTGAATCAAGTATTTCTAGACTAAATATTAATATTTCATTCAACATTGTTGTGAATCAGCAAGAAACTTTTACATCCATTTACTTCAATAAACAAATAATCATTTAAGACAAACTTTGATGTCGTCTTGAGAAAGTTGAGCCTGATGCTCTGAAAGTAGTTTGAAGTGGTTTTAAAGCTATGCAGTTGCTAGGGTACCCTGGATGGTTGTTATGTGGTTGCTATGTTGTTGCTAGGGTGTTATGGACAGGGATTTGTGACATTGGTCAGATATGATTAAGATGATTTATTTTAACCCTTCATCACGTGTTTTAATAATTTTTCATTTTTAAAGATGAATAAATATACTTGGTTTCTGATCTAATGTTCCGATCAACAGTCTCTTACTCATGTGATCTGGATTAAATATTGAAACATGATGAAAGATGAAAGCAGGAAGATCCAGAGCTACAGATTACTGACTATTGATTGCTAAGATCCTCAGAGGGGAAGAAGAATAAAAATCACAATAGAAGAAAGGAAAGAGTGTGTTAGTAAAGGTGGTTGTGAATGTGTGTAGATGAGTGTTAGTTACAGGATCAGAGAATGACACCGTTCCTCTGTCATAGTCCAGATTCACTCTCACACGATCAAGTTCCTGATTAACACGAAAACCAAAACATGAAGACCCTCCGTACAACAACATTTCGTCCTCATACTCCACACACCAGACACCAGTGTTGAAGAAACCCCATTCCTTCCTCTGGTTTGATGCTGTAGTTACTCCAAGACTCCAGTGCTGACTCTGTTTAACCTCCACATCCCAGCAGTGTGTTCCTGAGTTAAAACCCTCTGAACCCAGAACACAGGGATAACAGTCAAATCTCTCTGGATTATCAGGAACAGGTTGATCATTGATGTTTCTCACACTGGTCAGATCATCAGACAGAAGGAGACGTGGATGAGCCGTGTTTGGATCCAGAATCACAGGAGCTGATGAGACACAATCAACAGATGCTGTTATTCTGATGTTCATATAATGATCAAGAGTGAACCCAACACGGATTACTGTGAATAACAATGCACTGTCTATTAAACAAACACATCAGACACTTTTGAAGGGTCTTCCCCCTCATGAATAATTTCCAGTGTGTGTGTATGCAAGCTCAGATCTTCTGCAGTCAGACTCACTGTTCTGGACGATGTCCTGCATCTTCTTCCAGACTCTGAAGGGCAGGTTGCCCAGGTAACGTGGCACATGAATCAAAGCTCCAGAAGGCGTCTGTGGATCCGGCTGTGATGAGATCTGGACTCTGGAAGAACATTCAGGATCAGAACTGCAGTGGCTTTGGATCAGAAGCAGAGAGACCGGAGACACCAGCAGATCACTCACCTTTCCATTGAGACTGGAAACTCCTGCAGAACAAACACATCATTGATCATCAACAACTTAATCAATCAATCAATCAATCAATCATCTGAAATCAGACCTTCAGAAAGCAGACATCACTGGCTTTCATCATCTCCTCCATGTCTTTGATTGTGTGTGAAAGAGCTGAGATGTGTCTGTTCATCTCCTCCAGCTTCTCCTTCATCATCTGCTTCTTCTGCTCCTCTTCCTCCCTCAGTGCAGTGATTGTAGCTTCTTCTTCATCTCTGAGAAACTGATGAAGCTTCTCAAACTGCTGTTTAATCTGACGCTCTGTGTCCTCAGCTTGAGACTGAAATCAAACCACATTCACTTCAATCGTCTCCATCAACACACATCAACACAATCACATCATTCAGATCTGAGAGAAACTCAGAGACCGACATATAACGGATCCAGAAGCAGATTGATGATCCTCATTTACACAAATAATCAGCTGGAGTCCATTATATTAAATATATCAGGTCATAACTGTATATAGTGATCTACAGCTGTAATGAAGATGACTCTGGATTCTGTTTCCTCACCTTGATGTGTTGCACTGTTTTCTCAAACTCTCCTTTAATGTTTTCATTGTGTTGAAGTTTCTTCTGTAATGATTGCAGTGCTGTGTTGAGTACCTCCTAGAATTAAACAAAATAAAAACACATAAAGGATTCAAAGGATTCAAAGGATTCAAAGAACTTTTATTGTCATACCAACTCACATTTCCATGTTATGGTACGAAATTAGAACTCAGGTCCCGGTTTAAAAGCAAGAAGAAATTGTCCAAAGGAAATAATCGATAGTATCGATAGTATAAAACACCAAATGGCAGGCAAGAAAGTGGCACGTTTACATGCAGTGGCTCAGCACTCCACGTATCGCTCCTCTTGTATAGTCTATTGATAGTTTACGTTTCACTGAGTGCCACGTATGCACAGAAACATGCAAAGAAATATGTAAAATTCAGTTGGCACAAATTGATCCTCATCGGTCTGATGCCTGGGGACTGTATTCTTAACCAAGAAGATTGTATGCATGACATACCATCAGAGCTTGTTAGACTGCTGGGGTTCCCATGGATTACTTTCCCAGCCGGGAAGCAACGAAGGCGGCGCAGAGAGCGGAAACAGAAGCGAACTGCCGAGCCTCTTCCTTACAAACACAAGATCACTTACCAACAAAGTCGACGAGCTGGAACTTATTACGTCCACACAGAAAACCATCCAGGACTGTTGTGTTTTAGTAATTCCGGAGTCTTGGCTAAACCCAGCTATTCCAGAAGAGGCTATTCAGCTAACAGGCCATGACAGGACCGCAGACTTCGGTAAGAGCAGAGGAGGGGGGCTTTGTGCTTACACTAATAACAGCTGGTGCACAAACGCCGCAATCACTGAAACTGCTCCCCGGACTTGGGAGTATTTATCAGTAAGATGTCGCCCCTTCTATCTTCTGCGAGAATTTACAGTTATTGTAAATACTGCTGTCTTACCTCCACATGCTAACATTACAACAACTTTGGGCTACTTGCTAACTGCCATTAGTAAACAACAGCAGGCCCATCCAGATGGAGTCTTTATAATAGCTGGTGACTTCAACAGAGCAAGTGTAAAGAGTGTTTTTCCTCCCAAAATTTCATCAACATGTTCAGTGTCCAACAAGAGGGAAAAATATACTTGACCACGTTTATAGTAACATCAAGCATGGATATAAGGTGTCACCTCTTCCCCATCTAGGACCGTCTAACCGACAATTTCATTGTTTTTGACTCCGGCATACAGAGCGTTTATCAATAGGGTCAAACCATCTGTTAAAACAATACAAATGGGAAGTTGTGGCCTAAAGAGTTAAAGAGTTTGGCTCGTAATCCAAAGGTTACGAGTTCAAGTCTTGGGCCAGCAGGGATTGTAGGTGGGGGGAGTAAATGTACTCTCAATACCACGACTTCAGTGCTCTTGAGCAAGGCACCGAACCACCAACTGCTCACTGGGTGCCGCAACATAAATGCTTAAGCATTTGTGAGAGAGCACAAATTCTGAGTATGGGTCACCATACTTGGCCATATGTCACATTCAGGGTCATCTGAGCAGTTGGGTGTCTGCTTCAGCCGCACTGACTGGACTGTGTTTGTGGATGATAACATTGAAATCTACACATATGTTATTTTATATAAAATGCTGCGTAGATAATGTGATCATTATGAAACGGATTCACATCTTTCCTAACAGCAAGCTGTGGATGACGCTTTTATCCAAAGCGACTTACAATTGCTATATATGTCAGAGGTCGCACGCCTCTGGAGCAACTAGGGGTTAAGTGTCTTGCTCAGGGACACATTGGTGTCTCACAGTGGATTCGAACCCGGGTCTCTCACACCAAAGGCATGTGTCTTATCCACTGCGCCATCACCACCCCCATATATCCAAGAATGTAAACCTTTTGCTGAACGCCTGTAATTCAGCTTTCCCAGTCTGGTGACTTGCAGCAGTATAGCACAGCCAGGATAAACCTAAAGAAGTGCGTCAGGGATGCAAAAACGACCTACAGGCAGAAAATCGAGAATCATTTCACCAACTTGGATCCCCGCCAGGCGTGGCAGGGGATTCGCCACATCACTGGAAAGAATAGCAGTAGTAGCCTGTTCAACAGCAGTGCTTGGAAGGTAGAGCAGCTCAACCAGTTCTTCAGCCGCTTTGAAGTGAAAAGTGGGACTAGTGTCAGTCAAGCTTCTGCTGAAAACAGCCAGGCATTTGTAATTCAGCCTGCTGAGGTAATCAAAAATACTCTAAATAAATCAACACGCAGAAAGCAGCTGTCCGGATGGCTTCCTGGGGCGCATCCTCAGAGACTGTGCTGCAGAGCTTGGTGAGGTATTTACAAATATATTCAACCAATATATTCAACCTTTCTCTGTTGAAGCGCACTGTTCCAACTTGCCTGAAGACGTATAGTGCCAATAGTGCCAGTGCCAAAGCAGGCTGCCATAACATCTCTCAATGATTATAGACCTATTGCACTGACACCTGTAATCATGAAATACCTGGAGAGACTGGTTCTGCATCACATCAAGGCTGCTCTGCCTCTCACCTTGGACCCTCACCAGTATGCATACAGGGCCAACAGGTTAACAGATGATGTTATCTCCATTGCCCTCCACAGTGTACTGTGCCATCTAGAACACCAAGGAACACATGTACGGCTGTTGTTCTTGGACTTCAGCTCTGCTTTTAATACTATTTTACCTAGCAGATTGTTCCCCAAGATGCCTGGTCTAGGCATTCAGCATAACATCTGCCTGTGGATCAAGGACTTTTTAACAGAGCGGCCACAGTCAGTGAGAATGGGCTCACATACTTCCTCCACTTTGACAATCAGCACAGGAGTCCCACAGGGATGTGTGCTAAACCTGTTTCTCTATTCTGTGTATACAAATGACTGTATACCATCATATAATACCAACACCATTATCAAATTCACGGACGATACGACTGTGGTGGGGTTGATCACCAGAGGCGATGAGTCTGCCTACAGAGAGGAGATAAAGAGGCTGATGGGGTGGTGCACAGAGAACAATCTGGCCCTGAACATCAAGAAAACAAAATAACTTATTATTGATTTCAGGAGGAAACAAGATGTACATACACCATTGTATATCAACGAGCAGATGGTGGAGAGAGAGTTCAGTTTTAAATTTCTGAGCACACACATCTCAGAGGTACTCACATGGACGATAAACATTTCTAGTTAAGAAAGCACAGAATCTATACTTTTTAAGAATGCTCAGGAAGGTAAACCTGTCACAACGGCTCTTGTTGTCATTCTATCGCTGCTCCATCGAGAGTATCCTCACACATGGTATGCTGGTGTGGTATGGAAATAGCTCTGCAGCTGACAAAAAAGCTTTGCAGAGAGTTATCAAGACTGCACAGAACATCATCACTAAACAACAGCTGCTTGCCCTGGACAACATTTTTACCTCCTGCTGACTGCAGAAAATGCATTATATTCTAAAGGACTATATATTATATTGATCATTGAGCACTTTATTTTACTCAGCACGGTGTAAAATTGCTATTATTATTATTTTTCCTTACATGCAATATGGTCCTTACTTAATTATTATTATTATTTTATTATTATTGTTGTTGTTTAAATAATCTGTAGCTGGATATGTTGGTAAATCTACAATTTCACTGTATGTAAGTACAATGGCAATAAACAATCTGAATCTGAATTAAATTAATTCAGAAATTAAAACCTGCCGTAAAACTAAGTCAACCTGAGTGAACACAAACCACAGTTTGTAAATGGCATTGTTATTTAATAAAGCAAAAAAACGTTATCCAATACCATCGGGGCCTGTGTGAAAATCTATTTGGCCCGTAGTTATTAATTCCCGAAATCTGTGAAACTTTATTGATAATGTAGTTCAGCTGGACTAAACACAAGCAGCTCTGATCAATCAAATCAACACTTAAACAGGACTTTAAAACAACATGAAGTTGGCTAAAAGTAATTTCCCTTACCTTACATGAAGGAATAACTTCATCAATGGGTCTGAATGTGTGATTGTCGTGTTTTTGTGAATTCATACACAACAAACACACCGGCTGTTTGTCCTCCAGACAGAAGAGTTTGAGTTTCTCTCTGTGTAAACTGCAGATCTCCTCTGAACGCCTCTCATTTCTCTCCTTCAGGAACGACTCACACAAGTTTTTTAACACAAGATTAACTGGAGGCTGATCTCTTGAGGATCTTCTCCTGCAGACGGGACACTCCTGAGTTTTCTTGGTTCTCCAGAACTGTTGAAGACACTCTTTACAGAAACTGTGACTACATGATAAAACAACAGGAGTCTTGAAGATTTCATGACATACAGGACAGGAAATATCATCTTCAGATAGAGAAGCCATTTTCAGTCTTTGAGCTCCAGCGATCTAAATTTTACTTTCACTTTCTGAACAATAGTTTGAAAAATAAATCACCACCAGAATCACAAAGATCTACTATCTATTCAGAAACAAACTGATGGCTGATTCTTTATTGCTTTTGTCAGTAGAGAAGAGAGTCAGTGTGACAGAAAGCAGAAATAACATCAGTCTCTTCCTTTTAAGAGCTGTAAGAGGGAGGAGATTATGATCACACGAATGTGTTTAAACAAAGGGGTGGTTGATTGCGATTTCACTTTTTTATAATTAGTTAGTGTGTAATGTTGCTGTTTGAGCATAAACAGTATCTGCAAAGTTGCAGCGCTGAAAGTTCAGTGCAAACAGAGATATTTTAACATTCTTGCAGTTTAATGCCTACAAAAATGTCTGGTAAGGGACTACAGCGAATTACTTCCCGGGTCCGTTACGTCACAAACCCAGATAAACCCCGCCCTCGGGAACATGTAATGAAGGGGGTGAGGCCATGTCAACTAGTCGCACATTTATGTTAAATTAAAATAACCTACTAAACTATCCTTCAATATAGGCTAGTCATACTTGCGTATTATAGCCGATTCCACACTCAAGTGCGCACATAAAGCTTGCCGCAAAGCACCTGCAAAAAGTAATGATTATGAATGCATCTGGGAAAAAGAAGAAATTATTTATTATTTATTATTTATTACTAAACTAGTGCTTTCTCAGTGTTGGCTGCAAACATGAAGTTGCTGAATGCCGACGCTGTCTCAACATTCTACAGTAATGGACGTACAATTAATAGAGAAATGCACCTTTTCATACAGACTACATAATTAAAGAATATTTGTTTTTATTTCAATTAGTTCGTATAATAGTATAGCCTACATTTCAAGCTTTCTATAGGCCTAAATTTATTTTTTGTCTGTGGGCCGGTTCATTGTTGTGACACACTAAATTTCACGGAGAATGCATGAGACAGCAGAAAGCGCATCCAAAAATGACGGATTGGCTATGTATTTTAAGTTCTTTCCGCAGGAAAAAAAAGCAAGGGATTGTGCAGACGCCTCCATGCCTCGATAATACTCCCAAACTCATAAACAGTTGACATATGCACCTGCACAGCGCATATTCATCAAAATTAACGTCAGAGTGAACGGCAAAAAAAATAAAATAAAAAAAAGTCAAATAACCATGTAATAAAATGTAACAAAATGGACTGGGTGATTTTATTATTCATATGAAAAATAATGACCTGTTTTGGTCATATTTACTATTAATTGCCCAGCTCCCCCTGTCAATAATCTAGCACCCCCTCAGCGCCTGCATTCAAAATTCTCTGGCGCTGCTGAATATAGACAACGCCATTGTTTACAATACAACCCGAGCATATGATGATGAGCTGAGGGGCGGGATGTTTAGACGGGCACTAGAGGCGGTTTAGCCAATCACAAAACACTGAGCCAGCTAACCAATCTCAGCCCCTCAGTCAACCGCCCCTTCAAACAAGTCAGACAAGAACATCAGGATTTCTGCAGGTCAGATTTAACAAATTGTATTAAAATGTGTTTGAGTGGATTATAGATTAGTTAACCTGTATTTGGATAGTTTATGAATTAGTTAAGATGTGTTCAGATGGGTTATAAATTGGTTAAGCTGTAGTTGGATAAATTATGATTTACCTATGCTGTGCTTGGTTGGGTATTAGATTAACCTGTATTTGGATATGTTATTTGATTTAGTTCAAATGTTTTGATGAAAACAGGAAGTGAGGTCACACTGGAAAGTCAAGCACACGTGTTCCCAGAACAGCACCACAGAATTTCTCAACACATGAACAAACACTGTTACTACAGTTCCTTCAGAAATCCCCCACACTGTCTGTTTGTGAGGATGATTGGACTGTTCACACTGATCTGATCTTAAAGAGATACTTCACCCAAAAATTAATGTTCTGTCATCAATTACTCACCCTCATGTCTTTCCAAATCCATAAATCCTCTGTTCATACAAAAAAAAAAATACAACAACAACAAAAAAACATGATACAACGATAATAATTACAATAATATACACACGCAAAGTCTTGACTGGAAGCAAAACTCCAAAACAAAGCTCCAGAACACTACTCTCTCTCCTCTACCTTCAAGATCGCCAGTGGTAACTGTGCCTCGTCCATCTCTTCATTCTGCTGCCGCCATTCCTCCGATTACACCCATTTCAAAACAAGGATCCTTTCCCCCCTTTTGCCTGCTAACCCTCCCCTTCCTCTCGCTTCAGCTCCTCCTAGCCATCTCGGACACCAGTCACTACTAGGGCCCCCTGCCCAGCATCCATCTTCTTCCTCAGGTCCATTCCTTCGCCTCAGCAGAGCCTCTTCCAGCTCCTCCCAACGCAGTCACCATGGATCCACCTCCAGTCTCAACTCACCTCCGTTCCCTAGTTTTATCAGGTGCAGATATTGATCTTCCTTCTCTGCAAACTTCAGTTCCCATCAATGAATCCCTCCACTCTTTTGACTGTGGCCCTTTAACCATCAATCTAAAAAACTCCATACCTCAAACAAAACGTGTTCTCACACTGCCAGAATTCTGCATAGCTTTTGGTAGATACACAGAAGTTATTTGCACTTCATTTCCTAACCGATGCAGAGAACTAAATGACTACCTCTCCATCATAGCAGAGCTCAGTCTCTTATTCAGAGGTAGTCATTTTTATACCATAAATATTGCAGGGGGGCCGCGGGTCATCAGCAGAAAAAGAAAATAAATAAAACAGTAAAGAGCCAAAGGACATAATTTAGAATGGGAGATGGATCGGTTTGTGAAAGGGAAGAGAAAAGCCATAGACGAAGTCACACAGACCCAGGCAGGTGTTGCACAGAATTTGCACTGTGAGACGTGCACATTGCTTGACAGTGTGTGCTTCTACTCACCATGTTTTACTTTAGATATGCTTTCATTTATACCATTTGGAATGCAGTACTATTAGATGCACGAAACTCACACACTGACAGACCTTCACGTGCACTTTGTGTTTGCTTGTCCTGAAGCTTGATTGCCGCTACGGTTAAATGCACTTGCATTTTCGAATAATTTTATACAAAATTGATGTACACACAGTCAGTTATGTTTTCAGAGCAGGACAAAACATGTGATATCAGGGGCGTAGCCATCATTTCAAAAGTGGGGGGGACGGAATGTCTAGTGTTATACCTGTTTTTTTTTTTTGTTTGTTTGTTTTTTATTAACCCTTGTCTAATTGACAGGTTTTATTTTTAATCATACCTTTTTGCTTAATATGCTTTATGATTATATTATTATATATGATTATAAAACAGAAGGAAAGAAAGAGAGAAAAAAGAAAGAAAGAAATACAACAGCTTGTCACTGGGACAGTACCATTAAAAGCACATCTTTGTACCTTATTTACCCCAAAAAGTTTCATAGTTGTACATTACGGTACATATTGGTACCTTTTTGAGTATAAGTTACAAAGATGTTCTTATAAGGGTACTATTGTTGACATATTTGAGATTGTATTTTGCGAGTGTTGTATGTAGAGTACATGGCACACAGTAATGGATACTTGCACATTCACATACTCCTTTATTCTGTTCTGTTCTATTATACATTAGTCTGATTAGTCTATGTTAAAAGAAATATCTTATCATAGACAATGCTGTAAATAATCTTTACCTCTGAAGCCTCACTGAAACTCATTCACTCTCATCTATTCACTTCTGTCTCTGTCTACAGCAAATAAAGCAGTGTTTGAAACATCTACATACAGGGAATAGTGACATACAGAAGAAAATATCTAATTAAATACACTGCTGGACAATAACCAATCATTTGTATCCTAAATTATTTTTTAACACTTTAGAATGATAAACACATATTCACTATTAACTATGACTTTTACGTCAATAAACTCTTCATTTACTGCTTATTAATAGCTTGTAAGGTAGTCGTTGTAGTTGTTAAGTTTAGGATTATGGGATGCAGAATATGATCATGCAGAATACAGAATTAATATGTGCTTAAGTGCTAATAAACAACCAATATGCAAGCTAATAATCACCTACTGTAGTTAAAAATTATAGCTCAGAAGTTGTTCATCATACTAATGTTATTTTTTATTTTTCTATATTTGACTAATTTTGTGTTTTCTATGATTGGTCCATATATAATCCTACAAACGCTTGTGTATTAATAGATTTTATACAATGTAAAAACAGCCAGGTGTTAAAAGCCACTCTATCAGTTCTTCTCAGCTGTGAAGTTTGATTTTCTTGTGTGTCGTCCTGATTCTGTCCTAACAAACCTAGGCTGACTGTTTCTTGTTCATTCTTGACAACACATAAAAACGTCAAATTAGTGCAATAATGACAGAGCACCCCTAAATAAAGATCGGTCCTGTATCAGATCAGTGCTATACTTGATTGAAATACATCATGTAGAATTGGCAGAGTGTCACAATGCTGCAAACGCTGTAAAATCTCAGTTCAACATTATCTTTATTCTTATTTGAAGGGTTCTGATAACATACATACGTGTTAAAATAAAAGACGTTACAAAAGAGTTACGGAAAAATACACTGAAAATAAATAAGTGCATGTTTGTCCAGGCAGCTTTTTTGTCATATAATGAACATCAAAACTTGCTAATTATTTAACAAGATCAATAGGCAGAGTCACTCAACATTGTGCAACACTGTTCGGATCCCACATGACAACTTACGCTGCTTGACTTCTTCGTAAAAAAGGAGTGAAGAGTTTCTTGCCGCTTTGAACTCATCGCGACCTCTAATGAATGATGGATACGGCGCGGGACCGCGGGCGCGAGCCTGGGCATGTCGTGACGTCACAAACTGAGTGACTGATTGCCATGGAAACGTAAACGTCATGTATATCTTGTCTCTTTGAATTTTAAATCATTCTGCATTTATATACATTGCTCCATTAAAACATCAACATGTCGAGAACACAACTGTCCAATGAAAAAGTGCGGGGGACGAATTTACTTTTTATAAAAAGTGGGGGGACACGTCCCCCGCGTCCCCCGCATAATCTACGCCCCTGTGTGATATATAGAAATAGATCTGTGCATTAGTCTGAATGCAGCCTGTTAAAGCTGCCACTGTCTATGATCTCATCAGTAATAATCAAATGGCAATAATGCAGAGGAAAAAAAAAAAAAAACATAACTGAAATGTATTTTTGTCACAGAATGGCCCTTCTTCCCCGTCACTCATCACTGTCACCTGTTTATCTCCAATCATCACCCGCACCTGCAACTCATCAATCTCCAATCACCACACTCATAAAAGCACTTCCCTCAGCTCACTACTTGGTCCGATCTTGAAGTGACGTGACAAGCACTGCAAAGTCCGATCTCAGGATTGCTACATGGACCGTCTCTGCTTCCCTAAAAGCTGAGTATAGATACCTGTGAATACTTACCTGTCCTTACTTACCTTCTGCCTTGTCCTCTTCCAGTCATCCTCCTCGTCTGTCCCCGGTGGCTTGGTTGAATCCTCGTGTGTCTCTGCCGCTCTGACGCTGCCAATCTCTAGGATCTGTCAAGACAGAGAGACTTATTGTGACTGACATTCCTCTTACTTTAACCTCACGGATTGATACTCACCAAGTCCGAAGAATCTTCACGATTGCTGATTGCTGTTCACCTTGTAAATAAACACCTTGTGATTTCACTTACCTTCTGTGTCCGACCCGTTCCGTTACAGAAGATCGGACCTTAACCGAAAATGAGGAGGCGACTGGTTCTGGTTCCCCGCAACGGAGGGTCGTTGCTGATCCTCCTGCTTCCTCCACCCACGGCGAAGTATGTTCCGTCAGCGGCGGTGAGGAATCCGCCGCAACCGGCAATGAACGTTGCGCCGTTGGAGATGGGGATGATTCCACTGCCCACTCACACTCAGGCTCCTCCAACGCAGAACGAGGGGCTAATGGATGAGGCTCTTCCCCCGGAGTTCTCGGCTCCCGTTCTTTCTCCAATGTCTTCTTCTCATCAGTGCCTTCCAGTGCCTGCTCCTCGCAAGCGCCCTCCAGTGCCAGCTCCTCGCCAGTGCCTTCCATTGCCTGCTCCTCGTCTGCGCCCACCAATTCCTGCACCTCGCAAGTGCTCACCTGAGTTCCCGCTGGTCCCGTCGAGCCCACCTGAGTTCCCGCTGGTCCCGTCGAGCCCACCTGAGTTCCCGCTGGTCCCGTCCAGCCCACCTGAGTTCCCGCTGGTCCCGTCCAGCCCACCTGAGTTCCCGCTGGTCCCGTCCAGCTCTCCTTCGTCTCCGCTGGTCCCGTCCAGCTCCGCGCCTCCCGTGCGCCCTCTAATGTCCGCGCTGCCAGAGCGCCCTCTAATGTCCGCGCTGCCAGAGCGCCCTCTAATGTCCGCGCTGCAAGAGCGCCCTCTAATGTCCGCGCTGCACGAGCGCCCTCTAGTGTCCGCGCTGCACGAGCGCCCTCAGGTGTCCGCGCTGCACGAGCGCCCTCAGGTGTCCGCGCTGCAAGAGCGCCCTCCTGCGTCTTCGCTGGTTCTATCCAGCTCCGCGCCTCCCGTGCGCCCTCAAGTGCCCGCTCCTCCAGAGCGCCCTCAAGTGCCCGCTCCTCCAGAGCGCCCTCAAGTGCCCGCTCCTCCAGAGCGCCCCCTAGAGCCCGCTCCCTCTGAGCGCCCCACAGAGCCCGCTCCTCGGTGGACCCTTTATGGGGAACATTCCCAAATAAATTTTGGGGGGGGGCTATATACTTGTAATCCTAGTAGCCATAGTGGCCTTGCTAGGGACATTTGTCAGGGCCACTATGGCTCATTTCTCATGGCCTCATGAATCCCTTTGGGCTTCCCAAAAAAATATGGCCATGGCTGCCCAAGCTCCCAGATCTGCCATGGCTGCCCAAGCCTCCTGTCCTGCCATGGCATCCCAAGCCTCCTGTCCCGCCATGGCTCCCCGAGTCTCCTGATCCGCCATGGCATCCCAAGTCTCCTGATCCGCCACGGCTGCCCACGCCTCCTGTCCCGCCATGGCATCCCAAGCCTCCTGATCCGCCATGGCCCCCCGAGTCTCCTGATCCGCCATGGCCCCCCGAGTCTCCTGTTCCGCCATGGCCTCCCAAGGCTCCTGATCCACCACGGCCTCCCGAGTCTCCGGATCTGCCATGGTCTCCCGAGCCTCCAGTCCTGCCCTGGCCTCCTAAGGCTCCTGATCCGCCCTGGAGGCTTCCCTGTCCTGTCCAGGTTCTGCTCCAGCCTCCAGGGTGCCCACCCCCCCTCCCCGGTATTATTGTTGTTACGTCGCGGGACGCGCCGTCCGGGAGGGGGAGGTAATGTCACAGAATGGCCCGTCTTCCCCGTCACTCATCACTGTCACCTGTTTATCTCCAATCATCACCCGCACCTGCAACTCATCAATCTCCAATCACCACACTCATAAAAGCACTTCCCTCAGCTCACTACTTGGTCCGATCTTGAAGTGACGTGACAAGCACTGCAAAGTCCGATCTCAGGATTGCTACATGGACCGTCTCTGCTTCCCTAAAAGCTGAGTATAGATACTTGTGAATACTTACCTGTCCTTACTTACCTTCTGCCTTGTCCTCTTCCAGTCATCCTCCTCGTCTGTCCCCGGTGGCTTGGTTGAATCCTCGTGTGTCTCTGCCGCTCTGACGCTGCCAATCTCTAGGATCTGTCAAGACAGAGAGACTTATTGTGACTGACATTCCTCTTACTTTAACCTCACGGATTGATACTCACCAAGTCCGAAGAATCTTCACGATTGCTGACAACAGCGACGTGTGTTTCTAACATCTTCAAATCCAATACTGCGCATAAATCTGTGTTTAGAACAGTAAAAGCGTTTTTTTACTGTAGTCGCAATGTTATATTGAGTCACGTTTATCAAAACACTGATGAAAGCATATATACCCCCACTTTATTAGTATTTAAATAGTTTACGTTGAACTTTATTCTTGAGCAGATGGTGCATTAAGCAGTATACAAAAAGTGTTTCTGTTGCTCATGAAAATGTTTCCGAAACGTCTGTGTATCTGACAAATATTGGATTTTATTCACTTCATCTGTGATAGAGTATGTAAAGTTGTAAAGAAGTATTTGCACAGCAGAAGAATTAATTGGGGGAAAAATGTAGATCAAGAATTGTTTTGGAATCGGATCGTGACTCCCAGAATCAGAATTGGATCAGAACATGAAGTGCCTGAAGATTCCTATCCTTACTTATGAGTTCTACTGTAACTTAACATTTGGTGTGTGTCCTATGCCATAGTGGACTGCATGAAACCCACAAAAATAAATAATAAAATAAAATAAAGAGAATAATAACAGTTATTCTCTCTATGCTATTCTTCAACGTTTCAAGTGATGGAGGTGTTTTTTGCCCCTGTAGGTATTTTAAATTTAAAAAAGCATACATTTTTCATAATGTTTAGTGAAATTATTTGGTAGTCTGAGGTGGGATGGGGATTCATCAAGGAGGAGGAGGAGGGGGGCACACGATTTTTTTAATAGGTTTTATAGCCCTTCTTGGTCATTTTTGGGCGTGATGTCACTGAAGGAAAGTTCAACATTCTTGCATTCTCGTAAGATGCTGAAAGAGCAGGATGAAAACAGGAAGTGAGGTCACACTGGAAAGTCAAGCACACGTGTTCTCAGAACAGCACCACAGAGTTTCTCAACACATGAACAAACACTGTTACTACAGTTCCTTCAGAAATCCCCCACACTGTCTGTTTGTGAGGATGATTGGACTGTTCACACTGATCTGATCTTAAAGAGATGAAAATTCTGTCATTAATTCTGTCCTTCCAAACCCAAAAGACCACCGTTCATCTTCAGAACACAAATTAAGATATCAAACTGAAAAGATGAATTACTCCAAGGCACTCGTAGTAACAATAAAAACCCTTTATTGAACTGAGCTAAATCATTAAAATAATGCAGTATAGATCTACATGTTCTGGCTTCAAAGCCTTCTTCAGGATACACATCAATAGTTCAAATAAGTGTTCTTCAGCATTAGAAACATGGGATATGTGTCTATAATGTTTTAAAAAATCATAATTTGAAGATCAATGAACATCATTCATGGAAATTTTTAGGGACAGATATATTAAATTTACTAGATGTATTTATAAAACTGCATCACAATTATCAAAATGGCAATTGTCTAATTTCCGCTGTTACATCAGGGGTCAATTGTATGTCTTTTCACTTTATTATGAGTTACTGACAAAGGATCTGTTTTTGCTTTTATTTCAGAGTTAATTGAAGAAATGGGAAGTTGTGGCCTAATGGTTAGAGAGTCGGACTCGTAGTCCAGAGGTTGCGGGTTTGAGTCTCGGGCCGGCAGGGATTGTAGGTGGGGGGAGTGAATGTCCAGCGCTCTCTCCACCCTCAATACCACGACAAAAAACACCTGTGGTAGGTCTCATCAGCAACAACGATGAAACACACTACAGAGAGGAAGTGGCACAGCTGGCTGAATGGTGTGGCACAAACAATCTGTCCCTCAATGTGGAGAAGACAAAGGAGGTTGTGATGGACTTCAGAAGAAACTCCGTTGACCACCCCCCACTGACCATCGACAGCTCGACTGTGGAGAGAGTCAGCAGCACTAAATTCCTGGGGGTGCACATCACAGAGGATCTCACCTGGACCACCAACACCAGGTCACTCTCCAAAAAGGCACAACAGCGCCTACACTTTCTCCGCCGGCTGAAAAGAGCAAGTCTCCCTCCATGCATCCTCACCACATTCTACAGAGGCACCATTGAGAGTGTGCTGACCAGCTGCATCACTGTCTGGTACGGGAACTGCAGTGCTGCTGACCGCAAGACCCTCCAGCGGACAGTGAACACAGCTGCAAAGATCATCGGTGCCCCTCTCTCCTCCATCCTGGACATCTTCCTTACACTATGCTCCAGCAAAACCAACAGCATCGTGAAGGACTCCACCCATCCCTCCCACAGTCTCTTCCAGCTCCTACCATCAGGAAGACGGTACCGGAGCATCAGAGCCCGCTCCGCCAGACTGCTCAACAGCTTTTTCCCCCAGGCTGTGAGAGCCCTGAACTCAAACCACCCCGCCCCCCTCTGAAACCCCATGCAAACCCCTACCTGAACATGGACCACCCCCCACCCCAAACCTTACCACACCAAAGAAAAACTGTATGGAACTTTAATTTTTTTTATTTATTTTATTTTTATTTTTTGTGCAATTCAAAGTGTGCTACACACAGGTGAGTGGGCCTGTTCAAACCACCTGTAGTAACACACTCTCCTCTATGTGCACTAGACACTTTACACTATGGACACTTTACACTATGGAAACTTACACTTTACACTATGTGCACTATGGACACTTTACACTATGGACACTCTCCTCTATGTGCACTATGGACACTTTACACTATGGACACTTACACTTTACACTATGTGCACTATGGACACTTTACACTATGGACACTTACACTTTACACTATGTGCACTATGGACACTTTACACTATGGACACTCTCCTCTATGTGCACTATGGACACTTTACACTATGGACACTTACACTTTACACTATGTGCACTATGGACACTTTACACTATGGACACTCTCCTCTATGTGCACTATGGACACTTTACACTATGGACACTTACACTTTACACTATGTGCACTATGGACACTTACACACACTGCTGCGTGTGCACAATCTCACAAAAGACTCAGCAATATATGTATGTTTACATGCTCATGCACTACAAATCATCCTGCACTGTTCCCCAACCAGCTGCTGACTCAAATGTCTCTCTTTGCACATGTACAGTATTTGGGAAGCATTCGTATAGTTTGTATTTTTTATCCTCTATTTTTTAGTTTGTATAGGGTAAATACTTATATATAGTATACTTATAGTTAAATCTGTCAGTAGGTTAGTAGTGTATAGGTTTATAGTGTTTTTTACTTCATTGTTGTTTGTCTGTATTTATGTAGCACCGTGGTCCTGCGAGACACGACATTTCGTTCCACTGTATGTCCCCACATGTAGCAGAATGACAATAAACCCCAAACTGCTCCCCGGGCGCCGCAGCATAAATGCTGCCCACTGCTCCGGGTGTGTGTTCACGGTGTGTGTGTGTTCACTGCTGTGTGTGTGTGTTCACGGTGTGTGTGTGTTCACGGTGTGTGTGTATTCACTGCTGTGTGTGTGTGTTCACGGTGTGTGTGTGTTCACTGTGTGTGTGTGTGTGTTCACTGCTGTGTGTGTGTGTGTTCACTGTGTGTGTGTGTTCACTGCTGTGTGTGTGTTCACTGCTGTGTGTGTGTGTGTGTGTGTGTGTTCACGGTGTGTGTGTGTTCACTGTGTGTGTGTGTGTGTGTGTGTGTGTTCACTGCTGTGTGTGTGTGTTCACTGTGTGTGTGTGTGTGTGTGTGCGTTCACTGTGTGTGTGTGTGTGTGTGTGTGTTCACTGCTGTGTGTGTGTTCACGGTGTGTGTGTGTGTTCACTGTGTGTGTGTGTGTGTGTGTGTGTTCACTGTGTGTGTGTGTTCACTGTGTGTGTGTGTGTTCACTGCTGTGTGTGTGTGTTCACTGCTGTGTGTGTGTTCACTGCTGTGTGTGTGTGTTCACGGTGTGTGTGTGTTCACTGTGTGTGTGTGTGTTCACTGTGTGTGTGTGTGTTCACTGCTGTGTGTGTGTTCACGGTGTGTGTGTGTTCACTGTGTGTGTGTGTGTGTGTGTGTGTGTTCACTGTGTGTGTGTGTTCACTATGTGTGTGTGTTCACTGTGTGTGTGTGTGTGTGTGTGTGTGTGTGTGTTCACTGTGTGTGTGTGTGTGTGTGTGTTCACTGCTGTGTGTGTGTGTTCACGGTGTGTGTGTGTTCACTGTGTGTGTGTGTGTGTGTGTGTGTGTGTTCACTGTGTGTGTGTGTGTGTGTGTGTGTGTTCACTGCTGTGTGTGTGTGTGTTCACTGCTGTGTGTGTGTGTGTGTTCACTGCTCTGGGTGTATGTTCACGGTGTGTGTGTGTTCACTGCTGTGTGTGTGTGTTCACTGTGTGTGTGTGTTCACTGTGTGTGTGTGTTCACTGTGTGTGTGTGTTCACTGCTGTGTGTGAGTGTTCACAGTGTGTGTGTGTTCACAGTGTGTGTGTGTTCACTGTGTGTGTGTGTGTGTTCACTGCTGTGTGTGTGTGTGTGTTCACTGCTGTGTGTGTGTGTGTGTTCACTGCTCCGGGTGTGTGTTCACGGTGTGTGTGTGTTCACTGCTGTGTGTGTGTGTTCACTGTGTGTGTGTGTTCACTGTGTGTGTGTGTTCACTGTGTGTGTGTGTTCACTGCTGTGTGTGAGTGTTCACAGTGTGTGTGTGTTCACAGTGTGTGTGTGTTCACTGTGTGTGTGTGTGTGTTCACTGCTGTGTGTGTGTGTGTGTTCACTGCTGTGTGTGTGTGTGTGTTCACTGCTCCGGGTGTGTGTTCACGGTGTGTGTGTGTTCACTGCTGTGTGTGTGTGTGTGTTCACTGCTGTGTGTGTGCACGTTGGATGGGTTAAATGCAGAGCACGAATTCCAAGTATGGGTCATCAAACTTGGCAGTATGTCACTTCACTTCACTTCAAAATGAGGACAATGAAGAATTGAGTGAAGTTGAGGGAATAAATCACTTCAAAACTGGAGAAAAAGCTGCTGTCAAAGCAAACAGATAATATTAAGGAAGACAAGAAATCTTTCACCTGCACTCAGTGTGGAAAGAGTTTGACATGCAAATATAAACTTGAGCTTCACATGAGAGTTCATACCGGAGAGAAACCATTCAAGTGTTCACACTGTGACAAGAGATTCAGTCAGTCAGGAGCCCTGAAAACACATGAGAGGATCCACACTGGAGAGAAACCGTATCACTGCACTGCATGTGGGAAGAGTTTCAATAAATCTGCTCTACACAATTATACACAAAGATATCACAGTAAGAAGATCATCTTCAGGTCTTTCAGGTCTGATGCTGCATCCTCACCAAATTTGACACAATAATGCATCAAGCAATAGAATATCATCTGGATAAATCTGTCATAACCAGCCATTACAAGGGACATGACAAAGAAACATCATCTAAAGTTTTCACAGTGAATAAAGTTCATATTCATCTTCAAAACCTCTCATCACTGGGCATCACTGGGATTCCACTTTGCTGGTTTGAATCCTGTCTCACCGGTAGATCCTTCAGGGTGGCCTGTGGAGGGGAGGTATCCAAACCACATCAACTGGTCACTGGAGTTCCTCAGGGATCGGTTCTTGGACCCCTCCTCTTCTCCACATACACTACATCGCTGGGTGCCATCATACATGCACATGGCTTCTCCTATCACTGCTACGCCGATGACACACAGCTCTATCTCTCTTTTCAACCAGATGACCCAACGGTAGCTGCACGGATCTCAGGCTGCCTGGCGGACATCTCGGCGTGGATGAAAGAACATCACCTACAGCTCAACCTGGCAAAGACGGAACTTCTGGTCTTCCCTGCCACTCCGACTCTACGGCATGACTTCACGATTCAGTTCGGCTCATCAATGATTACCCCATCAACTTCGGTCAGAAATCTTGGTGTAATCTTTGATGACCAGCTGACCTTCAAAGAGCACATTGCAAAGACTGCTCGATCCTGCAGGTTTGCACTACACAACATCAGAAAGATCAGGCCCTTTCTGACAGAGCATGCTGCACAACTTCTTGTCCAGGCCCTTGTTGTTTCTAGACTGGACTACTGCAATGCTCTTCTGGCTGGTCTGCCATCAAACACAATCAAACCTCTACAAATGATTCAGAATGCAGCGGCATGACTGATCTTCAACGAGCCCAAAAGAGCGCATGTTACACCTCTCTTCATCTCTCTGCACTGGCTACCAGTGGCAGCTCGCATCCAGTTCAAGTCACTGATGCTTGCGTACAGATCTACCACAGGCTCTGCACCCTCCTACTTCCACTCACTATTACGAACCTACATCCCCTCCAGAAGTCTGAGATCTGCTAGTGAGCGACGCCTTGTGGTACCATCACAGAGAGGCTCAAAATCACTCTCCAGAACATTCTCGTTCACCATTCCTGGCTGGTGGAATAATCTTCCCACCCCTATCCGGAACGCCAGATCCCTGGCAATCTTCAAGCAACAACTGAAAACTCATCTCTTTCGGCAGTACTTGACCTTATCCTAAACTCAAAAAAAAAAAAAAACTTAATCTTTCCCTCTATCTTTCTCTCCTTCCCTTGCTAGCTTGTACTTATTTGAACAATGACTGAGACTTGGTGTTACGAGCACTTCCTCTGTCTAATTGCCTCTTCAAGATTAATCGCTGATGTATTCCCCAATTGTAAGTCGCTTTGGATAGAAGCGTCTGCCAAATGACTAAATGTAAATGTAAATGTCAAAACCAGGAGATTCAACTGAGATTCAGATCAACTCAAAGATGGAGTTCCCCAAAGAACAATGTTAAAAAGTTATTTTCTTGTATATCATTTTGCTTCATAATTTAAATTATATCATTGGTTTTTTTTTTAGGGCTGTCAGTTGATTTAAAAATTTAATTGCGATTAATTGCATGATTGTCATGAGTTAACTCGCGTTTAATTGCAACTTAATCACACATTTTTATTTGTTCTAAATGTACCTTAAATGAATACTTTTCAAGTTTTTTAATACTCTAATCAACATGGACAAATATGGATGCTTTATGCAAATGTATGTTTATTATTATTGAAACCATAGTCAACATAGAGCATGAAGACTAGACATGTTTCAAAGGTCATAGATGTTTTTCATGTCTATTAGATGAAATACCAGGTTCCCATTACTTCTCTTTCTTTGCACGGAGAAATTTACTTGTTTAAACTTGTTTACATTTTTGCAGGACAGGGCAGCTCTTCTTCTGAACATGCAAAAAAATTACATATATTATATATTTGTTTCCTCTCTGTGCCCACATACTGTATTTTGATGAAGCTAAATTTTCATTTTAAAGTTTCATTGGTATATTCTACTGTTTCTGTTGTCAGAGAACGGAATGAATATGAAATAGTGACTGAAACACGACCCATTAAAGCCCAATTATACTTCTGCGTTGAACCTACGCCGTAGCCTACGCAGAGACGCACAGGCCTGCGCCAAGAACAAGTGTCTTGTTTGTTATACTACATAGCATTATACAGTTGTCCACGGCAAACAATGTTGATCTGCCGTGGTACACGTCCTTGTGGAGATTGCAAGAATGCCATCTTCTCCTGTTCCGTTGTTGTCCACTTTTTTTAGTTTTAAATAATGTATTAATGTAATGATTTGATATTTATTTGCTGCCGTCATGGATATAATGCTTCTCCAATGAGCCGCTTCTTCTTCGGCTTCTTTTGGACACTATACTAGTGGTCCGTAAGTATAAGTATAAATGAAAACCGACGCACAGCTTGTGGCGGAGAGGCTACGGCGTAGGTCTGACACAGAAGTATAAATTGGGCTTAAGAAATAATAATAATAATAATGGTGACAGCAAACGTTCAGATTTGCTTTGGTGCTGCCCCTGAGCCAGAGAGCTGTTGTCATGTAGAGGTATTATTAAACCGCTTCACAAACACAGTCTCTTCAGTCACATAGTATCATTATTTCTGTCTTACAATAATTCAGAATATCAGAGGTACTGTGATAAAAGTTTGTATTTCTGATATAAACTCTAATGTCTAAAATACAGACCAAAATAAGAGTTTTTGAAATTTTGAAACATTTGAAAGTGACTATAAGCTTCAAATTAAAGTTGTATCAATTATATAGTTATATCAGTAGGTGGTGGAAAATGATTGCTAAAAATGTACTCGTCATGGAGTCATTCATTCATTCATTCATTCATTCATTCAAGAGATTAGTTAAAAATCCTGATTCACCCAGTAATGCAACAAGTGACGTCTTTGAGTCTTTTAATCATTCACTCCACCTTTGTTTAAATAATCAAGACAAATTAATTTTAAATATTAAAGAGCCTCTTGTGAATAACATTATTTTATTTAGTTCTCTAGTCAGAATTATAGGAGAATTGTGATGTTTATTTTAAAGAAACGTAAATCATGAATCTCAGTTTATTCAGAATCATTGAGCTTAGAGTGAATTATCAATAATTATAAGAGACTGTTTCACCAGCTGACATAAGAGTTCATCGATAAGAGAATAACACCAGCATTACATGGCAAAACATGTCAGAGAACAGCATTTTACCATAGTTTATATATATATATATATATGGGGGTGCTTTTCAATTCTGTATTTTTTATTTTTGCATTCTGCAAAAGTAAAGTTTGCTGCAGACATGCAGATGTTCAGATGTAATTGTACATACGCTTTTTTTTTTAAATCATAGCTAAAGTATTCTGATTTTTGTTATATTTTAATAATTCAATTAGCAATCAATTTTGTTTTTATTATTTAATTATATATATATATATATATATATATATATATATATATATATATATATATAAATGTAAATATTATAACCAAGCCCTTTCTATAAATAAATAAATAAAAAAGACTTAAAAAGTTCCTGGCTCCTTAAATTGTTTGTGCAGACAAACTCTCACTGGAATTTAACATATATTTAAACAAATATATTACTCAAGAATTCAACTCTGAACGCCGTTGATATGTGTTTTATTATATATATATATATATAGTTCTGATTTGAGGGCGTGAACGGGACTTTTATTTTGGACGGGCTGTATGACGTCATAAGGCTGCGCTGTTAACCAAACGCGAAGCTTATAACTCACCTGAAGAAAGGTTTGTGTTTTAAACATTTAAAGGCTTTAAATGAAGTCGAAGCGTAAAACGAAAGCTTTCTTATTGAATGAAGTGCTTGCTATAAGATGAATGAGTGTTATTTTTGTGAGTAAAGCACATCCACACATGAGAAACAGAAAAGATCCCTATATCCAGAATCAGGTCAAAAACAGGTATTTTAGGAAGTTGAACCAGATGTTTTATTCAATGATCACATGCTCTGTTGGATAAAACAGTGTAAATGCATCGAGAAGACAAAGATGTAGGCTATAAGAGAGTTTTCACAATCAACTGCAAAGGTTTCCATAACAGTACAATCTACTGAATTTAACATAAACATCATTAAATACCAAATATAAACGATACATATCTGAACCTGTCGTGTCTTTGTTGGTATAATTTGTGTTCTTTTAGTAATTTGTAGTTCTAGGTTTGAGTGTTTTCTGACTGAGACACAGACAGAAATGCACTTTATTCTTTATTTTTCTCAGAAAAACTCCCGGAGAAGTGACTGAGATCCATAAAGATGGCGTTTATTAAAGAGGAGAGTGAAGACATTAGGATTGCAGAAGTGTTCAGCTTGAAACAAGAAGATGCTGAGGAACAAACAGGTTGGTTTCTTGCTCAAAGCTGAACTCAGTCATTCTTATTCTGGCCACTTCTACAGAAACTAATGATATTTGTGAGGAATGGGTGGCCTAATTAAGGCACAAATACTGTGACTACATGATTATTATAGGGTAAAATTTGTTGCGTATTCTACAAAGGCCCACACTTAGCTGACTAAACAAATAAGGATTTTGCTGTGTGGATAATACTAATAGCAATTATGATGAAATCAGTTTCAAAAGAAGTAGTAGAGAAGCTCAATGGCCCATGATTGCGTTTCATCCTCCATCTTTCAGAAAAGACAGTCGATTCTCATAATGATAACAGTCCTTTCACAATCAATTAGTCAGTTAAATAGACAGTAGACAGTTGCCCAGTCCAGGGATAGACATGATTGACGTTGCATATCATGGCACAGTTATGTACAGAAAATAGAGATACAAACATAGTATAAGAACAAAAAAACACAAACATATATACTGCAGCTGGTAGTACAGGATGAGCGGAGTGTCTAAAGAACATGATATGACTGAAAATATTGGGTAAACAAGTAGGTTTTGAAATGAAAAATGAAATCTAGGTACAATAAGAAGTTCACAACCTAACGATCGAAGTGATCGAGGCGGAACGTAAGGAGACCGTAGATCAGAGAGATAAGGGGGAGCAAGGCCATTGAGTGATTTAAAAGTAAGCAGAATAATTTTATAAGTAATGTGGGATGATACAGGGAGCCAATGGAGTTTAAATGAGATGGGGGTAATGTGAGCAGATCGCTTAGTATGGGTTAATATTCTTGCAGCAGAGTTTTGAATTTATTGTAAACGAGAGATAGAGTGCAATGGTAATCCGGCAAAAAGAGCATTGCAGTAGTCGAGGCGTGATGTAATAAAAGCATGCACTAATGATTCAGCATCTTTTGGAGAAACATATGTTCAAAGTTGTGCTAACCGACGAAGCTGGAAAAATGCAGCTTTGGATAGTTTACTAATGTAAGCATCCAGAGTCAGTGCAGGATCAAGAGTACATTTACATTTACATTTAGTCATTTGGCAGACGCTTCTATCCAAAGCGACTTACAATTGGGGAATACAAAAAGCGATTCATCTTGAAGAGGCAATCAGACAGAGGAAGTGCTCATAACACCAAGTCTCAGTCATTGTTCAAATAAGTACAAGCTAGTAGATGGAGAGAAAGATAGAGGGAAAGTTTATTTTTTTTTTGAGTTTAGGATGAAGTCAAGTACTGCCGAAAGAGATGAGTTTTCAGTTGTTGCTTGAAGATTGCCAGGGATCCGGCGTTCCGGATAGAGGTGGGAAGATTATTCCACCAGCCAGGAATGGTGAACGAGAATGTTCTGGAGAGTGATTTTGAGCCTCTCTGTGATGGTACCACAAGGCGTCGCTCACTAGCAGATCTCAAACTTCTGGAGGGGATGTAGGTTCGTAATAGTGAGTGGAAGTAGGAGGGTGCTGAGCCTGTGGTAGTTCTGTACGCAAGCATCAGTGACTTGAACTGGATGAGAGCTGCCACTGGTAGCCAGTGCAAGGAGATGAAGAGAGGTGTAACATGCGCTCTTTTGGGTTCGTTGAAGATCAGTCGTGCCGCTGCATTCTGAATCATTTGTAGAGGTTTGATTGTGTTTGATGGCAGACCAGCCAGAAGAGCATTGCAGTAGTCCAGCCTAGAAACAACAAGGGCCTGGACAAGAAGTTGTGCAGCATGCTCTGTCAGAAAGGGCCTGATCTTTCTGATGTTGTGTAGTGCAAACCTGCAGGAACGAGCAGTCTTTGCAATGTGCTCTTTGAAGGTCAGCTGGTCATCAAAGATTACACCAAGATTTCTGACCGAAGTTGATGGGGTAATCATTGATGAGCCGAACTGAATCGTGAAGTCATGCCGTAGAGTCGGAGTGGCAGGGAAGACCAGAAGTTCCGTCTTTGCCAGGTTGAGCTGTAGGTGATGTTCTTTCATCCATGCCGAGATGTCCGCCAGGCAGCCTGAGATCCGTGCAGCTACCGTTGGGTCATCTGGTTGAAAAGAGAGATAGAGCTGTGTGTCATCAGCGTAGCAGTGATAGGAGAAGCCATGTGCATGTATGATGGGACCCAGCGATGTAGTGTACGTGGAGAAGAGGAGGGGTCCAAGAACCGATCCCTGAGGAACTCCAGTGACCAGTTGATGTGGTTTGGATACCTCCCCTCCCCAGGCCACCCTGAAGGATCTACCGGTGAGATAGGATTCAAACCAGCGAAGTGGAATTCCAGTGATGCCCAGTGATGAGAGGGTAGACAGGAGAATCTGATGATTGACAGTGTCAAAAGCAGCAGAGAGATCCAGCAGAATGAGGACTGACGATTTGGAATCAGCCTTTGCAGTTCGCAGGGCTTCAGTGACTGAGAGTAGCGCAGTCTCTGTTGAATGGCCACTCCTGAAGCCTGACTGTTTAGCATCCAGCTTGTTGTACAGTGAAAGAAACCGCGAGAGCTGGTTGAAGAAGACAACTCGTTCGAGTGTTTTCCCTATGAATGGAAGGAGAGAGACAGGTCTGTAGTTTTCTAAAAGAGAAGCATTTAATGTAGGTTTTTTGATCAGTGGGGTTACCTGAGCCTGCTTGAATGCTGTGGGGAAGATGCCTGTGAGGAGAGATGTGTTGATAATGTGTGTGAGTGCGGGTAAGAGTGTGGGAGAGATTGTTTGGAGAAGATGTGAGGGGATCGGGTCGAGAGGACATGTTGTAGGATGGCTGGAGAGGAGAAGTTTGAATACTTCTGCCTCGGTGAGGGGACAGAAGGAGAAGATGGGAGCTGGAGCGGTGGATGTGGTTGATCGGAGGTCCTGCGGAGTTGAGAACTGGTTGCTGATTGTTCTAGTTTTGTCTGTGAAAAAAGAGGCAAAGTCATCAGCGGTTATCAAAGTGGTGGGAGGTGGAGGAGGGGGACAGAGGAGAGAATTAAATGTTCTGAAGAGATTACGCATGTCTGGAGCGCTGGTGATCTTGTTGTGGAAATGTGAGGATTTGGCAGTGTAATAGTAATGCCTAAATTTCTGACAGTAGCAGATGGAAAAAATGTTTTAGCATCAAGGTTGAAACTGAAAGAATTTACTATATTTTTTTAGTGAAGGGGGGTCAGTAATTAAAATTTCTGTTTTGTTTAAATTCAAACGGAGTAAATTAGAACTAAGCCAGGCTTTTAGCTCATTAACACAGGCAGATAGTGATGTGGTCTGGTGAATGGAGTCTGATCTGCAGGCAGTATAAATCTGAATATCCCAGTTCTGGTTAAACATTTTTTATTTAATTATTGCTAAGGTTTGCATATAGTGGTGTGCTCTTAATGATAGCTTTCCTAAAAGTATAACCTATTCCTAAAATAAGAAATATCCCAATATATCGCCTTGCTTACAGTATCGCAATATATCGTATCGCAACCCCTGTATCGTGATGCGTATCGTATCGCCAGATTCTTGCCAATACACAGCCCTACTTGAGGCCATGGAGAGTTAGTTTTCACTTTCCCTCCATCGCCGAGCGTCACAATGCAGATTCTCCGGTTGAGTTTTCTTGCGGCTGTCCTGCGCCCAGCCCGGAGGCACGGGAAGCCGTTTCCTTGGGGTTGGAGGATATTTTGTTTATCGTGGCCTCCGACTCTGAGGATGTAGGACCACTTCCACTTTGATCGGCGGGGGGACAGGTAGGCGCGGCTCTCCACACCATGGCCATCATTCAAGCCTACCAAGCGGAGGTGCTGAAGGAAATGGACCAGGGGGACGTGTGACTAGGGGTGGGAGAAAGAATCGATTCTCCGATGCATTTCAATTATTTTTTTTTTTTTTTTGCAAATGGCATGTGTGCGCTAGAGACTTCGTTGCACAGAATTTGCACTGTGAGACGTGCACATTGCTTGACAGTGTGTGCTTCTACTCACCATGTTTTACTTTAGATATGCTTTCATTTATACCATTTGGAATGCAGTACTATTAGATGCACGAAACTCGCACACTAACAGACTTTCACGTGCACTTTGTGTTTGCTTGTCTTAAAGCTCAATTGCGGCTGTGGTTAAATGCACTTGCATTTTTCTATACTTTTATACGAAACTGATGTACACGCAGTCAGTTATGTTTTCAGAGCAGGACAAAACATGTGATATATAGAAATAGATCTGTGCATTAGTCTGAATGCAGCCTGTTAAAGCTGCCACTGTCTATGATCTCATCAGTAATAATCAAATTGCAATAAGGCTGAGGAAAAAAAAGAAAAACCCATAACTATTGTCCATAAACTTTTGGATACTTAACCTGTTAACGTTCACCAGAGCGACGTCGCACTGAACGCTCTTTGTTTGCATGTGTCATTGTTTTCTAATAGAATAAAAATGAAACGGGACAAAGTTAATCTTGACAAACTCTATATCATTCTGAGGGTCTAAGCCTCAAGCATCGACGACGGATCGCTGTTTTTCGATGGAAAGCTTATAAGGAATGTATTTGCTACATTTGTGTAAGCAGTACACATCAAAACAGGCAGAATAAAAAAGCCGTACGTACCTTTATCATTGTAATAACGAGCCACAAACGTGTCCACTGCTGAAATCCCAGTTTAGTTAGAGAGGTAAGGGTCCACAGAACAACATCCCAGCGAGCACTTTTAGTCCAGCGAAACAATAACGTTGTAATAAGGATGAATATTCCTTTGTTTACGTTTCATTTCTTTGGGAGAGTTATTGTTCGCGTCCGTTATGGAATAAATTACGCTCAAAAACAGCGTCTTGGTGGTAAAAAAACAACACGGTGCTGTAGCATACAGTTTTACAAACAGAATGAGACCGTCCACGGAAAAAAAAGTCTCAGAAAAGCGGAATATAGATTATTTGAATTTGGCGCTCCCTCCTGCCGGCAGTGACGCTTCTGTGATGCAGCTGTCATCTGAGCAGGGCGTAACTTAGCGATCTGCTTTATCCATAAAAAACAGTTTTTTTTTTCTTCTACATTTTTTATATGTGTGTGTGTGTATTGTGTGGGGAATGTGGCCGTATCTGCATGATTATAATATGTATGGACGGACATCAGCGTGTTTATTAGCGACTCTATGATGGCTATCATTGTGATTCATTGATCAGCTATTATTGATTATATGGCCCATCTGTATGATTATCATCTGAATGGAAGCACATCAGCGTGTGATTACTGACTGTATGACCATGTCTGCCAATATCACTTCATGTCTGGCAATCAGAATACTTCAGTATACATACTATATACAAAGCATTCTTTTTCTATTTTTTTTCCTTTTTTATTACTCAAATAATTATTTTTGTATTTTTTAGTGCTCAAATAAATCTGTCTATTATTTTATAGTTGAAAAACTATGCAGGAACATGTATAATGACTAAAATAGCTTGTATAATTCTGCATCCATTTGGTGGTTATTTTTCCTCAAACAGGGGGGTGGGGGGACTATAAATAGTTTCAGAAAAAATATTGCAGGAATCTCATTTTTCATGGTATCTTCTTCAAATTTGAAATATGAACTCATGAGACATGTGGCTTTCAATCCATTACTTTTCTGGATTGCTCCAGGACTTATTTCATGTATTTGTATATGAAATAAAAAAAATTCAGTGTGGAAAAATATTTTTCAAGGCACGTCAGTGCCTATAACTTTTTTATCGTTTTGAGCATTATCAACTCTGGATGATAGATAGTAAAGCATAGAGTGTCTTCTTTCCAAAGATACCTAATTTGTTTGTGTAGCACACTTTGTCACGAACTGTTACCATTTTAATTTAGGTAGGTTATTTTCACCTGCGAGGCCCACAATGGGGGCGAAGGTTAACAGGTTAAAGAACACTTATTTAAAATAAGTAATTGTTTTTAAAAAGTAGCCTGCTTGTATAATAAAAAATAAAGTAAATGGTGCACAAAATAAATTTTATTTAAAATTTATATGAAAATGTAGCCATGTGCAGTAATATTGAAAACTGACAATATGACGTATCATGATATTGAGTTGATAATGATAATCGTAATTGAATTGAATCGTGAAACCAGTGAAGATTCACACCTCTACTTTTAAGATGGCACTACTTATATACAGAGATTCCAATTATAAATAAAACACATAGAAACTGCAATTTTGGTTAAGATGTAAAGATGTATTTGCACAGCAGAAGAATTAATTGGGGGAAAAAATGTAGATCAAGAATCGTTTTGGAATCGGATCGTGACTCCCAGAATCGGATCGGATCGTGAAGTGCCTGAAGATTCCCACCCCTAGCTTCTCATGACTTCATGTGTGTGGCCCCTCAACTAAAGTGGTGACTACATATACCATGAACCTTAAAGGGATACTACTCCCCAAAATGCAAATTTTGTCATTAATAACTTACCCCCCCTGTCATTCCAAACCCGTAAAAGCCTTGTTGGTCCTCGGAACAAGATATTTTGGATGAAAACCGGGAGGCTTGGGACTGTCCCATTGACTGCCAAGTAAATTAAACTGTCATGGCACAGAAAAGTATAAAAAACATTGTCAAAATAGTCCATCTTCATCTCCTTTCTGTCTCTCTGTGTCAGCGTAGAGCCATTTTGGAGAGCATCCGATGGATGCAAAGTCAAGTCAAGTCACCTTTATTTATATAGCGCTTTTAACAATGTAAGTTGTGTCAAAGCAACTGCACAGTATCAAAATAGGAAAATAGTATGTCAATAATGTAAAATGAAAGATTATAAAAAAGAAAGATTTTCAGTTAAAGGCATTTCATTATTGAATTCAGTGATGTCATCATCCAGCTCAGATTAGTTTAAATAGGATCTTTGCAATCAGGTCGACGATATCGCTGGAAATGAAGCGTCCCCAACTGAGCAAGCCAGAGGCGACAGCGGCAAGGAACCAAAACTCCATCTGGGGATCTGTCTCTGGCGCTCATCTCGGTTTCCTGGTCTCCACTGACGTTCAGGGCTGTAGAGGTCGTCTCTGGTTGCTGATCCACCATCTGATCCGGACACCGACTGAGAAACAGAATAGAAATAGACAAATAGTAGCGTAGATGCCATTCTTCTTATGATGTAACGAGTACATGTGTTATGGGAAGTGTTCCCAGTTCCGGTTGATCTAATTAATGCAGCCTAACAATCCTTTAACCTGTTAACCTTAGCCCCCCATTGTGGGCCTCACAGGTGAAAATAACCTACCTAAATTAAAATGGTAACAGTTCGTGACAAAGTGTGCTACACAAACAAATTAGGTATCTTTGGAAAGAAGACACTCTATGCTTTACTATCCATCATCCTGAGTTGATAATGCTCCAAAAGATAAAAAGTTATAGACACTGACGTGCCTTGAAAAATATTTTTCCACACTGAATGTTTTTTTATTTCATATACAAATACATGAAATAAGTCCTGGAGCAATCCAGAAAAGTAATGGATTGAAAGCCACATGTCTCATGAGTTTATATTTCAAATTTGAAGAAGATACCATGAAAAATGAGATTCCTGCAATATTTTTTCTGAAACTATTTATAGTCCCCCCCTCCCCCCTGTTTGAGGAAAAATAACCACCAAATGGATGCAGAATTATACAAGCTATTTTAGTCATTATACATGTTCCTGCATAGTTTTTCAATTATAAAATAATAGACAGATTTATTTGAGCACTAAAAAATACAAAAATAATTATTTGAGTAATAAAAAAGGAAAAAAAAAAAAAAAGGAAAAAAATGCTTTGTATATAGTATGTATACTGAAGTATTCTGATTGCCAGACATGAAGTGATATTGGCAGACATGGTCATACAGTCAGTAATCACACGCTGATGTGCTTCCATTCAGATGATAATCATACAGATGGGCCATATAATCAATAATAGCTGATCAATGAATCACAATGATAGCCGTCATAGAGTCGGTAATAAACACGCTGATGTCCGTCCATACATATTATAATCATGCAGATACGGCCACATTCCCCACACAATACACACACACACACATAAAAAATGTAGAAGAAAAAAAAAACTGTTTTTTATGGATAAAGCAGATCGCTAAGTTACGCCCCGCTCAGATGACAGCTGCATCACAGAAGCGTCACTGCCGGCAGGAGGGAGCGCCAAATTCAAATAATCTATATTCCGCTTTTCTGAGACTTTTTTTTCCGTGGACGGTCTCATTCTGTTTGTAAAACCGTATGCTACAGCACCGTGTTGTTTTTTTACCACCAAGACGCTGTTTTTGAGCGTAATTTATTCCATAACGGACGCGAACAATAACTCTCCCGAAGAAATGAAATGTAAACAAAGGAATATTCATCCTTATTACAACGTTATTGTTTCGCTGGACTAAAAGTGCTCGCTGGGATGTTGTTCTGTGGACCCTTACCTCTCTAACTAAACTGGGATTTCAGCAGTGGACGCGTTTGTGGCTCGTTATTACAATGATAAAGGTACGTACGGCTTTTTTATTCTGCCTGTTTTGATGTGTACTGCTTACACAAATGTAGCAAATACATTCCTTATAAGCTTTCCATCGGAAAACAGCGATCTGTCGTCGATGCTTGAGGCTTAGACCTTCAGAAGGATATATAGTTTGTCAAGATTAACGATATTCTTTCACGTTAAATTCATTCATAAACATTAAACTAGTGGGGAAAAAAACGCTTCAGTGCGCTGTTATGTGTAAGCCAGGTTAAAGAAATGTGTCTTTAATCTAGATTTAAACGGACAGAGTGTGTCTGCCTCCCGAACAGTATTAGGTAGATTATTCCAGAGTTTGGGTGCTAAATAGGAGAACGATCTGCCGCCAGCAGTCAATTTTGATATTCTAGGTATTATCAAATGGCCAGAGTTTTGAGAACACAGAGGATGTGGAGGACTATAATGTGATAAGAGCTCGCTCAGGTACTGAGGAGCCAAGCCATTCAGGGCTTTATAAGTAATTAACAAGATTTTAAAATCTATACGATGTTTGATGGGGAGCCAATGCAGTGTTGACAGAACCGGGCTAATATGGTCATACTTCCTGGTTCTAGTAAGGACTAGCTGCTGCATTTTGGACCAGCTGGAGTTTGTTTTTAAACGTGCAGAACAGCCACCCAATAAAGCATTACAATAGTCTAACCTTGAGGTCATAAACGCATGAATTAGTATTTCTGCATTTGACGTTGAGAGCATAGGTTGCAATTTAGATATGTTTTTGAGATGGAAAAACGCAGTTTTACAGATGCTAGAAACATGGCTTTCAAATGAAAGATTTCTATCAAACAGCACACCTAAGTTCCTAAAGCAGCCGTCAAGTGTTAGATAGTGTTCTAGGTTATTACATGTGGGGTTTTTAGGTCTGATAATTAACACCTCTGTTTTATCAGAATTTAGCAGTAAGAAGTTACTCGTCATCCAGTTTTTTATATCGACTATGCATTCCGTTAGTTTCTCAATTTGGTGTGTTTCATCAGGCCATGAAGAAATATAGAGCTGAGTATCATCAGCATAACAGTGAAAGCTAACACCAAGTCTCCTGATAATATCTCCCAAGGGTAACATGTAAAGCGTGAACAGTAACGGCCCTAGTACTGAGCCTTGGGGTACTCCGTACTGCACTTGTGATCGATATGATACCTTTTCATTCACTGCTACGAACTGATGGCGTTCTGATAAGTACGATTTGAACCATGCTAAGGCACTTCCACTAATGCCAACAAAGTGTTCTAGTCTATTTAAAAGAATGTTGTGGTCGATAGTGTCGAACGCAGCGCTAAGATCCAGTAGAACTAATAAAGAGATACAACCACGATCAGATGATAAGAGCAGGTCATTATTAACTCTAATGAGAGCAGTCTCAGTACTATGATACGGTCTAAATCCTGACTGGAATTCCTCACAAATACTATTTTTCTCTAAGAAGGAATATAATTGCGAGGATACTACCTTTTCTAGTATCTTTGACAGAAAAGGGAGATTCGATATCGGTCTGTAATTAACTAAATCTTTGGGGTCAAGTTGTGGTTTTTTTAATGAGAGGCTTAATAACAGCCACTTTGAAGGTTTTGGGGACCTATCCTAACGACAGTAATGAATTAATAATAGCCAAAAGAGGATCTATGACTTCTGGAAGCAGCTCTTTTAGTAGTTTAGATGGAATAGGGTCTAACATATATGCTGTTGGTTTAGATGATTTAATAAATTTATACAATTCTTCCTCTCCTATAGTAGAGAATGAGTGGAATTGTTCCTCAGGGGCTCTATAGATCTGATGTGATCTGATGTGATACAAAGTGCGTACGCTATTCTCTGTCATCAGTAATGCATGGATACGCTGTTTCCGTCTGTAGAAAGCGTAAATAAATGTACAATACGTTTCCATGCATTACTGATGACAGAGAATAGCGTACGCACTTTGCGTCCATCGGATGCTTTTCAAAAGACGAATTGTTAAATAAATGTAATTTTTTTTTCTTTGCATATATATTTTCGTAAGATTTTATATTGATTGGAAATTCTTAATTATTGCCCTGATAGTGGAAATGGGAATTTTCACTGCTCTAGCTCTTTTCTTAAAGCCACTTCACTAATTTGTGAAGCTCAATTATCTTTTGCTGCACATCAGACATATATTCTTTGGTTTTTCTCATTGTGATGGATGATTAAGGGAATTTGGGCTTTGTTTTCCCTCCTATTTATATTTCTGTGAAACAGGAAGCCATGGCTGGATAATTTTGTTCATAATCACCCTGGAGTGCTCAAAATTGTGAACATGAATGGGAATGTACTTCAGAGATATTTTACTCATAAGAAATTCTAGGGGTGCCAATAATCGTGTATTTGAGAAAAAAACATTTCATTATATGTCCTCCAATTTTAAATTCTTATTATCCAATGAAAGGTTAGATTTTTATGAATTTATTAAATAAAAGATCAAAAGGATTAACAATACAGATTCATTTTCCCAGCCACCTTTGATCATATTTACCAAGGGTGCCGCTATTTTTGGCCATGACTAACTATATATATATATATATATATACACTCACCTAAAGGATTATTAGGAACACCTGTTCA
This sequence comes from Barbus barbus, assembly GCF_936440315.1. Classification (NCBI taxonomy): domain Eukaryota; kingdom Metazoa; phylum Chordata; class Actinopteri; order Cypriniformes; family Cyprinidae; genus Barbus; species Barbus barbus. The sequence goes on from NC_136731.1 coordinate 45,538,198, forward strand.
ATTTCTCATTAATGCAATTATCTAATCAACCAATCACATGGCAGTTGCTTCAATGCATTTAGGGGTGTGGTCCTGGTCAAGACAATCTCCTGAACTCCAAACTGAATGTCAGAATGGGAAAGAAAGGTGATTTAAATAATTTTGAGTGTGGCATGGTTGTTGGTGCCAGACGGGCCCGGTCTGAGTATTTCACAATCTGCTCAGTTACTGGGATTTTCACGCACAACCATTTCTAGGGTTTACAAAGAATGGTGTGAAAAGGGAAAAACATCCAGTATGCAGCAGTCCTGTGGGCGAAAATGCCTTGTTGATGCTAGAGGTCAGAGGAGAATGAGCCGACTGATTCAAGCTGATAGAAGAGCAACTTTGACTGAAATAACCACTCGTTACAACCGAGGTATGCAGCAAAGCATTTGTGAAGCCACAACACGCACAACCTTGAGGCGGATGGGCTACAACAGCAGAAGACCCCACCGGGTACCACTCATCTCCACTACAAATAGGAAAAAGAGGCTACAATTTGCACGAGCTCACCAAAATTGGACGGTTGAAGACTGGAAAAATGTTGCCTGGTCTGATGAGTCTCGATTTCTGTTGAGACATTCAGATGGTAGAGTCAGAATTTGGCGTAAACAGAATGAGAACATGGATCCATCATGCCTTGTTACCACTGTGCAGGCTGGTGGTGGTGGTGTAATGGTGTGGGGATGTTTTCTTGGCACACTTTAGGCCCCTTAGTGCCAATTGGGCATCGTTTAAATGCCACGGCCTACCTGAGCATTGTTTCTGACCATGTCCATCCCTTTATGACCACCATGTACCCATCCTCTGATGGCTACTTCCAGCAGGATAATGCACCATGTGACAAAGCTCGAATCATTTCAAATTGGTTTCTTGAACATGACAATGAGTTCACTGTACTAAAATGGCCCCCACAGTCACCAGATCTCAACCCAATAGAGCATCTTTGGGATGTGGTGGAACGGGAGCTTCGTGCCCTGGATGTGCATCCCACAAATCTCCATCAACTGCAAGATGCTATCCTATCAATATGGGCCAACATTTCTAAAGAATGCTTTCAGCACCTTGTTGAATCAATGCCACGCAGAATTAAGGCAGTTCTGAAGGCGAAAGGGGGTCAAACACAGTATTAGTATGGTGTTCCTAATAATCCTTTAGGTGAGTGTATATGCTAACCGAGACTTGTCATTGCACTTGCAGTTTGTTCTTTTGTTGGTTTTGATTGCTTCTATTGTCATAATTTGTATATTGCTTTGGATAAAAGCATCTGCTAAATGACAAAATATATAATGTACTAGATGTATTTATAAAACTGCATGAAAATGATCAATATTTTGTATAGCAATTGTCTACTTTACACTGTTACACCAGCGTTCAATTTTGTCTTTTTACTTTTTTATGAGTTACTGACAAAGAAACTGTTTTTGCTTTTATTTCAGAGTTGATTAAAGACAATGAGGGCAGTGAAGATTTCAGTGAATTTGAGGATGAATATCACTTCAAAACTGGAGAAAAACCTTTGAGCTGCTGTCAAAGCAAACAGATAATTTTAAGGAAAACAAGAACCAAGAAATCTTTCACCTGCACTCAGTGTGGAAAGAGTTTGACATGCAAATATAATCTTAATTTTAACCTTAGACTTCACTCTGGAGAGAAACCATACAAGTGTTCACACTGTGACAAGAGATTCAGTCTATCAGGAACCCTGAAAAGACATGAGATAATTCACTCTGGAGAGAAACCTTACAAGTGTTCACACTGTGACAAGAGATTCAGTCAGTCAGGAACCCTGAAAAGACACAAGATAATTCACTCTGGAGAGAAACCGTACACATGCGATCAGTGCGGGAAGAGTTTTGCACTAACAGGAAACCTTACGGACCATATGAGAATTCATACTGGAGCGAAACCATTCACTTGTGATCAGTGCGGGAAGAGTTTCACACGATCATCAACTCTTAAGGATCACGTGAACTTCCACAATAGAGAGAAACTGTACACATGTGATCAATGCGGAAAAACATTTTTGAGAGCTTCAAACCTGAAGAATCACCTGAGAGTTCATACAAAGGAGAAGCAACATTCATGTCATTTGTGTGGAAAGAGTTTTTCACATCTGCAATATTTAAAAGTACATCAGAAAATGCACACTGCTGTGAGAGAGTACATGTGCTTTGAGTGTGAGAAGACTTTTACTTCAGCAAGCCGTTTAAAACAGCATGAGAGGATCCACACTGGAGAGAAACCTTTCAAGTGTTCACACTGTGACAAGAGATTCAGTCAGTCAGGAGCCCTGAAAACACATGAGATGATCCACACTGGAGAGAAACCTTACAAGTGTTCACACTGTGACAAGAGATTCAGTCTGTCAGGAGCCCTGAAAACACATGAGATGATCCACACTGGAGAGAAACCTTACAAGTGTTCACACTGTGACAAGAGATTCAGTCTGTCGGGAGCCCTGAAAACACATGAGATGATCCACACTGGAGAGAAACCTTACAAGTGTTCACACTGTGACAAGAGATTCAGTCAGTCGGGAGCCCTGAAAACACATGAGATGATCCACACTGGAGAGAAACCTTACAAGTGTTCACACTGTGACAAGAGATTCAGTCAGTCGGGAGCCCTGAAAACACATGAGAGGATTCACTCTGGAGAGAAACCTTACAAGTGTTCACACTGTGGCAAGAGATTCAGTCAGTCAGGAGCCCTGAACACACATGAGAGGATCCACACTGGAGAGAAACCGTATCACTGCACTGCATGTGGGAAGTGTTTCAGTCAATCCTCTGCTCTACACAATCATACAAAAAACAATCACCGTACGTAGATCATCTTCAGATTCAGCACTTTCAGGTCTGATTTGTGTCATCACCAAATGTGACACAATAATGTATCAAGCAGTAAAATATCATCTGGATAAATCTGTTCTAACCAGACATTACAAGCATCATGACAAAGAAACATTATCTAAAGTTTTCACAGTGAATAAAGTTCATCTTCAAAACCAGCAGATTCAACTCAGATTCAAAACTGAGATTCAGATCAACTCAAAGATGGAGTTCCTGCCCAAAGAACAATGTCAGAAAGTTTCATTCTTGTATGTCATTTTGCTTCATGATATAAATCAATAAATTGTGCTTGCTTATGAGTTTCATATCGTTCAATTGTCTTACGTATATGTGTCACTTGTAGTTTGCTTACTCTTTCATGAAGGAAAGTAGAGTTTTTTTTACAAACTGTTGTAGAATCTGGTCGAAATCAGGATACACACACATACACCTATTTTCAACACATTCCTGAAACAAGAATCAAAGCTCGCATTCCAGAGCCCACCGCTCGCTCCGAACCCCCTTTTCTCCTGGGACTACAAAAACCAGGATATATTGGAAAAAGACATCTGGATGCTTTTAATAGAAGAGCAACTTTAAGTGCTTGTCTGGATATATCATAAATAAAGTGGGACAAGGGAAAAGCCCTTGTCATTTGGAGAAACTCCACAGAAACACTCCCTAATCTCTCTCCATTAAGTTTGCAGTAATTCAAGGAAAGTATCGCTGAAGAAGACTTTTTACGATCAACGTCCAACTAAGAAAATCTCCAGATCTCCACGAAAGTGACCTTCCCATGACCTCGCGCTATCAGCACATCCCAGGAATGCGCCGTTGGGCTCTGCTAATAGACACAGCAAAATGCTTTGCTCAAGGATTTTAAAAAGGAAAATTTATACTAGTTTCTGCTATTGAAACGATATACTCGGGAAAAAAAACACTATATATATATATATTATATTCACAGCATATATTAAGGTTGTCACGACATGTATAAACTTTACTGTGTTATTGGAACGTATGATATTGTTGTAATCTTGTGATGCATAACTTCACCTGATGCCTAGTGTTCAGTTCACATGCTGGATGTGTTTATTTAGAATTTAGGATCGTTTAATCGATGCATTAACCGGGTAATGAATACAAAGGATATATGTATTGTGCATATCAAATACGTAGGTGTTTGGTTTCAGATGAAAGCTGATTTCATGAGTAATAATATGGTGTGAATGAAAATGATCTTTTCTCAGCAGTGTATGATCATAATATGAATAGAAATCTGCTGTCAGTAAGTTCTTAATGTGATAAAGAACTGAACAAGATAATGTATGCACAAAACGCAGCTGTGCAGGGCGGGGCTCCGCCCCACAGGAAGAATCCGATTGGGTCAGTCACCCGGGGGCAGATCCCAAATCGGCCCGTTAAAAACAGATGCCCAACTGTAAAAAGTTGTTGTTGGAAACGAGAAGCTTAAGCTCAACTCGCTCGTCTCTCGTTTGCTCACGCGCTGCAAAGCGCTTCTTGCCACTAACATCACGGCCGAGCATTGCAACTGAGATCAAGACTCAAGCTTCCAAAGAACTTTAACATCTAAAAGCCTCCGAAAGTGAACCAACTTCCTGGGAGCGTCATCAAGTCAGGACGAGGCCAACCAACCACTGAAGAGTATTCTCGTGACAGCAACCTACCAAGCCGCTATCAGCGCGCGATCTTTTCTGAGCCGGGAAGGAAAGAAATTCACCTGAAAGCAGAGAAATTTGAAGTAGAGACTCCTTGAACCGGGAAAAGACTGAACTCGACCGAAAGCACAGACAGTAAGACAAAATCTCCTGAATTGGCTGAATTGGTTGTATTTATCTTTTCAAGTCAAGTCAAGTCACCTTTATTTATATAGCGCTTTTTACAATGCAAATTGTGTCAAAGCACTGCACAATATCAAAAAAGGAAAATAATGTGTCAATAAGTTTAAATAGTGTCTTTGCAATCAGGTCGACGATATCGCTGGAAATGAAGCGTCCTCAACTAAGCAAGCCAGAGACGACAGCGGCAAGGAACCAAAACTCCCATCGGTGACAGAATGGAGAAAAAAACCTTGGGAGAACCAGGCTCAGTCGGGGCCAGTTCTCTTCTGGCCAAACAAACCAGCAGTTCAGTTCCAAACTGCAGCAAGTCAGATTAAATGGGCTCAGCTGGTTCCAGTGGTCTTTTCCGATGGCTGTCTAAGTGGCGGGGTCCTCAATGGGGATCTGTCTCTGGCGTTCATCCAGGTGTCTGGCCTCTGCCTACGATCAGGGACACAGGTGTTCGGTCATCTCAGATCATGTAATGGTTGGATCCAGACTGAAGTTCTGTAATTCCTAGCTACGTGGCAGAAACGGAGAGACAAGCAGAGACATGATTAGCGTAGCTGCTGTTCCATCTAAGCAAAAATTAATTGTTCAACCCAAGCTAAAGAATAATAATAATGTACGTCTGATCAGATATAACTGCAGTACAAGATTATAAAATGCATTATGTGAATGCTTGGCTAAAGAGATGTGTCTTTAATCTAGATTTAAACAGAGAGAGTGTATCTGAACCCCAAATGTTATCAGGAAGGCTATTCCAGAGTTTGGGAGCCAAATGTGAAAAAGCTCTACCTCCTTTAGTGGACTTTGCTATCCTAGGTACTACCAAAAGTCCAGAGTTTTGCGACCTTAGAGAGCGGGTTGGATTGTAGCGTGGTAGAAGACAAGTTAGGTATGCAGGAGCTAAACCATTTAGGGCCTTATAGGCAAGTAATAATATTTTGTAAATGATACGGAACTGAATAGGTAGCCAGTGCAGAGACTGTAAAATTGGGGTAATATGATCATATTTTCTTGACCTGGTAAGAACTCTAGCCGCTGCATTTTGGACTATCTGTAGCTTGTTTATTGAAGATGCAGGACAACCACCTAGCAGTGCATTACAATAGTCCAGTCTAGAGGTCATGAATGCATGAACTAGCTTTTCTGCATCAGAAACAGGTAGCATGTTTCGAAGCTTGGCAATGTTTCTAAGATGGAAGAATGCTGTTTTTGTAACATGGGAAATATGATTTTCAAAGGACAAGTTGCTGTCTAAAATAACACCCAAATGTTTGACTTTAGAGGACGTAACAGTACATCCGTCTAGTTGCAAATTATAATCCACGAGATTCTGTGTACTGTTTTTTGGTCCAATAAGTAATATCTCTGTCTTATCTGAATTTAGTAGGAGGAAATTATTGGTCATCCAATCTTTTACACTTTTTACACAATCTATTAGCTTAGATAGTTGAGAAGTTTCATCTGGTCTTGTTGAGATATATAATTGAGTATCATCAGCATAGCAATTAATTAACAATTTATCCCTTGTTTTCTAATAATATTTCCAAGGGGCAACATGTAAATTGAAAATAGCAGAGGACCTAGGACAGATCCTTGTGGTACTCCATACTTTACTGGTGATAATTGAGATGACTCCCCATTTAAATGAACAAAGTGGTAGCGATCGGACAGGTAGGATCTAAACCATCTTAAAGCCTGTCCTTGAATACCAGTATAGTTTTGTAATCGATCTATGAGTATATTATGGTCTATAGTGTCAAACGCAGCACTAAGATCAAGTAATACTAGCAATGAGGTGCAGCCTTGATCTGAAGCAAGTAGTAAGTCATTCGTAATTTTAACAAGTGCAGTTTCTGTACTATGAAATTCTTAATAGAGATAATTTTTTTGCAAAAAGGAGCATAATTGAGTAGACACAACTTTTTCTAAAATTTTAGACATAAACGGAAGATTTGAAATGGGTCTGTAATTTGCCAGTTCATTTGAATCTAGTTGTGGTTTCTTAATAAGAGGCTTAATAACCGCCACCTTGAATGGTTTTGGGACGTGACCTAAATATAACGATGAGTTAATAATATTGAGAAGCGGTTCTTCTGCTACAGGTAACAACTCTTTCAGTAATTTAGTGGGTACAGGATCTAATAAACACGTTGTTGGTTTAGATGCACTGATAAGTTTATTTAGCTCTTCCTGTCTTATAGTTGTAAAGCACTGCAGTTTTTCTTTGGGTGCGATGAATGAAGCTGAAATACTAGACGCAGTAGAATCTACATTTGATATTGTATTTCTGATGTTATCTATTTTATCAGTAAAGAAATTCATAAAGTCATTACTATTAAACTGTGAGGGAATATTTAGATCGGGTGGTGTCTGTTTATTTGTTAATCTAGCCACTGTGCTAAATAAGAACCTTGGATTGTTTTGGTTATTATCTATGAGTTTGTGGATATGCTCTGCCCTGGCAGCTTTTAGAGCCTGTCTATAGCTGGACATACTGTTTTTCCACGCAAACTTCTAATTTAGTTTTTCTCCATTTGCGCTCAAGAATACGAGTTTCTTTCTTGAGAGAATGGGTATAACTGTTGTACCATGGCGCAGTACGTTTTTCTCTAACCTTTTTCAATTTGAGGGGGGCAACAGCTTCTAATGTATTAGAGAAGATAGTGCCCATGTTGCTAGTCATTTCGTCTAGTTCATGTGTATTTATGGGTACACAGAGCAGTTGAGATAAATCAGGCAGGTTATTTGTGAATCTGTCTTTGGTGGCTGGAACAATAGTTTTGCCCGGACGATAACACGGAGCCATATAACTAATATCAGTAATAGGCAGCATGCACGATACAAGGAAATGATCAGTAACATCGTCACTTTGAGGTACGATATCTATATCGGTAAGATCAAGTCCATGCGATATAATTAAATCTAGCGTATGATTAAAACGATGAGTGGGCCCGGTGACGTTTTGCTTGACTCCAAGAGAGTTTATTAGGTCAGTAAACGCAAGTCCTAATGCATCATTTGTATTATCAACGTGAATGTTAAAATCTCCGACAATTAGCAGTTTATCAACATTAACTAGTAGATCTGAGAGGAAATCTGCAAATTCTTTTAGGAAATCTGTATATGGCCCTGGCGGTCTATACACAGTAGCCAGAGCAAGAGATAGGAGAGATTTATTTTGCATATCTAACAGTGTAACATTGAGCAGAAGTAGTTCGAATGAGTTAAACCTCCTGTATCCTGTTTTCTGAGTAACATTGAGAATATCACTATATATTGTTGCCACACCGCCGCCACGACCAGTCTGACGGGGCTCATGTTTATAACAGTAGCTCGGTGGAGTAGACTCATTTAGACCAAAATATTCATTTGGTTTCAGTCAGGCAGAGTACATCAAAATGATTATCTGTGATCATTTCATTTACAATAACTGCTTTGGGTGCGAGTGATCTAATATTTAGGAGCCCAAGTTTTAAAAATAGTTTTTGTTCATTTATTTTGCGTTTTTCTGGTTTAATCACGGTCAGATTTTTTCTAGATCCTGCATTAAATTTATATTTTGACCTCGCTATTCGGGGAACAGACACAGTCTGTATAGATTGGACAACGCAAGTACTTCTATCTTAAGTGGGTTGAACAAAAGTCATCATAGCAGTTATTTGAGAATTGGCTTACTAGTCAGATGGAGCGTAGCGTCCTGGAGATGTTGTCCGACAGGAGTTCTGCTCCGACTCTGCTGGGGTGCAGGCCATCAGCACGGAAAAGCCTAGGACACTCCCAGAAAATATTCCAATTATTAACAAAGAGCAGTTTCTGTTCTTTACACCATGACGATAACCATTCGTTTAAAGCAAACAGTCTACTGAACCTTTTGTTTCCTTGTCGATACGTGGGAAGCGGTCCTGACACGATGATCGTCGCCGCGGGCGATGTGCTGCGTACCGTCTCGATCAGGCTCCTGTAGTCCCTCTTCGTTGTCTCCGTCTGCCGCAGCTTGATGTCGTTGGCCCCCGCGTGCAGCACGACAGCACCGATGTTCTCGTTGCCCTTCAGGATTGCGGGTATCTGCTCAGAAACATTGAGAACACGTGCACCGGGGAAACAGTGAGTGAGTGAGCACTTTACCTTCAGCTGACGTAGCACGGACGTGCCGGACGATGGAGCTTCCCACGACCACAGCATCGCATTCCGTCTCGCGGAGCGGTTCCGGGTGGAGATGAAGGACATCTGGGAAGATCGCTTTCTGGGTGCACAGGGTCTGTGCAGAGAAACACACAGAGTAGAGGTGGTGGGGATGTTAGAAGCGTGTACTTTACCTTCAGCTAGCGTAGCACGGACGTGCCGGACAATGGAGTCTCCAACGGTCACAACGTCACGTTCTGTCTCGCGGAGGGGGGCGAATTGGTTCCTTGTGGAGATCTCGAAGACGGGGGGGGGGGGGGAGAAGTCGTCACCCGAGGCCTGGCTCGCGTCCTCCGCTGCTGCAGCAACCAGGGTCCGTGGTGTCCCGGCGCCGGAGTGAAGGACATCTGGGAAGATCGCGTCCTGGGTGCACAGGGTCTGTGCAGAGAAACACACGGAGTAGAGGTGATGGGAGTGTTAGCAGCATGCTGTATACCTACCCCGGATTTGTGAGCGTCAGCCCGGGATGTTTCCAGCGCGGCTCTCCGCTGTCTCAGCTGGGCCTGCTTCTCCACAAGGTCGCGGATCTGCTTCTCCACGGCTTCCAGCTCCAGCTGCACCGAATGCAGCTCGAACGTGTCCTCACCTGCACTCAAAGGTAGACACAAATCCGCCATTTAAGCAAGTAACGTAATGTGTGTGAATAGAGGATTTGCAATGTAAGCGAGATTAGCGGCAGCCACGCTGCCGATGCTAACGGGCTATAAGCTAATAGCAGACTCGAGAATCAGAATAAAACTAGTGATAAACAGGCGCTCTGATCGGATTTGTTATAGAACGCTATAGTGGATATATTCACACGTTATAGAAAAGCCGTTTGAATAAGGCAGTCGAAGCCCCACTGTCGTCGTTAAAGCAGGTTCAGTGGCAAACGGTTCCATATGGCATAATGTTATTGCATTGAAAGTCGAGCGAGATCACGGAAAAAAAGATCTTCTATCTTTAAGAGTAAAGATAGAGGAGTTCCCTGCTTGTGATTTCCCTCAGGTTGAAAACGAGCATTAGAACCTAAGACTCTCTTCAGATCAAAACAATCCATTGCAACGAATACGAATGTATGTGTTTGTTTGTCTTTTGGTTCGTGTTGTTTAGCTTAGTATTGTGTTAGAGTAGTGAAATAAACTTTGATTCTATTAAGAAATCTCATGTCTGTTGCTATGTGATTCTCCAAGTCTAAATTACTTGCCAAAAAGATCACGTGTTACCTACGCTCATGAGCTTGATAACTATTTGGTTTGTTTTATCATTGGCCGCGAATAAAATAAACAAAATTGTTAAGAGATAACATGCTGATTTTAATGCTTGCTGGACAAGTCATTAATAAGGTATCGTTAACAAGGTATAAGTTGGACATTCTGATTAACATCAATTAATTATATAAATGTCGAATCTTAAGAGTGATTCCCTAAAAGCTAAAATAAAGATAATAGTAGTGATGCACTACACTTTTCTTGCTCAGGGAGCTGAAGAAGAGACTAACACTTAAGAAAGACAGATTTATTTTAAATTTTGTTCTTCACTGTTATTTTAAAAATGACTAGTTATTCCACTTATGATGTGTTTAGGAAGTGAAAGCTTCAGGCATTCATTCATATTAACAGCTCTGGCCAATCACTGCTTGACAGCTGGAGTATATAAGCACTGAACTCTGTTTCATTTCCTACTTTGTCAGGGAAACTGTCGCTTAAAAACTTTAGCCCGACTTTTCATAAAATTACTGACATAATTTAAGTGTAAACTTCTGTGAACAATTGCGTAAATGTATTTATTAAGACATGGTGACTGTAACTTTCTGCATGATGTAGCTTTAAACTTGCGCCCCTATTTTTGAGCATTTTGTGAAAAACTATATAACCAAATAAAAATGTCTGTAGCTCTTGAACCCTAAGGTCTATATTTAAAAATCTGGTATTGTTTGAAACTAGACACTTAAACCTTTGTTACTCTAGAGTCATAATAACTCAAAATTAGTATAGCAATAGAGTAAAACAAGGTAAAATATACATGAAAGTGACTTGCGATATCTTTTAATGAAACTCACTAAGGGAAAAATGGATGAGACTTTGATGCCAAAAGCCTGAAAACACCATAAAGATAAAGCTGAATATCTGACCATGTTTTGATTCAAATTTTGAGGATGATACTCCCAAAAATGTAGTTTCTGTAAGCTTTTATTTAAAAAAAAAAAAAGTATAGTTTCCTTTAAAAAAATCCATTTGGAGACTCCAAATGGACACCTGGTAACCAAATGAGTCAAAACTACATAATACATATATGTATATTAATAATAAAATGCTCTGCCCACCAAAATACACAATAAAAAAAACTTTTTCTGAACATCATTTGTAGTGCTGACTCATTTGGTCTACAAATGGCATTTTTGAAAAAAAAAACGCCTAAACATTTCCTGAAATAAAATATGAAATAAAAAAAAAATTATAGGTAAAAACTTACAGAAACTACATTTTTATGGTATTTAATTTCAAGAAAAGCTTTGGAAAAGTCATTTGGATCTTTTATTTCAAGAAAAGTCTAGGAATCCTTTCAAAAACTAGAGGTGTTTCGTATAGCTTGGCGGGAAAATACCCTATCCTACAGAAAAGCATTAAAAACTGCTAGATCTGATTACTTCTCTTCTAGAAGAAAACAAACATAACCCCTGGTATTTATTCAATACAGTCACTAAATGAATGTTTAATGAACATCAACAGGTGTTGGCATTTCCCAAGAGCACAGCAGTAATGACTTTATGAACTACTTCACTTCCAAGATCGATTCTATCAAAGATAAAATTGTAATCATGCAGCCATCAGCTACAGTATCGCATCAGATAGTGCACTGTAGATCCCCTGAGGAACAATCCCACTCATTCTCTACTATAGGAGAGGAAGAATTGTATAAAATTGTTAAATCATCTAAACCAACAACATGTATGTTAGACCCTATTCCATCTAAACTACTAAAAAAGCTGCATCCAGAAGTCATAGATCCACTTTTGGCTATTATTAATTAATCACTGTCATTGGGATATGTCCCCAAAACCTTCAAATTGGCTGTTATTAAGCCTCTCATTAAAAAAACACAACTTGACCCCAAAGATCTAGTTAATTACAGACCGATATCGAATCTCCCTTTTCTGTCAAAGATACTAGAAAAAGCAGTATCCTCACAATTATATTCCTTCTTAGAGAAAAATAGTATTTGTGAGGAATTCCAGTCAGGATTTAGACCGTATCATAGTACTGAGACTGCTCTCAGTAGAGTTAATAATGACCTGCTTCTATCATGTGATCGTGGTTGTATCTCTTTATTAGTGCTACTGGATCTTAGCGCTGCGTTCAACACTATCGACCACAGCATTCTTTTGAATAGACTAGAACACTTTGTTGGCATTAGTGAAAGTGCCTTAGCATGGTTCAAATCGTACTTATCTGAACACCATCACTTCGTAGCAGTGAATGAAAAGGTATCATATCGATCACAAGTGCAGTACGGAGTACCCCAAGGCTCAGTACTAGGGCCGTTACTGTTCACGCTTTACATGTTACCCTTGGGAGATATTATCAGGAGACATGGTGTTAGCTTTCACTGTTATGCTGATGATACTCAGCTCTATATTTCTTCATGGCCTGATGAAACACACCAAATTGAGAAACTAACGGAATGCATAGTCGATATAAAAAACTGGATGACGAGTAACTTCTTACTGCTAAATTCTGATAAAACAGAGGTGTTAATTATCAGACCTAAAAACCCCACATGTAATAACCTAGAACACTATCTAACACCTGACGGCTGCTCTGTCGATTCTTCTTCATCAGTTAGGAACTTAGGTGTGCTTTTTGATAGCAATCTTTCATTTGAAAGCCACATTTCTAGCATCTGCAAACGTTTTTAAAAATAGAGAATGCCAACTCCAAACAGATCCTCACACCCACACACTCTCACACACACTGACACCTTTCAGGAAGGTCAGCAGTTAAGGACGGCAAATGCATGTCTTCAAACTTTTTTTTTCTCCTAAAAATCAAGTATTGTGCATTTTTATAAGACTTATTGTTTTCACGCATAAACTTCCTTTAAAGCTTGAATAAAAGGTTACCAAATGTAGTTTCATACCCGTTGTGTTCTAACAAAGTCATTCATTTGTTCTCTTTGTTTTATACGATTTACTTTTATTACTTCTATGAAGGTTCACGATACTTTTATAAGTTGTATTTTTTTGAAAATACAATTAAACCAGATAAAAGATTATTCTTTATTTTTGACAAACCTACATTTAGAAGTATTTGATCTTAAAATTATTTACTCTTATTTTCTAAGTTCCAATAGATGAACCTTCTTAACCGAGCAAAGAAAACATATTTTACATTCATTCATCAAATTTTATTCAATATTTTTATTCAAGTATCGTGGCTTCGTGCTCTTTTTTTTTTTTTTTAAGGGCTTGTCTACTACTTTATATTCATCAGAATGTGGATTTTTCACCATCCAGCACGAATTTAGTTCTAGTTATTATTATTTTTGACTTACATATATAGAATAATTATGGAAACTGTATCGTCCATGCTTTCCCCTATACGGACCCCAAAAATAATATCCAAACAAGATCTATGGGGCCGCAGTTGTAATTTCAAGAGACCTATAGTTACCCAGAAAACGGTTACAAACCATTTATGAAAGTGCCACAATGCATACAGAATACAGAAAAAACCTCTCTTGATCTATTGTGACCGACTTTTTACTAAGTCAAATGATCAGAATTATGGATGACGCTGTACACATTTTGTTTGTTGGACTGCATATGCCATTAGGTGAGGCGTTCTTTCTGAGAAAATTTTTTTCGTTTAGAAAATTACTCTCTGCTTGAGAGCGTTTGACTAAATTGGTATGGCTTTTAGGCCAATTATCCATCTCCATATCCATAGGATGATAAGGCTTGCTGATTTACACATACAACCGAAACATATCTCGCCATCGAGCTCAAAGCTACACATTCAGTAAAGTCTGAGGTTGTACACGCTATTGAAAAGGCTACAGACACAAAATACAAAGGATTTTTTTTTGTGCACCCTACGTATCTTAAGAGACCAAACTACTAAGAAAATTGCCATATAAATACAGACAATTCCGCTTGTGGGCAATTGTGTATATTTTTGTAAACATTGAATTATAAATGACATTTTTCCTTTTGTCACTAGATTTAGACCTCTTGTTCAAGATAGCTGATGACGATATTCACATTTCATTTGTCGTACTCATTTCTTTCAACATTTCCGTTTGCTTTTAAAATGTAGGCCTATGTGTCCTACCCTTCGGTCATAAGCATAAGCATCTGCCGCGTGCTAAAATGTTTCTGTTTTGTCCACTTTTGGCAGATTTGGTAGAGGGACTATGTCGACTTGTTGTAATGTGATCACAATTAAGAACTATAACATTATACTACATCCCCTTTGAAAAGGTCATAGACATAGTCGTTCATACAGGAAATATGTTAGCACAACAGAAATATGAATCAGTATAACAAATATCTAATACTGAAGTCCTTTCTTTTTAGTTTAATGTTGATTTTGATGGCCTTCCCTACTAGCTGTATTCCTTTTCCATTGTTTTTGTACAGTTTTTAGATGAAGACTATTCTCAGAGTTTGGGCAACGCCTGCAAGTGTTCGCAGGAAAACTAGAACAAATACAGTGTAAGATAATTAAATGAAAGTCAAGAGAGTGTTTAAACTGATATTGTGATATACTGTAGAGCTTTCTTCTGGTCGGTCTACAAAGCGGTAGCGAGACAAAAGGCATCGATCTTACTATTTCTCTGCTAAATGTACATCTATTTCTTTTAGAGCACATAAAGTTACACATTACAAGTTGAAGATGTTGTGGAAACACTGTTTTCTGTGTACGCGTCTCTAAACATAACTTTAATAAATCACTGTTGTTTTAAGCGAATGCCAAGATTCAGTCCGTCTTCAGTCGTTGTGTTTTAGGCGTCTGGGAATGTAACTGTGCGTTGTCATGTCTGTCTGCTCTTCTTTAAGAAAACATGCGGTCAGCAGTTTTACCATCTCTTAATTCTCTTCATTTTTCACAATTGCAAATGATTGTTTAGCTTAAATATTAGTTTTTGGTCAGTTACAAAAGTGTCAGGCATGATGCTTGACAGGTTTCCGGTACTTGGGCGAACACTTGACAGGAGTGTTTCTCAATACGTCCTCTGCGTCATCTTTTAATAAAATATTCCATTGAGTGTCACCAAGACAAATTCTGTAACAGCGTTCATAAATGAATATAAATGTACAACTCTTTATAGAGACAATAAGAACAATACGGTCTAACAACACAAACACAAAGGCTTGTTCTAACTCTTTCACACAGCAGACTGATTCCTGCTAACTACACCTAAAACTGCTAGATATCTTATCCGTGTGTTTAACAACACTACTGCGCTAGGCCTTGTCACACCGTTGTTAGATATAAACCGCAAAGTTCTTTTAGGGTTACACTTTGAAACCAGAACAATTTTATCGGTTTCCATGACTTTGCGATGTTTTTTATGTTTGAATGTGTTTACTGCAGTTTCACCGCTCTTGTTGTATTTTCCCATCTAATGGTAATTGTTAGGCCTTACGCTTTGCAGCCCATTTTTTGCTGTCATGTTAGTGAGCTCTTCGTCCATATACGTCAATATTTCTGTGAATTTGCTTGAATTAATAAAATATCGCTTTAATCTGTCATTTTCACCTCAAGACATTTACGTTATATGAATACTATCCTAGTTTATATCCGATATAAGATAAGAGATCATTTCTAAATATTTATTCCCATCTACAGTCGTACATTCTGTTCTGGCTAATTGTTTTCTTTTTATTCAATTGATTTAAAAACTTTGTTGTTTATGACTTCCTTGTGACGACCCGATCGGTAAAACAAACAATGGTTGTCTTTATCATTTTTGATTTGGGCCTCCTGTAAAGTTGTTGAAATGCCTCTTACGCCCTTCTGGTTCTCACCCCTTGTTTACAGCACAGCATACATTTTTAAAATCTAAAACAATATTCCATGTTAAATGGCTAAGCCAGTGATTTGATGTAAAATGTTGATTAGGTCGACAGCATTTATTATAAGACATGGTGACAACATGAGAATGAAAATAATGAAGCAACATGCTCTGGATTTCTCAGAATCTGGAGTGAACGATACACAGAAGATAGATACAGGAAGAACGAAACACTACTTCTGGTGAGGTGTAAACATTTTCCCAGCTTGTGGCCAACTGTAGACTTGGGTTCAAGTAAAACGATGACTGCTGAAGTACTGCATCAACGTGCTTCACTGTGATTTCACTTTCAGATTACTGCAGGACCATTTTAGTTTTAACACATCACGGCTTCTTACCGGTATGAATTACACAATCATATCTGACTCGAGGCACTTCAACAGTTTCGCCCAGTGTTGTCATGATTATAATTGTCATTTTTCTTCTCCCGAGGAAAACAACAAAAAGATGGATTACATTAAAACTGAGAGACATGATCACTTTCAGTCTGTTGAATTGGTCCTGTTTCTCAATGCCTACTCAAAAATAACAAAAAAATAAAAAGAAGAAAACTTACCACTTTTCACACTTGGGTGCATACAGTAAGATTAACATGGTAGCTCTTCTGTTTTTTTTTTTTTTTTGCCTTTTATTATGGAAAATTCCTGAGTTTTAGTAAATTACTTTCACAATTGTATGGTGATTTCTGTGCTTCTTTCTTTTTTTCTTTCCCTTTTTATCAGAGATATTTTGATCTGCTGAGCACACAGCACTCAGCTTTGGGTTAAAAGTCCGTCTCTCTAACATTAGGCCACGACTGCTCCACAGGCTGCTGTCGCTTTAACAACTAAAGCCTGCATCCAAAATTCTGACACATCAGATTTTCTCCAATATATCGCTTTACCTCTTGTATATATCAATATATCTTGTTTTCATAATGCTTGGAAGTCAAACTCCTTGAAATTAAAATTAATCGCACAGCCCTAAAGCGCAAAAATTGTATCCGATGGGAAAGGGGCCTAAATTACTCTTTTGATGTTGAAGGTTGCAGACCCCTGCCCTCGGGGGTCATGCTGTATGGATCTTGGGTGTTTGCAGGCCTGGAGAGTGTCACGTAAATTAGCCTTTTCCTGTATTTGGGCTTCTACTATGGATATATGCATAGCTTCCACGAGGTAGCTCTTTACTGTATGCTGCTTAAATGACACTTCAGTTCGTCGAGACAAAGGAGTTCTCTTTTCCCTTGATTGGATTAGCAATTATCATGTTGAGAGGAAACTAATCCAGACAATGAGGGTGTTGTCAGTTTTACCACCTCGTGATGGCTGTGTGGGGGAATCTTTAGATCTATGAAATCATTGAAAATGAAGAAAGGTACCTTATTTTATTTCCCCTCATCTTGCTTTGCAAGCTTCTCTCGCACATCTTCATGAAGAACGTTGCTGTATTTTCCACG
The DNA here is from genome assembly GCF_936440315.1 of Barbus barbus. Taxonomy (NCBI): domain Eukaryota; kingdom Metazoa; phylum Chordata; class Actinopteri; order Cypriniformes; family Cyprinidae; genus Barbus; species Barbus barbus. Next base: position 45,555,579 of record NC_136731.1, read on the forward strand.
ACTGACACAGCACAGCTGCAGCCCGCTTCCTTTGGTTTGTTACCTGTAAAATATAAGATGATTAGAGGGATCTGTAAATGCACAGGTGGGAATATATTACTTGCAAATGGAAAAGATTCAAAGCATTGAGCATGGTGCTAGCAACGCCAAGGTCATGGGTTCGAGTCCCAGGGAAAGCAAGAGCTGATAAAATGTAAAATCTGTAACATGAATGTAAGTCGCTTTGGATAAAAGCGTCTGCTAAATGCATAAATGTAAATGTAAGTTTAAAATCCATAGGGATAGTAACTTAATACAGGTCCTTTTCAAAAAATTAGCATATTGTGATAAAGTTCATTATTTTCTGTAATGTACTGATAAACATTAGACTTTCATATGTTTTAGATTCATTACAACACAACTGAAGTAGGTCAAGCCTTTTATTGTTTTAATATTGATGATTTTAGCATACAGCTCATGAAAACCCAAAATTCTCAAAAAATTCGCATATTTCATCCGACCAATAAAAGAAAAGTGTTTTTAATACAAAAAAAGTCAACCTTCAAATAATTATGTTCAGTTGTGCACTCAATACTTGGTCGGGAATCCTTTTGCAGAAATGACTGCTTCAATGCGGCGTGGCATGGAGGCAATCAGCCTGTGGCACTGCTGAGGTGTTATGGAGGCCCAGGATGCTTCGATAGCGGCCTTAAGCTCATCCAGAGTGTTGGGTCTTGCGTCTCTCAACTTTCTCTTCACAATATCCCACAGATTCTCTATGGGGTTCAGGTCAGGAGAGTTGGCAGGCCAATTGAGCACAGTAATACCATGGTCAGTAAACCATTTACCAGTGGTTTTGGCACTGTGAGCAGGTGCCAGGTCGTGCTGAAAAATGAAATCTTCATCTCCATAAAGCTTTTCAGCAGATGGAAGCATGAAGTGCTCCAAAATCTCCTGATAGCTAGCTGCATTGACCCTGCCCTTGATAAAACACAGTGGACCAACACCAGCATCACTGACTGTGGGTACTTGACACTGGACTTCAGGCATTTTGGCATTTCCCTCTCCCCAGTCTTCCTCCAGACTCTGGCACCTTGATTTCCGAATGACATGCAAAATTTGCTTTCATCCGAAAAAAGTACTTTGGACCACTGAGCAACAGTCCAGTGCTGCTTCTCTGTAGCCCAGGTCAGGCGCTTCTGCCGCTGTTTCTGGTTCAAAAGTGGCTTGACCTGGGGAATGCGGCACGTGTAGCCCATTTCCTGCACACGCCTGTACACGGTGGCTCTGGATGTTTCTACTCCAGACTCAGTCCACTGCTTCCGCAGGTCCCCCAAGGTCTGGAATCGGTCCTTCTCCACAATCTTCCTCAGGGTCCGGTCACCTCTTCTCGTTGTGCTGCGTTTTCTGCCACACTTTTTCCTTCCCACAGACTTCCCACTGAGGTGCCTTGATACAGCACTCTGGGAACAGCCTATTCGTTCAGAAATGTCTTTCTGTGTCTTACCCTCTTGCTTGAGGGTGTCAATGATGGCCTTCTGGACAGCAGTCAGGTCGGCAGTCTTACCCATGATTGCGGTTTTGAGTAATGAACCAGGCTGGGAGTTTTTAAAAGCCTCAGGAATCTTTTGTAGGTGTTTAGAGTTAATTAGTTGATTCAGATGATTAGGTTAATAGCTCGTTTAGAGAACCTTTTCATGATATGCTAATTTTTTGAGATAGGAATTTTGGGTTTTCGTGAGCTGTATGCCAAAATCATCAATATTAAAACAATAAAAGGCTTGAACTACTTCAGTTGTGTTGTAATGAATCTAAAATATATGAAAGTCTAATGTTTATCAGTACATTACAGAAAATAATGAACTTTATCACAATATGCTAATTTTTTGAAATGGACCTGTATAGCACTTTTAGCTTGTCATGTGTGATCAGTTACGTTATTATAGAACTGGCCCCCCACTGAGCTTGGACACTTAGTAGGGAACACTTGACTGATTGCACAGAACTGGATGAAGACATCACTGAATCGTCAATGAACTTACTTCAGCTGGAAATGACTCTTTGTTATATTGTCCTCTTGTATTATTGACACATTATTTTCCTATTTGATACTGTAAAACTGCTTTGGCACAATCACTATTGTATAAAGAGCTATAAATAAAGGTGACTTGACCTATATATTTTATAATTATATATTATAAGGACAGGGTTCCGTCAGAAGTGGGCGCTCATGGAACGTAATCAATGATCAATGATTAAACAAGACCGAGGGAAGCTAGCGAGTAAAGGGCATTGGAACACAGCCCGAGATGCTGTGCATCAGTGTGAGGTTACGCCAATCTGCCAGCAGATGGAGACACAGTAGCTCTGATATCTCTTCACACTGCTGATGAACTGATGCTGAGAGAGAGAGAGAGAGAGAGAGAGAGAGAGAGAGAGAGAGAGACGCTCTTACCGGCGGCAGCGCTGGAGTGTGTGTGTGTGTGTGTGTGTGTGTTTGGCGCAGTCATACAGATGCTGTGTGTGTGTCCTCCTGACAGCAGCATGTGAGCCAGTGCGAGTGTGTGTGTGAGAGTGAGTGAGTGAGTGAGTGTGTTGCGAGCAGGTGTTTTCGTCAGAGGGAGGGACACACACACCCTCCAAACGAGCAGCAGCACGGAGGCGGCCGGACTATTCGCCTTTTTCTTTCGTTTTTTGTTCTTCTTCTTCCTCATCGTGGTCGTGGGAGGCGCTTTCTCCTCTCATTTGCTCGCGCTGTCCGTCATCTGCCTGCTCGTCTATTTCTCCATCTATCTCATCTATAATTTCTCTGATTTGTGAGCGGAGTTTGCGGAGGGATTGTGTGTTCTTACCTCTTCTTCTTCTTTTCTCCTCCTCTTCCTCCTTTGATTGTTTGATTGTAGGTAGGTTGATTTGTTTTCACTGTAGTGAGTGTGTGTGTGTGTGTTCTGTTTGCAAACCACACACATGAACACACACACATGCAGTATGTGACGTAGAGAGAGAGAGAGAGACGTGGTGTGTCTTACCTCAGTGTGTGTGTGTGTGTGTGTGTGTGATCATAAACACATATTATAATTCACTCACCTGTCTCTCTATCTTCATTCTACTGGTCTCTCACCTGTGTGTGTGTGTGTGTGTGTGTGTGTTTGCACACACATCAGCCTAACACACATTCACACACAACCATCATCTCCGTTCTTTCTGCTCATCTTTCCCTGTCATTCATTCATTGATCTGCCGCTCTTTCTGATATTATTCATGCACCAGGGCTCTTGTGTGTGTGTGTGTGTGTGTGTGTGTGTGTGTGTGTGTGAGTAATTAATCTGTTCATTAATAGAGAGTATCATCAGACCACATATACTGTGTGTGTGTGTGAGCCCCTCCATCATCCTCAGCGTGTCTCTCCACGGTCGTGTCGATATCTGTGTCTGAGAGGAACCGCACTGGATGAGCGTTTGGATGCAGCTCTTCTCTTCTGTTTCTCCTGAGGAGACTCGCTCGCTTCATTCATGAGTCTGGACTGCGACGCGTTTCCAGATGAGCAAACACACGCGCCTCTTTCTGCTCTTTTACAATTGGACTAAATGCGGAGTGAAGCCGGTTCGGCAGAGGTGAATGTGAACGGGCCGCCGGAGCCGCCGGAGGACGTGTGCGCTGTCCGGTGAGTGTGTGTGTGTGTGTGTGTGTGTGGTTCTCAGTGAGTGTGTAAAGGAGAGTGAGATTTACACACACTCCTGTTCTGTTCTAGAGGCTTCTCTAGATCCACAGCGCTGTGTTTGTGTTGTAGTTGTTCTGGTTTCATTCAGCACACACTGCAGGATTCATTCATGACCGAGCTGAAGTGTGTCTGTCTGTCTCTCTTCAGGGTTTTGTACAAGGTAAAAATGATATCATCAATAAATCATGATGACTTAGGTTTTTCTGTTATTTTAACTCATAAAAACAATTCATTCCAAACTTCATTATATGAGATTAAACTAGATATTTGTTTAGATTTTAAGGCGCACCATACAGACAGAAACATGTTTTCCTTGCATTGGTCGAGATGTGATGTTTCAGAGGAATACACTTTTAAGTCTTTATTTAATTACTTTTTATCCATTTGCGTCTGTAAATGTTTTTTCCCCACTTTATATTCACCAGATTTGACCGTTTTATTCTGATCTATATAGTCTGAAGGCTTTTATTGAGGGGTTTGTTCATATATCATTTGCCTGTATTTTTACATCATTTTATTCCAGTATTTCAGTTTCAGTATTTTCTGATTTCTGCAGTGATAAAAATAGAAATCCAAAACCCCCTCAAACAAAAATCTAATATGAATTTTCAGTCTGGCTTTGTTCATCCAGTGTATGCAAATTAGTGCATATTTAATGAGCTAATGCCTCCTATGTGTATTTGAGCATTTCAGAAAACGCGTGTGAATTTTTTGACCCCTTTTCTAAGTCTAGCATTTCTGAAACATTGAAACATTCAGGTTAACTGTGCAAAACAATGTGCATAAACTAGGACAGAAAGCAGAGATGAGAAAATATGCAAAGTAGCGATGTATTGAGATGCAGATTTAAAGGAAAGCAATGATGACTATTACTTGTCCTTTAACTACTGTTAGTCTACTATCTTATTTAAACTGCCATTTGTGATCGATTATCTGTAAGAACATGCAAATGATAAAATGCAAAGCAACCCATGTATTTAATAAATCAGCATACTTACAGTGCCAGACAATAATTCTGAAAAATTAGGATGCTTTTGAAAGAAGTTTCTTGTTTGCTGCTTCACCTTTTTCTAGAAACCTTCAATTCAAAAACTTGGGGTAAATTAGTTCAATATAGAAGAATCAGAATCAGAATGAGCTTTATTGGCCAGGTATGTTTACACATACAAGGAATGTGTTATAGTGACAGAAGCTCCACAGTGCAACAGAAAGACAGTAACAGGACAGGACACAGGTAATAAAAGAATAACAACAATTAACCAAAAGGCAATGTGCAAAGCAGCAAAAACACAATATATAATACAGACAACTATGTATGTACAGGTCAAGTATGTGCAAATTAGAAATTAGAAAATAAAGATAAAATAAGTGAGTGTGGTGAATGGATAGTGTATTATAGTTGTGTGTTCCACGTTTATTGTTGAGTGTTCATGAGATGGATTGCCTGAGAGAAGAAACTGTTCCTGTGTAAACTCTTTTCATCATAATCAGAAATGTTTCTTGAGCAGCAAATCAGTATATTAGATTATTTAAGGATCATGAGACACTGAAAACGAGTAATGATGCTGAAAATACAGCTTGGCTTCACAGAAATAAATGACAGTTTAGCAAACATTAACATAGAAAACAGCTGATTTAAATTTTTAAAATATTTCACAATAATTGACAGTATTTTTTGATCAAATAAATGCAGCCTTGGTGAGCAGAAGAGACTTCTTTCAGAAACATTAATTAGTTAGTTATTCCAAACTTTTAGCAAGTATAATTTCTAATATGTTTATTAAGATCACCTCTAGGCTTCAGGAGCACTAACAGCAGAGTTTAAATCTTGAACCTGTCTGACGTGAGCAGATCATTTCATGCTTTTAAAAGCCTCAAAAATAATCCATGGCTGATAAAAGAGCCGCTGCGATGAAACGCTTGCACTTCATGTGTTGTGAGGAGGAACGTTTTGCTCCGAGTACGTGCTTGTGTCCTGCACGTCATTAGCGTTTGGCATCACACACACACACACACACTCTCTCTCAGAGGAGAGCTCAGGTAGTGGAGCACAGTCCCACTTTAAGAAACTGGGCCGACCCAAATGGGCCGAACTCTCGCCTCTGGTCTCTGTTGTACCCCACAAACTCTGGATGCTCCAACCTACATACCACTGCCTACACACACAGGCGGCGAATAACCCACTTTAGCGCCTCACACACTCGCGCTGCTCCTAATAGCTCCTCAGATGAGTGGCGCTGCTCTTAAATTGATTGAAGTAATTAGAGATTACAGCAGCTCGTCACTCATCCAGCTGTAATTGGCTCAAGCTGATTTCTGACCGCCTCCTCATCATCCTCTCACTGATCCGGTGTCAGACCTAAGATGAGTTCGCTCAGAAGAGACCAGCCCATCAGCTGACACCATCGCTCGCTTTGAGCAGGCCTTCACTGAATGCTTTAGGCTTTTGTTTATGCGCTCAGCAGACGCTTTTTTCATCCAAAGCCAATTACAAAAGAAGAACAAATGCCATTAATGTTCTGCATTTCCTGACAGAATCCAGGTTTGAGTAGAAAGGCACTACTCTCAGTGAGAGTAATAATCATACAGGTTTGCATATGATTAACACAGGTTTGCATTCACTGGAACAATTTTCAGTAAATTTCACAAATAATTACAAGACTGAATTAAATGTGAAGTTTGAAACAGAAAGACTTAAATGGTGTTTTCTTCCAGTAATCATTGTTTTATTTAAACAATGAATTTAATTTTGTTTGAATAACAACACACTATTTCCCTGTTTGACACTTTAAAGCCGCTTTGACACAACCTGTATTGTATAAAGTGCTATAAAAATGAAGGTGACTTGACAATTTAGAAAAATCATCTTTAGGCAAGTCACTGTTATTTATATAGAGCTTTTTTACAACGCAGATTGTGTCAAAGCAGCTTTACAGTATTAAACTGAGATAGTGTGCCTTCTCCTCTGTCCAGACGAGACCAGCGGTTTAATTCCATGCTGCAGCAGAGTCAGATTGTGCAGAGGACTCAGAGACTTTAGAGTGAACCTAAACCTAAAAACCAACTCATATAGTTTTCAAAAGAAAAAGATAATTAATACTACTGATTAAACAAATATTTTGAGATTATCAGAATGAACATATTTATTATTTTGAGGATATTTATTTAATTTTAATTATCCTAATTATCATTACGTTGCATTCGAGCTCTACATGACTATTTCGGTTACACTCTATTTTAAGGTGTCCTTGTTACAGTGTAATTATACATTTAAGTACTGAGTAATATTAATTAACTACATGTACTTACTATATGGTTACACTGAAAAAAACATTACATAGGATTTACTTTTAAAAAATCTTCATAACAGTTTGCACTAACAGATCTTAAGTAAATGTCGCTGCTAGTGTTGTTTTTGGCGGCCTGTTTTAGTTTTAGTCTAGTCTTTGTGTGAAGCTGTCATTTTAGTTTTTATCAGTTTTAGTCACGTTCATACTCTTTCTAGTCTAGTCTAGTTTCAGTCAACTAAAAGTCTGAGCATTTTAGTCTTATTTTAGTCAGAATTAACCATGACTATTTTCATCTAGTTTTAGTCGACGAAAACTGATGACATTTTAGTCTAGATTTAGTCAATGAGAATGGTATTTTAGTCTCTCTTTAGTAATGCAATTCTATTTAACCCAGTCAATATAGTATAAGTACCTTGTACAGACGAAACCAACATGTTCTTTTAGCCAAACCCATTTCAAACAAGGTGATCTTATTATATTATTTTCACCTTATAGACTCAAGAATACATCCATTCCAGACACGGGAGACGCTCTGATTTGAATTTACAACATTTATATTATTATGTTAAGATGTTTGTTGTCGTCTTCTAAATAATGCGGTGAGTGGGGCTAGAGGAAGTGATGTCGCCTGCGTCTGCGCAGTGAGACCTGATGCAGCTCCAGAAGAGACACAGGAAAACTGCAAAATAATAATAATAACGCGACTAAACGAGACAAAATAACCTTATAACATTTAGTTTCGCCTCGTTTTGGTCAACGAAAATGAAGAGACATTTTAGCATAGTTTTTATTTTGTAAACCACATTTAGTCTCGTTTTTATTCGTCAACAGTATTGCATTATACATTTAATTATAGTCATCGTCACATGACCAGCATTTACGTCTCGTTTTCGTCACGTGATAAAGGTTCGTTGACGAAAGCAACACTAGTCACTGCTACTGCTCTGTACAATCTTACAAACTAACTATTGTACTTAATATTCATAATTAAGTAAATATTACATAATTATGCATAAATTCACTTATAGAATTTAGTCAAATCTACTTACCTAAATTAAGTAAATTTAACAAAGAAAATAAGTAACTTTAGCTTTGCCAGTAAACGTTTAAGTATTTTTACTTAGTCAAAGCTTGCTTGGCAGTGCTCTGATTTGACTTAATATAGCACCTAATTAAACATGCTTTCAAAGTGTATGTTACTCAGAAACATGTAAGTAAATAATACAATAGACATCATGTAGTCACCATATCTACATCATTAGTAAGGCAGTACTCATCCGAACACAGACTTCAATACTTGGTACACAATACATGATGATGGTAACTCTGTGGTTCATTTTTGACCTGAATTTGTCCAAGTGCACAGATGTTTGTTTTTGCCTGATTTGGTGTGGGAACTCGTTTGTCTGATCAATTTAAAACCTGCAGAAAACGTCTCTCTCTCTCAGTAGTAGTAATGTAGTAGTAGAAATATCTTTATTTGTCCCTTCACAGGACAATTTATGCAGCATCAACCTCCCAAACCGACAATTTATATAATATGTGTTACATGTTGGGTTTTTTGTGACTGTTCCATGTCGGGTTTTCTGTTTTCCCCTGTGTCCTAGTTCAGTTTAATTAGTCATTGTGTACACCTGTCCTTCCCAATTATCTGCCCCTTTATAAGTTCCTGTCTTTGTTAGTCTCACCGTCGGTTATTGTTTCTGTTATGTTGTGTGTGCACTCCTGTGTCTGTATCTGCTCCTGGATCTCTGATTAAAAGAGAAGTTAATGGTTTATCCTCGTCGTGCGCTCCTTACTCCGCACAGCACCGTAACATAATAACCGACCATAACAGTAAGATTGCGGCGTGTTTTTTCCCTGTTTTGTTTCCCGTTTTTTGTCAAGTTTTTTATTTGTTATTATGGATCCCGCTGCCCTCGTCATCCTGCTGGAGCAGGGGGACCGCTCTCTCGAGGACCACACAGAGGATTTTTTGTTCCTGGCCAACTTAACACACTTCCCGGACTACTGCCTCTGCTCGTTCTACAAGGCTGGACTGAACAACACCACACGTGGGCAGTTGTCCGGGGACGGTCCTCGAGAGAGCCTCGCCGCATTTATCGAGTGGGTGCTGGTGTCTTGCAGATCACAACTCACCGTGGACATTGCAGATAATGACACCAGTCCCACTCGGGACCCAGCGCCCAGTCCACTACCACCTCGCAGCGCGGAGCTGCCCGAGCCCACCGCAGACGGAGAGCCAGAGCCTGCCGCGGTCGTTGAGCCATCGCCATCAGGAGCGACAGAGCTGCCGATCGTCCCCGAGCCCCAAACGTCTGACCAGGTGCGAGAGCCGGCAGTGCATCCGACGGTGGAGAAAGTTGTGGAGATCGCGGGGGCTATGGAGCGCCCCGCCCACGGCGCCACCGCTGAGGGTGAGCATGAACTGGACCTGGGTAACCTCATTGACTTCCACTCTGACACGATCATCCTTAAGCCAGCTCCTGTATTGAACTTCTGGGAAATTATCCCACCCGACCTCCCTCTCCCACCGCCTCTCATTGATCTGGTTCCTACTCCAACACCCTCATCACTGGAGTTCGTCAGCCCCTCTGCTCACCCTCAGCTCACCATCTGTGGCGTGGGCTCGCCGCTGGTCTGCCGATCTCCAGCTCTGTTGGCGTTGAGTCTGGAGGATCCCTCGTCTCCGCCCTCAGCCTCCGAGACCCAGACTCCGCCTCAGTCCGGCGACCCTGCGGCTCCACCATGCCTTCAAGCTCCCTCGGCTCCACCGGATCCCGTCTGTCCACCAGCTCCACCGGGCTCCCTCGTCCTTCCGGCTCCGCATTGGTCAGTCGTCCCCCTACCTGCACCTCAGGACTACTCTCCTTGGGCTGCGCCCCGTCCCTTCGTCCCTCCGGCTCCGTTGGGCTCCTCCTTCCCTCCTGCTCCACCTATGTCCTCTGTCGCTCCGGCTCCGCCGCGGCCTTCCGGATCTCCGCCTGCGCCGAGGTCGCCGAAGACATCTGCTCCGCCTTGGACCTCCGGATCTTCGGCGTCACCCTGGCTCTTCGGCTCTCCGTCTCCACCTCGGGCTCCACCTCCACCTGCTCCGCCGCCGTTGGTCGGCCCCATGGAGTCGGCGGTCCCTCCTCCGCCATGGCTCCTCCCTCCGTCGGCTCCCCCGTGGGCCACCATCTGGACTGTGGCCTGGGTCGTCATCTGGCTCCTCCTGTTCCTGGCTCCCCCTTGGCTCCTCCCACCCTCCACTCCCCCATGGACTTATTGTTTGGACTCTCCTATGTTTATTCCCTGCCACCCTCCGGTTCCACATCCTCCTCCAGATCCCCCACCCGCCCTCCTCAGTTGTTACGTTACGGCGTGAGGCCACGCCTTGCCGGGAGGGGGCGATATGTTACATGTTGGGTTTTTTGTGACTGTTCCATGTCGGGTTTTCTGTTTTCCCCTGTGTCCTAGTTCAGTTTAATTAGTCATTGTGTACACCTGTCCTTCCCAATTATCTGCCCCTTTATAAGTTCCTGTCTTTGTTAGTCTCACCGTCGGTTATTGTTTCTGTTATGTTGTGTGTGCACTCCTGTGTCTGTATCTGCTCCTGGATCTCTGATTAAAAGAGAAGTTAATGGTTTATCCTCGTCGTGCGCTCCTTACTCCGCACAGCACCGTAACAATATGCTGAGATTATTAGAATACAAATATTTATTACATTAATACGCCATTTCCACTTTGAAGTCATTTACCCTAAGTGCCTTACTTAGTTCTTGTGGTTTATTTGATTGGCTATTATGGAGTGTGTTTTTACAGTAAGTGCAAATAGCTCCCCTTATTGGCTGAAGTTATTTACACTGACTCCGCCCACCGACATGTGATTGGGCTTGTCAGCACTACAAAAGATGATTGATGGTCAACACCTCCAGTGGCGTAGAGGGTCAAGCATGCTGTTATCTATTTAATGCTGTCGACCCGAGATCAAATCTGCCTTTTGCCAAACTTTTTTCCTCTCTTTTCAAGTTGCATATCATATTGGAAAGCAATTTATTTTCAATAAAAATGAAGGAAATAATTTAAAAGTTGAAAATATCGTATCGGGTAGGGTTAGGGGGGGATTTTTTGTCCCAGAAAGGTGGCATCAATTTAATAATTTGAGTTAAAACTATGATTTACACTCAGTACGTTATTATTGTGTACTGTTTTATAATGTACCACAATACTGAGGTGCAGATAATTGCCACTATTTGCAATAAGTAGTATAAATAGCAGAAAATCCTGCTATTTTCATGTGGTAGCACTTAGTGCAAATAGCCATGTCCTAGTTATTTATAATCTAGCTGCGGTGTGCATCTGTTCTGAATTTGACCAAAAAACATTTAGCTTTTGCCTGATTTAAGGCCTGTAGGTTTGATGAAAATCTTCTTGTACTGTTGCACGGGGTGGGAATAATGCGAGCGACTGAAGGGAAGATTCTCTCCTGCGCTGCCTCCTGCAGGCCACACCGTCACATTCACACCTGTTTATACAGACGCTCCTGCGGGCGACACTCCAGACACCTGAGACACGCCAACACAAACAAACAAACACCTCCACACAGCACGGAGAGAGAGACTTCATACAAACACACACACACAGACGCGCGCGCACACACACACACATTAACTATAACTCTCACACACACACACTCACACAGACGCGCGCGCGCACACACACACACACACACACACACACACACACACACTATAACTCTCACACACACACACACTCACTATAACTCACACACACACACACACACACACACACACACACACACACACACACACACTCACTCACTCACTCACACACACACACACACTCACTATAACACACACACACACACACACTATAACTCTCACACACACACACACTCACTATAACTCACACACACACACACACACTCACTATAACACACACACACACAC